>NC_068295.1:21187322-21557322 GCF_025860055.1 Xyrauchen texanus | reverse complement strand
AGAACATTCACAGTGAGCCTGTAAAGTGCAGAATGCTGCTGAACTAAAACAACAACAACTAACTAAAATGAAAGTACAATCAGCCCATACAGAGAACTATGGAGTATGGATATAAATACATTTCTATACTGTCTGAATTCTGTTTTCATGTTGGTTAAGAGTCCATTAAAAATGCATCCTCAAAATACAGGGTTGCTTCAACACTGCAAAATGTGATTTTAACTGAATGCAGACACAGATAAAGAAGTCATTTTATGATGAACAAATTATACATTAAATGTATATATTTAAATGATATATTAAATTATAAGTCAACATAACCTCAATCCAATGACGATAAATTCATGTATTTTAAATAATGAACATTACTTCCTCTCGTAGAGTGTCATAATTTCATGAGTGACTTCACAAACGCTGTGATTTAGCAACCAGGGATTCATATTTGGTCCAGCTCCAGTCTTGAACCTGTGTGGAAGAGAGGGAAACATTTTCTGAATTTTGTGATAAACCTTAAACAACAACCTAAAAGCAAACTGTTTCTGTTTAACAACTACATGCATAAAGCAATAACCATTATGCTTTCCGATTTCTCCTCAGTTGTTTCTTGCAGTAAACCTGTAAGCTGGCTCAAGTAGCGCTGGTTCTCCTCGAGTAAATGGTTGACTGATTCACTGAAAATAAAAGAACATTGGTTTTGAACAGTGCTGTAAAAATGTATGTTCTCATGTAGAACATACACAATGACCAACTTTTCAGATGTAATGTATTTGAATTTGTTTTAATATCAACAATGAAGTCTTCAATTCGCTGAGGTTTGAAACGCAGAAGCCCATGTCATCATAACAACATTAGAGATCGATCAGCAACTACAACCGTTTCACTTTATTTTGTCATAAGATCACTGTTTTTCTCGAAACTATGCTTTTTACTGTTCTAACAATAAATCATTTCCATTGAACATGGACTGGATCTGCTGAACACATAATAGGTTAAAAGTTTAAAGGGAGCCATTGAAAGATAAATAGAAGATAAAAAGATAATAAAGTTACAAAACATAAATATGATGAAATTTGTTTATTTTGTACTTCTAAAACATTTTTGAACTTCTGTTTTTGCAGTTCAAAACAACAGGACTCACATTTTACATGTATGTATTGTATATGCTGGGCAATTCCACGGAAATTTTTTTTTTTAAATGCAGCATTTTTAAATTGTTACCATGCAAAGCCATCATACCGAAGTATCAGAAGTCAAAGTCTGCTGGTTTCAAAGTGTTTTGGATGGTTTCCCTCATCATGTAGCCTATACAGTGAGGAAAATAAGTATTTGAACACCCTGCTATTTTGCAAGTTCTCCCACTTAGAAATCATGGAGGGGTCTGAAATTGTCATCGTAGGTGCATGTCCACTGTGAGAGACATAATCTAAAAAAAGAAATCCAGAAATCACAATGTATGATTTTTTAACTATTTATTTGTATGAAACAGCTGCAAATAAGTATTTGAACACCTGAGAAAATCAATGTTAATATTTGGTACAGTAGCCTTTGTTTGCAATTACAGAGGTCAAACGTTTCCTGTAGTTTTTCACCAGGTTTGCACACACTGCAGGAGGGATTTTGGCCCACTCCTCCACACAGATCACACTCTAGATCAGTCAGGTTTCTGGGCTGTCGCTGAGAAACACTGAGTTTGAGCTCCCTCCAAAGATTCTCTATTGGGTTTAGGTCTGGAGACTGGCTAGGCCACGAAAGAACCTTGATATGCTTATTACAGAGCCACTCCTTGGTTATCCTGGCTGTGTGCTTCGGGTCATTGTCATGTTGGAAGACCCAGCCTCGACCCATCTTCAATGCTCTAACTGAGGGAAGGAGGTTGTTCCCCAAAATCTCGCAATACATGGCCCCGGTCATCCTCTCCTTAATACAGTGCAGTCGCCCTGTCCCATGTGCAGAAAAACACCCCCAAAGCATGATGCTACCACCCCCATGCTTCACAGTAGGGATGGTGTTCTTGGGATGGTACTCATCATTCTTCTTCCTCCAAACACGGTTATTGGAATTATGAACAAAAAGTTCTATTTTGGTCTCATCTGACCACATGACTTTCTCCCATGACTCCTCTGGATCATCCAGATGGTCATTGGCAAACTTAAGACGGGCCTTGACATGTGCTGGTTTAAGCAGGGGAACCTTCCGTGCCATGCGTGATTTCAAACCATGACGTCTTAGTGTATTACCAACAGTAACCTTGGAAACGGTGGTCCCAGCTCTTTTCAGATCATTGACCAGCTCCTCCCGTGTAGTTCTGGGCTGATTTCTCACCTTTCTTAGGATCATTGAGACCCCACGAGGTGAGATCTTGCATGGAGCCCCAGTCCGAGGGAGATTGACAGTCATGTTTAGCTTCTTCCATTTTCTAATGATTGCTCCAACAGTGGACCTTTTTTCACCAAGCTGCTTGGCAATTTCCCGTAGCCCTTTCCAGCCTTGTGGAGGTGTACAATTTTGTCTCTAGTGTCTTTGGACAGCTCTTTGGTCTTGGCCATGTTAGTAATTGGATTCTTACTGATTGTATGGGGTGGACAGGTGTCTTTATGCAGCTAACGACCTCAAACAGGTGTATCTAATTTAGGATAATAAATGGAGTGGAGTTGGACATTTTAAAGGCAGACTAACAGGTCTTTGAGGGTCAGAATTCTAGCTGATAGACAGGTGTTCAAATACTTATTTGCAGCTGTATCATACAAATAAATTGTTTAAAAATCATACATTGTGATTTCTGGATTTTTTTTTTAGATTATGTCTCTCACAGTGGACATGCACCTACGATGACAATTTCAGACCCCTCCATGATTTCCAAGTGGGAGAACTTGCAAAATAGCAGGGTGTTCAAATACTTATTTTCCTCACTGTAGGTTGTGCTGGGTAGTAACGGATATAAACGGATGTAATATGGATGACTTAATCGGATGACAAAAATCAAGCACTTGTAAATTGATTCAATAACATTTTGAAATAATCATAATTGGATTACGGTTATTTTTTTATACATTACATGATTACATATTAACAAGGCAACACAGTAAATTGTGAATAATTTATTGATAATTTTCGTATCAATATCATCATATTCTTACCCCTATGAACATTTTGAGCATGTGCTCCTTTTACGTTACAAAAGTAATATATACACCTCAGCTAAGGAAAAGTGATGGACTATTACTTAGTAGTAAGGTTTAAAAGTTAGTGTGTCAGTGTTTTGAGCTGTTAGTTTTGACCTAGCAATGTCACTTCTGTTATTAGGGATGTGCCAGAAGCCAAATACCTTATACAGACAGGCACGAATAATGACTTCAAAATGAATAACAAATTCACATAAATAATAGAAATACTTAGACTGCTCATCCAACGAGCACAGGCATAAAGCGATATTTTAAATAAACATTTCGAAAATTACAAAGCAATCGTGAGCCTGTGAAGCCAATATTACTACAGTGTAAACATTATGAATAAGAATGCGCATGGTAATTTTAAGTTCAGATCAATAGCACTGTCATTGCTGTTAGAGTTAATATTTATATAATTCGTGGAATGTTTAATGCACTTTTTAAAAATGTCATAAAGAGCTCTTTTTTTGAGGCTATTTTTGTTAGCAATAAAGAAAGGATATATTTTCTTCATTTTAGTACTTTTAAGTTAAAATAATATTCCTACTCAAATGCATGTGACATAAAATAAAATGTTGAAAGTAATCCAAAATTAATCAGATTAGATTACCCAAATGTAATCTATTAGATTACTTTGCCTCTGACATGTAATTTTTAATCAGTATCCGATTACAATTTCACGTACATGATTTCATTGCCAGTACTGCCTATAGGTAAGTGCCACTTTCACACCGATCATGTCCGTTTATGTCATTTTGTCCACATTAATGTGTAAAACGAGAAAGAATAAACATGTAATATTACATGTTCTTAGGAGTGCCAAACCTCTTGATTTTGTGCTTTTATTATTTCTGGATTGTGCATATGAATGAATAGTCTTTACAAAGTGTATTACTAATTCATTATAAATAAACCATCTGTTTTTCATATCGGCATTTTAATGCTAAAAACCGATATGCCGATGGCTTTTAATTTAGTCAATAATTGGCCGAATTTCAGCAGCTGATACATCGGTGCATCCCTATCACTCATTGTATGAATATTTACCCCTCGTGTGGCACTTGCAGTGACATGGGTAGGCGAGAGGAACACTGAGCTTGAGACTGGTTCCATGTTGACAGAGAGGAGGGCATCTCCCCACTCTGGCTCACAGGGCTTCGTGTGACGTTTTGTGCCTAGAGATGAACGCATATCATTGTTTATTTCTACAGTACCATATTATACACGCATTAAACCATAACTGTGGAAAATTTGTAATTATATGAGTCAATTAATGTGCATTTTTGTCCCAGAGAATTTCAAAACATGTGACTCACACAGGCGATCTTCAGTAAGTGCCAGAACTCTCTCTGTCTCTTGATCTGCATCTGCATGACAGTGCTGTCTGCCTCCTTTATACTCTCCAGTGTCTTCTCAATTTTAGGGAACAGGTCAATAATCTTCTGCTTACTCAAAATAATTTTACTGCAAATAACAAACATAACAGCAATGGAATATTTCATCCATAACAGGAAATGCTAGAATATAATTACTCTTCTCACCTATTGGATAGTATATTGTTATATGGATCATCACAATCAAATAAACTGAATAATATTAAAGCTGACTTTTACGATATTAAAATTCTCTCATACCCCAGGCTAATATGCAGTCAGCTATGAATAAGCAACTTGTAGGTTGCTTTCACCTAAAAGTGTAATGATGTGGTGCTATTAAAACATTCCTCTGTTTGTTTGAGCACCACATTCAGCCAGACACTGCAATACTGGCTCAACGAATGGTGCGAGTTTGTGACAAGCTATCTGTCTGTACAACCAATGGAAGATGGGAGATGTGAAAACAGCAACTGCTTTGAAATTCTGTTTAGTGGCACAGAAACTACACACTTCATCTTTAAAAGCTGTTTACCTGAGGTGTGCGTATAGATCCCTCAACACCCTATCTTGATTCTGGACAGTCTGTACAATGACCTTCACCATGTCAGAGCTGTCACTGTAGCCATGCTGGGGGTCTGGCACTAGGAGAGACAAAGAACATCCTCTTAACAATAAACGTTTACCCACTTAACTCCTTTATATAACTGAGAAGTTCTACACAAGTCTGTTCATTAAGAGACAGAAGACCTTCCATTACTTCCATTCACCACTGTGAACACTTATGAGCTCATAGTAGTAGGAATCATACTTACTTTTGCATTTAACCTTCATCTGTCTGTAGAGTTCAATTGCTCTCTCCTGCCTGTGAGAAGACATGGTTTGATCACAACAGTAAAGACGACTGAGACACTTCACTTGCATAATCGCAAGAATTTACTCACAGTTGCTCCATAACATCTCCTTGACGACGAGCATAAGGACTTCTCTGGAGCTCAACAATTTCTGAGTGCAAAGCCATAATTTCCTCATCTAGGTGACCAATCTCTGCCACCTTCAAAAATACAAAAACAAACTTTCAATTTGTGTTGCTTAAACAATGCCATCTCTATGGTGACATGAAGACTGCTTAGATAGGGCCTTAAGTAGGGGTGGGTAAAAATATAGATTTTCCGATGCATTAAGATCTTCATTTGAACAATCTTAACACTGATTTTTAAATCCCAAGATTGATCTTTTACTCTATGCGCAACACTCCACTACAATGAGAGGAAATCACTCACATTTGCAACCAAATTTCACGCTATGCGAATAAAATTATAATATTGCAACTGGCAAATGTTTACATTTCACTCACCAGTAATTGTCTAGTATTCAGCAGTGAGATCCTTTAACTGCGTGTTGAGAGTAAAAGTTGTTCCGTGTAATGTGTGTCAAAGAAGAGACCCAAGCAACCCATTTGTCATTGAATAATGTCTCTTTAAATGCCCTTTCTGTTCTCTACAGTCAGTTGTTGATCAAAAACAACAAAAAATAAACATTTATTTCTAATCATGCATGGCACAGATAAGATAAAGCCATACAAGTCTGGTCTTGATATCATTTGTTCACCTACATTTGCTCATGTAATGTAAATACTTGTAAATAGTACAAGTTATGCAATTAAACAATAAACGTAACAAAAAAAATCTATTTTTTTTTATTTTTTTATTGAATACATGGATTTGTAAAAAAAAAAAAAAAAATGAATACAATTAGTAAAATTTATATTTTCATAATGAACCTAGTTAAAAGGTCCCCTGTATAATTAACAGCATTAGCTGGGAGAGAACATCTTTCATAGGTAAGCAAAAGGGACATTATAACAGAAATATACCCATATGAATCGGTATCTAATCAGAATTGACTCGAGAGCTTGTGAATCGGATCGGAAAATCTGCATAAATACCCAGCCCTAGCCTAAAGTAAATGTTTTCTTTAAGGTTTCAAAACTATTGGGTATCATTCATCTACAGCACCTGTGCAAATGCAGCAGCTTTCTCTTCATTGTCCTGCCAAGCCTTCAGCATCTTTTCAGAGGCTTCAAAAAGGAAAAGGTCATTTTAGACTACTGTCACTAAAACTGCTGTAATGCATATTCATTTTGAGTATATAAAGACTTACATATGCCATACTGCATCTGATCACTGTATTTCTCCAAATCATAATGGATGCTGCTCTTAAAAAAATCAAGTTTAGCTTTCAACTGCTGGGAAAAGGAAAACATCATGTTCTTGTATCTTGTAAGATTGGTGTTGTAGCGGAGAAGGCTCAACCTAAAAAAAACACACACCAAAACAACATTGAATAAACATCCACAGCACAAGACATTCATATTTCTGAGCATAATAATATAACCTACATGGCTGCACGTTGGCCCTGGAAAAGGCGGCTGTAGTCCTCTCTGAGGCCACATATGTAGCTAACTGCCTCACCCCAAACCTTTTTGAGGGCACTCAACGGAAGCTGAGTTTTGGTTTCCCGCACTGCAACAGAGAAATAAGGTCACAGTAATACCCAGGGTGGAGACTTTGATGATGTTCCTCGGGAATTTGAAAACAAATACCGAAAAACTCTACACCTCTTGGTCACCTTCAGCAAGCATATTTGAATGAACAAACTACCCATGCAAGTGACAAATAAATCAACAAAACATACCAATAAAGTTCACACTCTCAGGGAGAGTTCTAGCCGTGAGAGGTCCAGAGTACTTGGTCAAGCTCTTGTCAAACAGATATACAATGTAGCTGTCCCATCCTCTCTGATGATCATGTGTTTAAAATAAATAAATATAGCAGCAGTGTATCATGAATATAAATCAAAAATTATACTTTTGGAGAAAGAGAACAATTCAAGAGGACACAAATGTACTTACTACTCCATCGAGTACACATTGTGCAGCAGGCTTCCTGGGATCTAACATAACTCCTGTTTCCTGCAGAAGTTCTTGACTCAAAAGTTCGATTTTGGTCTCGGCCTCAATACTCTGCTGCAGGGAATGGAACCCTTCATCTTGCTTAAGCAGAAATGAGTGAACCTGGGTCGTAGTCATGTTCAAGATGTGCACAACCTATAAAATAAAGCATGTGTCAATTTGGTGCTCAAATGGCTTTCATGACAAAAAAATCAAGAGGACCACTACGCAAACTTATCGCCCCACCGAGAGTGAGAACCACATTACAGTGACCACAAGGAGGTTAACCCAATGTGACTCTACCCACCCTAGCAACCAGGCCAATTGGTTGCTTAGGAAACCTGACAGGTCACTCAGCACGCCCTGGATTCAAACTCGTTGTGTGGGAGTCAGCGTCTTTACTTGAACTACCAGATAGATAAAAATGCAATAATGCTATGTCAAACCTTCATGTACAGTATTTGATCAAGAAGAGAGAAGCACTGGGGCTGTTTTGTGTCTGGATTCATTCCTCCTCCCCTCTGTACTGGGTCCCACTTCAGCATGAGCTGTAGCAGCCCCTCCAAAGGCTCCAGTAGTGTCCTACAGTGCAAACACAACTAGTCATTTAGAGATCCAGCATTGAAATCTCAATTAAAAGCAAGGTCTTTTATTCTCCATTTATGCTAAAATGCTTCTGATACCTGCTCAGATTGTTGGGGTATGGAAGGTGGGTGGAAAATCGAACCTCTCCATTCATATCTTCCACAGCCATTATGTCCTTAGGACCTTTGTTTCGCACTTTGCTTGTCCTAAAACAAAGCAAATATGTCTTTATGGAAAATGCATTATTTGAAACAAGTTTAATCAATATACAGGTTATCAGGAAATGTACCACTGCACAGGCTGGAGGTTGTGAAGAAATGGCCGAAATCCACAGCAGCACTCAAAGATCATGGTGCCGAAGCTCCAATAGTCGACAGTGACAGTGTATGACTTGCCTTCAAATAGCTCGGGAGCCTGAAACAAACACCACCAATCTAATGACATGATCTATTATAAAATACAATACTATGCTATGTTTTGTGAGATTATAAAAGCAATTAGGAAAACACTAGTTCTCTTACGAGAGGTTCTCTTGTATTGCGTAAGCTAGCTTACGCTATGGGAAAGATTCATCTTTTCTGAGATATTGAAGCCAAAAAATTATCCTTAATTTTGTATCCATTGTCAACGCAGTGCGGCAGCTGCAGACCTTGAGCGGGCTAGCTAGCGAGCTCATTGGTTGCTCTGCGGCAACTGCTGCAGCCTATAGACGAGCTTGGGCGAACTCGCATCTAATGAGAGGCGTCCGCGCTCACTGCATCAAAGCCCGCCAAAAGGGCGTGACTAGAGTGCATATAAGCGTAGTTCAGTAGGCTGGAACCCCGATTTTCATCTCTTCAGCGAAGCTCTTCGCATCTCTGAACTGGAAGCCGCGATCGCCGCTCGAGGGGCATCTAGCAAGCGTGGACAGCGCCGAAGAAGCCGGCCATCTTCGCCACCTTCAGCCATCCTGCGAGCTACGCCATCCGGCGACGTATCCTTTTTTAGAGCAAGCTAAGTTCCTCAGCGAACTTCACAAAAGAGTATCGAGCGTCTTTTTAAAGATGCCTCGCACTTCCTGCGGCTCATGCCGCGCTCCTCTCAGCGCCGGAGACCGACACATCATCTGCGCTCTCTGCCTGGGACTGGGGCATGCAGAGCTCGCCCTCGCTGACGGCGGATGTGACCTCTACGAGGAGCTTCCGATGTCGACCCTGCGGGCTCGACTCGAAATATGCAAAACCGGAGCTGCCACGCCGCCTTCTGTTTCGCCGCGCCGGAAGAAGCGCCGCTCCCAAAGGCTGCCGGAACCGGTTTTAGAAGCGACTGTCTCGCCGGAGCCCCTCCCTCGAGCATCGCGTTCACCCTCCCCGCCTCGGACGCCGCGAGTTGCCGCCAGCGGCACGACTGCTGCCACCTCGAGAGCGAGGCGGAGGACAAAGGCTGCTGTTCCATCATGGCTTCGGACAGCGAGGAGTGGTCACAAGCCTCCTCAACGGCCCAGGAATCCAGCAGGACCCGCGCCGAGTCGAGGGGAACTGATACGCCTCCTCACACAGGCCGTCGACCGCCTGGGCTCGAGTGGTCACCGCCCCTGAGCAGGCTCCCAACAGACTCGACGGCTGTTTTCTTCAAAGCCGTCACCGCTGGCGCCATGCCCGGCCGCTCCCTTCCTGCCGAACTCCACGCCGAGCTCTCTAAATCTTGGAACGCGCTCTCTCGGCCAGGACTCGATCCCACGTCTCCACCGCCTCGCTTCAGTGGACGGCGCCGCCAGAAGGGCTACTCTTCCATCCCCCCGGTCGAGGATTCGGTAGCAGCACACCTTTGCCCGCCCTCCGCGAGATGGCGGTCTAAACCAGTGCTCCCGTCTAAGGCCTGCATAACTACTTCCGCCTATGTTGGCCGCGCTTATTCCGCCGCCGGCCAAGCCGCATCTGTTCTGCATTCCATGGCCGTCTTGCAGATCCTCCAAGCGGACCTTCTTCGGGAGTGGGATGAGAGAGGCAGGCACCCAGAGGCTGTTACAGATCTAAGGAGCGTGACGGACCTCGCCCTCAGCGCCACCAAAGCTGCAGCCCAAGCTATAGGGAAGTGCATGGCCTCGCTGACTGTAACCGAGAGACACCTGTAGCTAACGCTAGCCGACATGGGAGAAACTGAGCTCCACGTTCCTCAACGCCGCTCTCTCCGGTTCCGCGGTAAGTGGCATTGTTGACCGCTTTTGAAGTCCAGAAAGCCACCCAAGCCATGAATCTCTTCCTGCCTCGCCCGCTAGCTCCTCTGCAGGCCGCCCACGTAACCAGCCTCCTGCATGAGCATCTTCATAGCGCCCAGCTCAACAAAGCCAGACTTCCCAGCGCCGACAGGGCGGCCGCCCCAGATCAGCGCTCAGACAGCCGCCGTAGACCACCGCCTCCGCGGGCCTCGGCCTAAGATTGCGCTGAAACCTGAACAACCGAAGTCCTCCTAGCTTTGTTGAACAAACGACGGCTCAGTCCCGCCGGCCGGACCACCGTCAAAGCTTCGCCCCTGTCAGTCCCCTTCTCTCAGGCTACTGCAGTGGTGAATTTAGCAGCCAACAAGCCGGTGACACTGCCCGCTTGCCTGCACTCAAACGCCGTTTTCACGGCGACCCAAATAAATCTTGTAAAGAGCAAACATGTCTTATGTGTAGAAAGTGTGCCCACAACCCTGTGTTCGCCCCTACACACAAGCATAACACATCCCGTGCCCCTATCAGAGCACACTCTCATAAAGCGGTTATGAACCGCTCGAGCGTCAGAGTCAATGAAGGCGCCCACAAATGCCCATTCTCTGGCCGCTCTGTCACACGACCAGCCCTATGTGTAGAAAACGTGCCCACAATCCAGTGTTCACTTCTGCACACAAGCACTGCATGTCTCGTGTCCCCACCAGAGCACGCTCACATAAAGCGGTTACGAACCGCTCGAGCGCTAGAGTCAATAAATGCGCCCACAAATACGTACGCGCGCCCATTCTCTGCCTGCTCTGTTACACAGCCAGCAAACATTCCTCTATGTGTAAGTCCCGTGCCCATGACTATGCTTGCGCATCACGTAACAGATGTGACTCTTTCCCCATTCATTCCAATCGGGAAGTCACTCACAAAACAGCCTGTTCATGCTGTCTGCGAGCAATCATGCATAAACACACTAAACGCGCTCACACATTTTGTTCAGCGCTCTGTGTGCGGCAATCAGAGCAAATTGGCCATTCACCCTCTAGCGTTACGCTTCAAAGCGTGGGAAGCTATTCCAGGGATATCCAAGTGGGTGTTAAGCACAATACAACAGGGCTATTTGCTACAGTTCGATCGCCGCCCTCCTCGCTTCAGAGCTGGCTCGAAACCACTGTGAACACGGAAGCAGCTTGCATGCTTCGTTCAGAAATAGCAAGCCTTCTGTGCAAAAGGGCCATAGAGAAAGTGCCACCCTCTCTGAGCGAAGTCGGGCTTTACAGCCGTTATTTTCTTGTTCCCAAGAAAGACGGCGGCCTCAGACCCATATTAGATCTCAGGGTTTTGAACAAGGTGCTTGCAAAAGACCGTTCAAAATGCTTACAATCAGGAAACTCCTCGCGCATGTGCACCAGAGGGATGGTTTATTTCTCTCGATCTGAAAGATGCATACTTTCAGATTCAGATAAATCCCGTCACAGGCCATTCTTGAGATTCAGCCGACGGCCAGGTTTATCAATACACCGTCCTTCCGTTCGGCCTGTCCTTAGCACCCGTACTTTCACGAAGTGCATGGATCGCGGCTTCGCACCCCTGCGGAGTCAGGGTTTGCGAATTCTGAACTATTTGGACGACTGGCTGATTATGGCTCAGTCACATATGGAGCTTCTGTCTCACAGAGCAGTTCTCCTCAGCCATCTGAACAGTTTGGGTCTTGCAGTCAATTGGACCAAGAGCTCACTACAGCCCAGTCAGACAATTTCCTTCCTTGGGATAGAACTAGACTCCGTGGCAATGACGGCTCGCTTATCTACACATAGCGTGTTCAGCGACTAGCCGCATCTTTTCAGATGAACAGCCTCACGCCTCTGAAGAAATTCCAGAGAGTGCTAGGTTACATGGCCTCAGCCGCAGCAGCACTTCAGCTGGGTTTACTGCACATGCGCCCGCTTCAGCATTGGCTAAGCACCCGCGCGTCTCACCGGGCTTGGGCCACAGGCCGCCAGCCCATCAAGGTGACTCAGACCTGTATTTCAGCTCTGCAGCCTTGGACAGTGGCCGAGTGGTATCAGCGAGGAGTGACAATGGGAGCTGTATCTCGCTGAAAAGTCATCTCGACAGACGCGTCCAACACGGGTTGGGGCGCGGTCTGCGAGGGCTCTCCGGTTTTCAGCCTATGGTCAATTCAGGAAAAGCTCCTTCACATAAATTGTCTGGAAATGATAGCGGTCGAGTACGCCGCTGGCGCTTTCTCCGGTCATTCAGGGTCACCAAGTCCTGGTCCGTTCGGACAACAGATCTGTGGTATCCTACCTAAACCGTCAGGGCGGTGTCAGATCCAGGAACCTTTTCCATCTGACGGAACACATACTGAGTTGGTCCCAGTGCCACCTGCGCTCGCTGAGGGCGACACACGTGCCAGGCCACCTGAACGACGGCCCGGACAGACTGTCCAGAGACAATATTCCCCCAGGGGAATGGTCCCTGCACGCTCAAACAGTCCAGACGTTATGGCACCTATTCGGCAGAGCAGAGATAGACCTCTTTAGCGTCAGAAGAGAACTCTCACTGCCCGATATTTTTCTCGAGCGAGGACGCGCTGGCCCAGGACTGGCCCAGGCGCCCGCTTACGCCTCCCCGTCTCGCTATTGCCACAGGTAATGCAGAGGATCAGGAAGCAGCGTCACTCGGTGCTCCTCATAGCCCGCGTTGGGAGAATCAGACATGGTTCCCGGAGCTTACGCAGCTGTCACTGACAGCACCATGGCCCATCCCAGTGAGAGCAGATCTCCTCTCTCAAGCTCGCGGCACAATCTGGCATCCCCACCCAGAGCTGGGCTGCATGCGTGGGTGATCAACGACTACCCGTCGCTCTGCCAGAAGGAGTAATAAATACCATTATACACGCTAGAGCCCCTTCCACAAGAAGACTCTATGCGTCAAAATGGTCTGTGTTCTCAAAATGGTGCACCGACAGAGACCTGGACCCGCGGACATGTGGGGTGTCGTCGCTGCTCGTATTTCTACAAGAGCTGCTGGATAAGGGCAGATCCCCATCCACGCTCAAAGTGTATGTGGCAGCCGTTGCGGCGTTCAGCTGAACCCCTGCACGGCCAGTCATGGGGAAAAAGCGAGCTGGTCATCCGGCTTCCTTAGGGGAGCTAGAAGGATGAACCCCGCGCCTCCATCGGTTCCTATCTGGGATCTTTCTATAGTTCTCGAAACTATGAAAGCCCCCCCTTTCGAACCACTTCAATCCGTGGATTTGAAATACCTTTCACTCAAAACCGTTTTTCTGACTGCCGTCATCAGTCAAACGTGTGGGAGATCTTCACGCGCTGTCTGTCAGCGCTGCGTGTCTTGAGTTTGGACCAAGTGACTCCAAGGTCATTTTAAAACCTAGACACGGCTATGTTCCCAAGGTGATCGGTACTCCTTTCAGAGCACAGGTCATTTCCCTATCGGCGCTACCAGCATCCGATAGCGAGCAGCGCCAATCTCCTTTGCCCAGTCAGAGCACTGAGATTGTATACCGCGGCTCCGCCGCTTTCAGGCGCTCTGAGCAGCTTTTCGTTTCATTCGAGGGCGCACAAAGGTCTCGCCGCCTCGAAACAGACACTATCTAGATGGATAGTGGACGTTATTGCTGCTGCATACGCGTCAAAAGACCTGCCATGCCCGTTGGGCATTAGGGCTCACTCCACTAGAGGCATGGCATCCTCGTGGGCATGGTCCGGCGGGATTCCCATTCACGACATATGTGTGGCAGCGGGATGGACTTCCCCCTCCACATTTGTCAGATTTTACAATATGGAAGTGCCCGCTCTGCAGGCAAAACTACTAGCGGTTTAATACGCTACAGCTCCCCTGGTGAGCTGCACTGATGGGACACATTCCACACAGACCGACACCGCCGCTCTGTCGTTCCCTTCCCACTATGTGCTTATATATTACACAAACACTGACCCGCATTCTTGCCGGCCAAATCTTATTTCCCCACTCATAAGGGCTCCCGGGTTCCCCTTAATTCCCTGGGGCTCATACAGTGGATGCTTGGCACGCACGGCGTTGACAATGGGTTCCCGTAAGCGTAAGCTAGCTACGCATATCGAGAGAACCTCTCGTGAAGAGAACGTATCAGTTACCTAACGTAACCTCGGTTCTCTCTAGATGAGGGAACGAGTATTGCGTAAGCCGGCCGTGCTTCGCGCCACGGCGACTTTTCAGCTTCAGTCAATGAAAACCAGGGTTCCAGCCTACGAACTACGCTTATATGCACTCTAGTCATGCCCTTTTGGCGGGCTTTGATGCAGTGAGCTGCGGACGCCTCTCATTGGATGCGAGTTCGCCCAAGCTCGTCTATAGGCTGCAGCAGTTGCCGCAGAGCAACCAATGAGCTCGCTAGCTAGCCCGCTCAAGGTCTGCAGCTGCTGCACTGCGTTGACAATGGATACAAAATTAAGGATAATTTTTTGGCTTCAATATCTCAGAAAAGATGAATCTTTCCCGTAGCGTAAGCTAGCTTACGCAATACTCGTTCACTCATCTAGAGAGAACCGAGGTTACGTTAGGTAACCGATACGTTTTCATTGACCCTGTTTACATGCATTTAATAAAATCGCTTATTCCAGGGTTTCTGCAGAAAGGGTTGTGAAAATGCCTTCTTATGCCGCTTAAAGGAATGAGAAAGCAGTTTAACACACCTAGGTTTTTGCTGGACAGCACGGCTTATGTGGCCATGTAGACACATAAGTGCCGTTCTTATAGATATATGGAAGAGTATGCATGTGTTATGTGCTCAGATGCACTGTGGGAATCCCATAGTATAACTTAAGAGGGAATCATTTAAATTTACAATAACGGGACGATTGCCATGATAAAGTGAGTAGTATTTGGCTATTATGATCGCAACATGACCATTAGGGTGTGCCCAGCTCCACATATAATAAAACAACTTTTTCTAGAAGACTGATATGACTGGGATTTTCATCTCATGTCAGTGTATATATATATATATATATATATTTATTTAAATAAATATAATTCAAATATATTAATGTCTTTATGTGTAAAACTTTTTTAACTAGCAAGCATTTTCTGAGTGCACTGATGAATGCAAAGAAATACCAGATACTGTAAAGTCCCCACAAATGAAGTGCATAAGCTCCCCTGTTCCAGGTCTTTGGCATAGCCAAGGTCTATTATTTTGTGGACAAGCTGCAGAGGCATCAAAACAAGAGCTCTGGTTAGGAAAAAAGGTTTATCTATGTAACAAGAAATATCTGACAGTTGAATAGCAAATACCTTTCCACTGATATCTTGCAACACAATATTCTCTGGCTTCAGATCTCTGTGAATTATCTTATTCTCATGGAGGTATTGGATTCCAGAACCTGTAAATGTGCGAGTTTACTTGCCAATCACCCAAAAGACAGATGATAAAAATATATTTATAAAAAAAGATAATTACAGTTTGGAAAAATGACACTTTACCAACATCATTGAGTAAAGCCAACACCTCACTCTCTTTCAATCCACAGCAATTTTCAGGTTTACTTAGCAACTACAAAAAGGAATTCAAAGAACAGAAGTGAGATAATGTAGCTAGTATAAATACCAACAGAAAAATATATGAGGGCACATGCAATTTAATGCAAGACAAAGGCAGAAGGGCCACACCTTTCGCAGGTCTCCCTTAGAACAGTATTCCATGGCTAAAAGTGGTAAATCATTCAAGGCAATGTGCAACATCTCCTCAGGCACATCCTTTGCTGTCACCACATTAAGGTGCTTTAGCCTGAAAAAAATTAGGATCATCAGATGATTCTTTGCCTTGGACAAATCATCAATAAAATAACAACTCAAATGGCAAAAATTCCATTGCGATTAATGTACATGCCTTTTCATAATCTGGATCTCTCGACTCCATCTGTCTTTGTTTTTTGCATTGAGTTCAAGTCGGCAGAGCTTCACAGCTGTTTTTTCAGAGGTTTCCTGCAAGAAATTAAAGGACTTCTCAGAACAGCATAAAATAGAGACGGTTTGTCCCTTAACGCAATAGTCTGCTGTTCATTGCAGACTGGGTACCTAAACAACAATACGAAACAGCAATGTAAACAATATATAGCACGTCAACGGTTATAGTTAGATGTAAGTAACATCAAAGAGCATCACCTGATTCTGATACAGGTAGACATGGCCAAATCCTCCTGTTCCCAGCCTCTCCTTCATTAGCCAAGAACCGCACACCTGATTTTGTCGAAAAGGAGGCTTCTCCATCTAAACAAAGCACACATAACAAAATCACTGGCTAACTCCAACACTGACAGCTACATTATTTCTGTCTGATCAGCATGTAGGCCAAACGGAGAAACGGATTATCGGTTTCTTTAATGTTACATTGACATAGGCATGGTTGATTATGATTAATATGTAAAAACGCCAATCTATGACATGGTAGTGACATTGCAATTGTGACACAATTACAGTAGCAGGTAAGCTAAATTAGAGTGTCAGCTGGTAGTGACTTACCTTGTGTCAATCCGTGTTTCTAACTAGCTTGAACAGACCACATCTGGTATGGAAATATGAGAAACGTGTTAAAAGAACGTATTAATACATAGGGAATAACAAAGCTATCCATTTCATTCGCAAAAGTGCCATCAGGTCGGTTGTCAGATGTGCTAACTGGCTAACTAGCCGCACGTAAACAAATCGATGTAGGATGTTAGTCTACAATCTTACGAGCATCCTACAAATGTCAGCTTTCCATAACACCTGTCACAATAAAAAGAGGACTAGGCGGTACTTGAAAAACAAATCAACTTAATCGTAAAAGGATTACAGTGTAGAGTAGCGCTGACTGGCGCACTTGTGTGAAAACTGTGACGGCGGCCACGCCAATCAGCTGCTACTCCAGTCAGAAGCGAAACAATATTTGCGCATGCGCGGCCCCTGGAATTTCATTTCTGATCAAGAATCGGTCAGTAGGTGCTAAATTTACATAATTAATGTCAAAAGAGAGTCCATAGAGCTAATATCTAGTTAGAGTGTGGACAGCGAGCACCTTCAGAAAATGTAACCTGTTGTTTTAAATGTAAGGGGCCGTTCAGACTGAAAAGCTGTTTAAATTGTTGTTTTAACGGTCGTTTTAGGCTTTAAAGCTTTACATTGGATATCATTTTACACATAAAAGTTTAGTAATCTTTTTTATCACACTAATATCATCTTAACACGCTTTACTTTCGAAAGAGTGAGTATTTTAACGTTTACGGTTTGGCCCCATTTACTTCCATTGTGAATGCCTCACTGTAGCCTACGACGGTCTTTTTTAGCAGAGATGTGGGTTTAAGTTCTCAGTAAAAGCGCGTGACAAATTTGTGCCACACGAGGTCGCAATCTCACCTCAAGTTCAGAAAATATAACACAGAGCCAGTTTATGTCAGATTACATCTATTTTGTTACTTGATAGTTTCAAACATTGTTTTGAACGTTACTCCTGATGACCATAAAATGCGGTTATTATTGTGAAAAGAAAAAAAAAATAATAATAACTTTTCTCACCAGACACTTTAAAATTTATTTCACTGGTAAAATGTTGCATTTGGTCTGAAGTATTTTATTTGATGGCTCCAAATGTAGGAAATAGGCTATACAAATAATTATAAAAGAAAGATAATCCTTATTGTAAAGCAGTTTTACGTAAGGAATTTGTGCGCACCTTTGGGTGTGGCCAAAGATTCTCTTAACAGGTGCGTGCGCCCTGCATGAACCCATCACACTTGATAAAGAGGTGTAGAGTGCTAACAACTGGGAAACTATCGCTTAATTTACTAAAACACATTTTGAAGTCATCGGTATTTTTGTTTTGTTTTTTGGTTGAATTTTGATTTTATAGTACATACGTGAACAGCGCAGATACCGCTACAACACAGCCATTGGCGGTCATTGTCAGATAAGTAGCCTACATTTTACAAATCACCACTCTCTAAGAATCATATATTTTAGCTTATCGCTAAAAGTGAAACTGTAATTAATGGATCGTTTTAAGTTGGTTCTGCAGTATTTCCAGTCAAATTCCGAGTCCATCTCCAATGGTATCTGTATAATATTGTCCTTGATAAGCGTCAAGCTATACACAAGTTTTGATTTCAATTGCCCCTGTTTGCCGCAATACAACAAGATGTACGCAATGGGGGTCATGTTCGTACCGCCAATTATATTGTTCTGTTTGGGAGTATTAGTTAATCGTCATACAGGGGTGTTGATGGAAGAATGGGTCAGACCCATTGGGAAGAGGACAAAGAATCCGGCAGTGGTTAAGTACGTTTTTATTTATTTATTTATTTATTTATTATGTAAAGTAGCAGCAATTAAAATAAACTTTCATATTGATTATAATAGATATATTATTTTATCATTAAATGTTTGTAAGCATGATCGCAACCTTGAAAAAAGTATTCTAGAGACTTGCATTGATTCATTGAAAATCATTCAGATTCTCTCTCTTCTCTCAGATTTCTGCTTTCATCAATGTTACAACGGGCCCTTCTGGCTCCCATGGTCTGGATCCTAATGACACTCCTGGATGGAAAATGTTTAATCTGCGCGTTCAGTATGAATGTTGACCCCAAACATTTTACTGGCATCCCCAACAGCACTGGCCTGGAACTGATAAAGATCATGGCTAAGGTGCCCTGCAAAGAAGATGTTATCTTCAAGAACAGCAGTTTTCGGAAAGCTGTGTCACGATATGTGCGTTGTTACTCCCAAGTGAGTGGGTTTTCTCAAAGCCATTAGATTGTTTCTGTGCTTACATAGCCTTTAGTCAACAAACGTACTTCAATGTCATTTTTGACTTGTTAGCTGCTTTGCATTTTGAGCTGTACAAAGTTCATAGGAACAGACCTTTAGAAAATCTCTGGGTTGTTAAAATCCTATTCAGGTCTTTTTGCAGATTGACATGGTTGTCATGCTTTGCATAACCAGGTGATTCATGAATCATCTATTATTCTTCTGTCATTTTTCTTCTTCTCTAAGGCAATAGGCTGGTCAGTCCTTCTCATCCTTATTTTTTTGGGTGCTGTGGGTCGAATCACGAAGCCTTGCTTCAATCACGCCACTTTCCTGCAGACCCGTTACTGGAGCAATTACCTGGACATGGAGCAGAAACTCTTTGATGAGACCTGTGTCCTCCATGCCAGAGACTTTGCCAGAAAATGTGTGCTGCAGTTCTTTGAGAGCATGCGAGAAGATTCCACTCTGAGACTGCCCCTCTCGAGTGCACTCGGACCTGGCACAATGCAGAAGGAATATGAAGAGGAAGAAGAAGAGCGTCTGCATGGTATAACGAGACACGATCAAGTGGATAATTTGCTACAAACCTGGTACCAGTGCAAACCAGAACTGAATGTGACCAGGATGGCCTATAAACCCAAAGTGTGCATCACTTGGGAAGATCGCAATGGAAAAGCATTATTCTCTGAAGTGTGAAACTGAGAAGCACAAATCTTCTCTGAACTTTAGATTTATGCTATAATAATGCTCAAAAATGTTGATAACTCTTTGAATTGTAATGTTCTGAGATGTTTGTATCAAATTATTGTCAATTTAGTAACCCCTGTGTTAACCAACTTATAGAGCTTGGAGGCTGGTGCATTTGACTTTGCTGGAATTGGTTTTGTGTAATTTTGCATGTCTCCTTCCACACACATTACACAACAAACGCATGGCTCAAATGCAAATGACTGCCGAACCTAGTCAGCACCTGAAAAACTAATAGGCCTTTTATATATTAAATAACATAGAATATGGAATTAATGAATAATGTTGATATTTTCTGTATGTTGTTTATGAGTTTAGCAGCATGGCAGGTAAACCGTTGTCAGAATGCCTTTTTTTGTAACCATTTAAAACCAAAAAAAGCCCATGTCCTTGCCTGGAAATATATACTTTCGCCTTCAATGCACATTTTGAGTAGTGAAGTTTTATTTTGTCGTAATTAAACAAATTATTTGGTATGTAATCATTAACTTAAGCAATGGACCATGTAAGGGTGAATAGTTCAGAGAGGAGGGGCCAGTCACTGACGCGCATACAAGCACAGGGCGACCGGACGAAATGTCACCACTTACTGCTTAACTTTGCTCGAGTAGTTTCTTTCTGACAAGATCATATTGTAGGTAAGTCTATTACACTTAAAATGTTATGCTTTATTTCTAACTAACTGTCGCACTAATAATTCTACAAACTAATCTTCTACTCCACACTTAAAGGTGAACTTTTCAAAATGGATAAGTTTCGGATTATGGTCCAGTTCTTGCAAGCCAATCAAGAGTCCTTCATGAATGGCATCTGTGGGATAATGGCTCTGGCAAGAGCTCAAATGTATTCCTCTTTTGAGTTCACCTGTCCTTGCCTCCCCGACTACAATTACGCGTATGGAATCGGCATTCTCGTTGTTCCGCCGATATGGTTCTTCTTACTTGGATATGTGCTTAACAACAACATATCAGTGTTAACCGAAGAATAGAAGAGACCAGTTGGAAAGCGCAGGAAAGATCCGTCGGTTTTACGATACATGTTTAGCTCCATGACGCAGCGCGCTCTCATCGCCCCGGCTGTGTGGATAGCTGTGACTTTAATGGATGGAAAGAGTTTTCTGTGCGCTTACAGCACCACGATAGATGTATCAGAGTTCATTAACCAGAGCTATCGAATTTTATCCAAAAAGGAGCTCCTCAAATTACAAGGAAAGATTCCATGTAAAGACGTGTTTGATGAGCATGAGATCATCTCTCAAGAAGCAGCCACGAGGTATATTCGCTGTTTGTCACAGGTAATGGCATGATTCCTTAACTTCACCTACATGGGTCAAAGATGGCATGCTCATTTTTTTGTCTGGAGCTATTTAGTTTAATCAAACATGCATAATACACGAATTTCAAACAAAACAATTCCATGAATACACATATTTAACCCTTAAATGCATGGGAATTTCTCGAAACAATCTTACATTTTCGGGTCTTTAGAGACAATTATATCTATCACAAATGGATCCACAAAATGCCCAGATATTTTTTTTTGTAATATATTTTGATGGTTTATTGTTCATATATCAAAGAGAAAATGCAACAAAACAGGACAAATCTAGAACAGTATTCATTACTTTCGCACTGAAATTTCATGAGATGCATCTGCGGCTGTCAAACATATATTGAGCTACACATAACACAAAAGATTCACATGTATTTTCTCAGGCACTTACTGAGTCTAATTAGAAGCACAACTTACATCATTTCAGAAGTATGCCCAAAACGACAGTAGTCATATCACATAGTTCATGTGTTGTACTTGCTATAGTTTACTTCAATGTTGTTTCTTCATTAAATAGCAATGTAAAATATAAGTCAAGTTTGTAAGTGACTGACTTGATTTACATTTGGCATTTGAGGAAGAAAACCACCCTGAGTAAGAAATAACATGTATAATAGGAATGTATGAGCATATGAATACTGATAAATCTGTTGTTGTTAATTAATTGTTGCACAGAAAATCAATGTAATATAGTATTTATTTGTATGAATATAGTACTAATTCCACTTGTAATAAAAAACAAGTAGAAATCCTGTAATAGTAAACACACACACACACATATACATATGAATGAAATAATCATAAAACTATAATTTATGAAAGTGCCAAAAAAAATAAATAAATAAAAATAAACTCCACATTCTTACTGTAACGGTTACACTGTCTTGTTTCACTGTTCCCTCTTGTTTACCATTTTCGTCACTTTTTGCATTCCTTAGTTTTCACTTTTGTCCCTTATGTAACTCCATAGTCTCTTTGTTAGCGTTCGTGTTTTCCGTCATTGTTTTCACCTGTCCCTCGTTAACTTGCCACTTGCCTTTGTTTCTTCCCTCGTTATCTTGTTTGGTGTTCTGTTTGTTCATTGGCCCCTTAGTTCTATGTTCATGTATATATATCCTGGTTTTTGGTTTAGTCCCTGTCTTTCGTTGATTGTGTGTGAACGTCAATGTTATCGTGGTATGTTCGCTGCTCTTGTTCCTCGGGTAACCTGTGTTCGTTCGTTCGTTCGTTCGTTCGAGGTCTCCCTTCATGGATGTTTTCCCTGCTATGTGTTAGCTTGTGTTTGAGTTACGTTTTCCCATCGTGGACTTTTGCTTTGTGTTTATTTATTTTGTTATTTACAATAAAACCGCAACTGGATCCTAATCACCTGTCTGCCTTCCCCTGTTTCCACACCACAACACTTACATATAGGGTCCCTAATAACCCTATACATTTTTTGTACTTAAACCACTATAAAAAAAAAATAAAAAATACAATTGTGTGTTACACTATTTATAAGAGAGAGATTGAGGACACGATGTCTGGGCAGAACTCAAAAAATGGATGAGGTACAGAGGTGGAATGAGGTCCTGGGTCAATGGACATATCATTTCTGACTTCAAAGTAATTTTTATGTTTTTAAAGTAAAACATATCTAAATGGTTTAACTATCTAGAGTTAGTAAAAAAAAAAGAAAAAGAAAAACATTTTGTTAAAAGCTGAAATTTTACACACACATACACACAAACTGGCATTATGTTGGAATAATCCTTTATTTATATTAAAAGCAGTGAAACAATTTTGTTTAAAAATATGATTGATATAAAAAAAACTTTGTCCAACAAATCAAAGTCAGGTGGTGTAAGCACCAAGCAGGTAGGTAAAAAAGGAAAGTATTTGTTAAACCACTTGGCATTTATTTAAGTCATTAAATCAAGTTTTTGTAGAAAATGCTACAAATGTTTTTCAAAAATCTGTGAAACCAACCAGCAGATGTATCTAAAAAGATCTCTAATTTAAATAATCCCAGACAACCTTATTTGTCAATGACCAGTTCATATAAAGCATTTACCTGAACATCCTTACCAGTTTTCAATTTCTCATTTGAAAGTCATTTTTGTATCATGTCCTGTGGTGTAAACGTCCAATCAAAGTCTCATTAAAAGCTGACATTTAAAAATTTAAATAAATTGTTGATATGAGTAATGCAGAATAATCTTTTATTATTAATTAAAAATATAAAATAAAAAATAAGCAGTGAAACCATATAAAATAATTTTAAATTATTATAAATAATTTCATATCCTTTGGTCCACCAAATCAAAGTCAGGTGGTGCAAACACAGGACTTACAGTTAAAAAAAAAATGGACAATGTATTACATTTCTAAGAACTTTTAAAAAGATTTCTAATTTCTGTTATCTTGGACCATTTTTTCAACAAACCACTTATATGGCCTATACTGCATGCATAATAAATCTTTTGTAATGTTATTTCTTCTTTAGGCCTTTGGATGGACTTTTCTAATGATCATAACTTTGGCAGCATTCTTGATAAGGGCAATCAGACCTTGCTTCACACAAGCCGCTTTCCTTAAAACTAAATATTGGTCGCACTACATCGATACAGAGCGCAAATTATTCGACGAAACATGCAAAGAACACGCCAAGAGCTTCGCCAAGGTCTGCATACTGCAATACTTCGAGAGCATCAGTGGTGAAATTGTTTCAGACTTGCAACTTCCTGAAAAGAAAGGAAAAAGAGACAAAGATGACGACGGAGAAAAACAGAAAAGTGACGAGGAGAAGATTCTTGGGATCCATAAAGAAGAAGACATGAATAAAGTCCTGTGGAACTGGCATGACTGTAAACCCGCGCTATTGCTAAGTAAACAAGCCCAAGAAGCAAATGGGCATGCGCATTCGGTTACGGACGGCTTTTCGAGTAAGTACAACACTCAGATACATATGAAAAAAAACAGCTGTGGCATACTACTCAAAAGTCTGACGTTTTTGTATAATTTGTTTATTTGTTTATATATATATATATAAAATTAATTTTTAATAAATTTATTTATTTTAAATGTTATGAAGTGCAATATCAGTAGGTTACTGACTGTAGATCATAGGCTATATTTCTAATTATTGACTTTTTAAATTAACCTCCTGAGACCATTCATATGAACAACATATGTTTATTAATATATGAGACCATAATTATCAATTTTAAAGCCCAAGTTTGTATCTTAAAGGGTTAATAATAGGCTTTATAATAATAATAAAAAACATAATAATATCCTATATAATAATAATAATAATACTTTGATCAATGTTTTTAAAACTTTATTAATGTTGCTTGTGCACCAAACCAAATAATGATGGCAATCCTAAATATTTTGTTTGTTTGTTTACGGGAGGTTACCTATACTATTGAACAATACAAATGATGGCAACCTTTTAATATAGGATAATTATAAACATTTTAAGACTTGTTATTATGATATTTTTATTATTGTTTTGCAAGTCAGATCATTCTCAGTGTTTTAAAATTAGCCCAGCCTGTTTTTGGTTAAATGCTCATTGGTTCCACTGGGGCTGAAACCAGATTCTAGTTCCTGCCGATGAATCATCGCTGTATTCACACAACAGACTGACTGACCGACCGAAGGAAGGATCTCACTTCTTCACCACAACATTAGAGAAACTACCGCAAACTGGATTTGTTTAATGACTTTTCTGCAATCTGCTTTTGTTGTACATATTTGTTTTTAACTTTGTAGGCGTTCAGTGAGACCATTTGTACCTTCAAGCAAAGGAATGTAAGTCTTCATTTTAACAACAGTTTTCAGTAACTATATTAGGCTCAGAGTGGCACACTGAACTTGTTGTAACTTGACTCAAAGAGTCTCTTTTCTCCATGAATTTGTCTTTGAATTGAATGTGTTTTTCATTACACTCAGACTGATACAAATGCATAATGCTCCATGTGTGCATTTCTCTGTTTATTTAGAATTTGTATGCTTGCAATTAAACTGTTTCTGTTTTGCCCCTATTTTTCTTTATAACAGTGTCATTAAATCAAAAAGCACTCATTCACACCTTTCTCTTTGTCAGTGTTTTTGGTTTAATTTACAGAGAGGGAGCTCAGAAGAACTCACTGTAAATCACTGTCAACGGAAAGAGAGGGAGAATCAAAACTATTGCAGGATAGAATGGCGTCAGTTGTCTCAGAATATTTCAAATTTATTGCACTCTTCTTCAAGAGCAAAGATGTCATGATCTTCAATGGCCTAATAGGTCTAGGGACAGTGGCCGGTCAGACAGCATACAACATTTTTGCTTTTAACTGTCCCTGTTCACCACAGAAGAATTACCTTTACGGCTTGGCTGCAATTGGTGTACCAGCTCTGGCTCTCTTTATCGTTGGGGTGATGCTGAATCAAAATACCTGGGACATTGTGTCAGAGTGCCGCACCAGAAAATGCCGGAAATTCTCACTGACTGCTGCCTTTGCTCTACTAGGCTCCGTTGTGGGAAGAGCAGTGGTCGCCCCAATCACCTGGACTGTGATTTCCCTCCTGAGAGGGGAGGCATATGTCTGTGCCTTAAGTGAGTTTATAGACCCCTCTTCTTTGGACAAATTCCCTCCAACTACACAGGCCCCAGAAATCATGTCCCGGTTTCCATGTAAGGATTTACCTGCTCCACTGATGGTTTATTCTGGAGAGGTTGAACGCCAGTTAAAGTATGAATCCCAGGTATTACCACTTTGTATATTTTTTAAAGGAATAGTTCACTCAAAAATGAAAATTCTGCTATTATTTACTCACCCTAAGCTCGATCATCCAAACCCATATTCTTTCTTCCATGGAACACAAAAGATACATTTATGCCTACTAAATTTGACTTCACAGGGTTTATTTGCCACAATGCAAGTGAATAGTGAAGAAAAAGAAAAAAACAGTAAACGTAAACAATACGACACATGACTATATAAGTCTTCTGAAGTTATAAGCTCACTTTGTGTAATGAACAGAATGAAATTTAAGTTGTTATTCACTCTCAAATCAAGTAAAATTATTAATAAAGCACTAAAGTGACATTTGGTCATGAGAATGAGGTTTGATATTATCAATGTACCTGTCATTTAATGTAAGTGCTTTATTTATGATTTGATTTGAGAGTAAATAACGACTTCAATTGGAATATAGTGCATGTGTCATGTTGATTACTTTTACTGTGGTTTTACGGTGCAATTTTTTTTTTTGAGCTTGACAGATTGGAGTTACTATTCACTTGAATTATGGCAAATAAATAGTGTAAAGGCTTTTTTTATCATTTACATTTTGTGTTCAGTGGAAGAAAGAGAGTAATTTGGGTTTGTAGCAATATCATGGTAAATAATGACAACATTTAAATTTGTGAGTAAACGTATCCTATAATTCAATGAATTGGGTATCTACCAGTGGCGAATTCACAGAGCTAGCAAAGCCTTCTCTGCTGGCCTAACATGCCAAATAAATACATATTTTTCATCCTTTCATTCTCAGTCACCTTTTATGTATTTTTAATCACTTTCCACTCTTAATTAATCTACAAACAAACAGAGAAAAACAAAAAGTTTATCCAGTCAGAATGTATTCCTTGATGCTTACAAGCAAAGTGTGACAACTGTTTCACAAATTGCATGCCCGAAGCAGAGCGTGAGTTTGAGCTCCACCCCCTCAGGCCTTCAGAATTTCCACAGAATTCCTCAACAGTGCAAATGAATGAGCAACTAAAGTCAGATTGTCAGATTCATCAGCCAATCAGATTGATTTATTTGTTCTTGGTGGGTGTGATCTTTAGGATATGTCCCGGTTGAGGCCTTCTAGCAGGGCTTGAGTGACGCAATCACGCTTTAAGTGATTTCAAGAGCGAAAAGCGCAAGATCTTGTTGATGAGTCGGCTGTCATCACTGCCACATCACCATTGAGAAAGAGATCCTTATGGATTTAAAAACACAAAATGTTCTGCATGACTGTATGATTGCTTAATTTATTAAACAGGAAAGGAGGACTGGTTTTCACTTCAAGTAAATTGGTACTTGAAACTGCTTTTGGCATTGTTATAGCAACATCAGGAATTTTCTAAGTGTAAATTAGGATGCTTGAACATTCAGTGTCGGATGAAGTTTTGAAAATTAGTGCTGTGTTCATTCAACACGGAAAGTCAGATTTTACAACGTCCTACTAGGAAAAGTGCAATGGAATGCATCTATAAGTCAGAATTACAACTTGTAGGCTCGTGCAGAAATTCTCATCTCCGATTTCGCTGAGATGCAGGTGCATGATGACACAGAAACTTGTCGACACTCGGGGAGATATACAAGTGATAAACATTCACTTATTAAGTAAAATACGTTTGTTTCCACATTATATTAAAGCTTGTTTAACAAACACCTGCAGAAACGGGTGTATAAAATATTATAATCTCTTTTGATAATTGTAAACCTGAAGCACAAATGCTAGCGCTGCAGCATTGTTTATCATTTGGGTTGCTAGGAGACATTTCTAATGAGAGTCAAACTCCTGCTAAGATAATGGGAGTGTTGCAGTTCCGAATATCGGGGAATGGAATGCATTTATGGTCGGAGATATCAAGTAGGAATATCCCACATCCAACTTGAATGAAACGCAGCATAACCGTGTACCCTGATGGAACTAAATTTATTTCAAGCAACATTTAAATCGCAAATATTATTAGATAAATTTTTTCCAGGTATTATAGACCTCGTTTGTAGATTCATATGAAAAATTATAATTTTTGACATTCATTTCACAAAACTTGTGACTGTCATGCTTGCAGTCAGGCTTGTTTGAGCATTAAGTGTCATTTCAAGTTCTGGCTTTTGCGCGTGGACGTGTTTTTAAAATGTCAATTGGTATTATTAGTTAGCTGCGACATAATGTAAGATGCCTAAAGGCATAGGGTGTGTTATTCATTGTGAAACTGTGTTTCCTTAATGACATGAATCACACTGAGGGCTTGGACTTTAAATGCGCGAACCGCCACTGGTAATTACATACGTGTCTTTAGACTCAATAACACAATAAACATTTTGTTTTTCATCTCTTCTCTAGCTGTTAGGCTGGCTACTGGTAGGCCTTATCTCCCTCTGCCTCTTTTTGCTCCTCTGCTTGAAAAACTGCTGCTCTCCTCTGGGCTATCGTCAGGAGGCATACTGGGACCAGTACCGTTCCAATGAACAAGCTCTTTTCCAGCGTACTGCTGAGCTACATGCTAAAATCCATGCTGCTGAGTGCGTGAAGAGCTTCTTTGGATTTGTTGCCTTGGAAAATCAGGAAAAGGAGCTTATAGCTGACTGTAAGGATGCTAAGACCGCCATTCCCAGGCTGGAGTGGAACCGTATCACAGGGGTTTACATGTACAGAGAGAACAATAACACTCCCATGTACAGCCGCTTAGACAAATGGGCCATGTACGAAAAGGACAACAGCTGTTTGGCAATTGAAAACTAAATTAACAAGTTTGGCACATTGTTGTGCTCTATCTTTGGTAGTCATGTAATGAATTCTGCATCTCGCATTTGTTATCTGTTCTTGCATGGCAAATATGCGCTGACATGCTAGTGAATGAATGATGTTGTTTTGTCATTGAAAGCTGTAATTCAGATTTTTAAGTTACTATACATTTTTATTTTCTGCATAATGTGTGGTCTGTTAGATTCACTGATGTTATAATAAGTAAAACTTTTAGAGTTTTAGAGTTTTTGGAGACTGTTTGGTAGCTCAAATTGTCATGTTATGATAACACACTATACAAACTCTGTGGCATTTCATGATGTACTCTCAGGTTGAGGTTGCGTCAACCTCTTGTTATCCTTTATGCATTAAAGTGCATCTGACAAATTAGTGTCTAATGAATGATTAATGAATGAATTATAATGTATACACACCCAAACCACTGGCGACCTGTCCAGGGTGTCCCCCGCCTTTCGCCCAATGTTAGCTGGGATAGGCTCCAGCCCCCCGCGACCCTGTACACAGGATAAGCGGTTGACGATGGATGGATGGATGGATGGATGGACACACCCAAACCATAATCTTTGTTATTAAGAAACACCCAAAGTAACACAGGTTGATTTTTTCCAGTCTGCTCAGAATTTTAACCTGATCTTTGAACATTTATTTATTTATTCAATTACTATTATTTATTTTGAGAGAGAGAAATAATGTGACCCACATATAGAATCGTAGGCGAGAACGGTTCGGCAATGTTATTTATTCACTGTAACATTAGTGATATTTAACTAAGGTATTCTATTCTATCTCTTGTCTCTCACTTTTTCTTTTGTCTCCATCATATCTTTGCTTATGTTTTTGTGAAAGCAGGCCAAGCAAATTGAATCAACACCTCACTGCCCAAAACGAATGGCTCAATAAATCTGATGACTAAAACTCGATTAGGGTACAACGGGGCTAAAGGCTAATCATTTTTTAAATCTTGAAAATGTATGTAGCTAATGAAAATCCCTTAAATTATGTACTTTATTTTGATAAAAATGTATTATTTGTCATCAGGTTCCAGGTGATTGAATCAAAAGTTTTTAATAGCTCTCCAATAAGTGAAAGGATGGTATTTGGGCAAAAAGCCCACCTGTTGCAGGGGTTAAAGGCCCCGATAAAACACATTGTTTTTCTTAAGTTTGATGGATAGATTTGTTATAAAAAAAAATTGACTGATCCAATTACAATGGAGATTAAATTGTTTAAACTTTAAAGAATACTTGAGATGTTATGAAAGGTCAAATGTGGTTTAAATTAACATGAAACAGTTAAACACTTTTCTTAATAGATATTTTGAATAAGTATCTTAATTTGTTACTCTAAAAAGTTGAAAGTTGAAAAATGTTGCCCTATAACTATTGTCTAAATATTTACACAATATAACTTTAACCTGGGGGCCTTTTACCCCAAGTGTTGGGCCTTTTAACCCAAGTGTGGGATAAAAGGCCCCCTTCGCCCTCATTTTTTATTTGTTTTTATCAAAACAACCTTCCTGTAAAAACTCTAAGTTCGGAGATGGAAGGGAGGAGATGGAGAGCAATGATGCAGTCAACTAAGGCTTTTTATTTCTCTGCCAACCATCTGCATGCACTCTTCTCAGAGCTTTTCTCAGTTCGATCAGATCAGTGTCACGCAAACTTTGTCAGCATAAGCTTCTTCGAGACTCCAGCTACAGTATGTAAAAAAGTCAATATAAACTCTTCAGCTTCACAATAAACATTTAACGGTGTCCACCAAAGCTTGGTGAGTACCCCCCTTGATTCTTACCGGTATTAGGTACGCTCCGGCTCGGTCGGGGGCAGCCTGCGGGGCATCTGGGATCCGGACCACTGTCCCCAGCTCCATCACAGGACATTGATCCCGGAAGTGCCTGCAACTCCATCAGACCAGCCCAGACGTCACGCCCACACCTGCGTCGGCACCTGAGGGGGAGAGCGACGGGGCACCGTAGAGACGAGGGGGGTTGCCACCACCTTGCATGGGGAACTGGCAGCCATAGCGGAGCTCCTTGCTTCCTGGCGGCAGGAACGGGCCCTGGGGTTTGAGCAGAGTGAGAGGGGAGTGGGGAACACACAGAGGGAGGGGGAAGAGGGAGAGAGAGAACAGGGCTTTCTGCCCTCAGGTACGCCGCCATATGGTCCTCCACCAGCTAGACAGCTTCCTCCAGAGATGCCGGGCGGTGGCACTGGACCCACTCTGCCTTTCCCTTTGGCAGACGAAGGATTAGCTGCTCCAGTACCACCTGATCGACTACTCGCCAGCAGCCATTTCCAGCACCCGTCTCGGAGCCGTTGGGAGAAGGCAAAAGAGCTGCTGGTACTGCTCCGGATTCCGACCCACCCACTGTAGCATGGCCTTTTCCAGGTCGGCATAGGCCAGGAGGTTAGCTGCCGGCAGTTGTTGAGCAGCAAGCTGGGCTTCTCCTGACAAGAGCGGAAGGAGCCGGCCGCCCACTGGTCACGCGGCCAGCTCCAAATCTCAGAGCTGCGCTCGAACAGATTGAGGAAAGCCTCCACGTCATCTTCTGCCCCATCTTCAGGAGCGTGGGTGGGGGCAGAGGGCTGTGGTTTTCCGGGGTTGTCCGGGGTTTTCCGACGACATCCAGGACAAAACCTATCCTTTGGATCTCCCTCCATGCTTCGACGATTTGGTGGATCTGGTCATCTGATCACAGACCGACGCAGAGCCCATAAACTCGGATCTCGCACAAGGAGATAAATATTACACCTCGTTCATGGATTATGCTTTTATTGTGCCCAGTCTGGTCATTTCTCCACTTCCTATCCGGTTAAAAGACATTTCGTCAGGAGTATGGAGGTTACTGGCAAGCACAACACCCTTGGACAAAGCCTCAGGATTACACACACTGCAGTATGGATCTACCAGTCACACGGTCTTAGCCCTAGTGGATTCTGGATCCGAAGGAAACTTTATGGACATCAACTTGGATCCGAATGGCAGGTTCCTATGGTCCAGTTAGATGAAACTATCACCACCCACACCCACATTGGCATGCCCCTGTCCGTCACCCAGTCCACAAAGCCAGTCACCTTCATCTCTGGAAATCATATGGAGCACCTGTCATTTTACATGATCCAATCTCCATCGGCACCAGTAGTGTTGGGGCATCCTTGGTTGGTAACGCACAACCCACATATAGACTGTCAACCAACACTGTCCTTGCTTGGAGTCCGGTTTGTCACACTGTTTTAACTCTGCTGTCTCCACTGTCCAGTCTTGCCACATTCATGGGGGGGTTGTTCTGTTTGCTTTGTTATTTGTCTTCCTCATGTTTCTCAGGCTGGTCAATGCCGATCATGCCACTGATTAGCACCTGGTTCTCGGCTGATTCACTCCCTACTTAATCCCCTCGTTGAGTCAGTATCTTTGATAGATTGTATCTTTGATAGATTGCTGCTTACTTGGTCCTGTCTTGTGTATTTGTGTGGTTGCCATCCAGTTTGTTGTACGCTTGTTCTCAGCGCTCACAAATCTTCAACGGAGGATTCCTCGTCTCTGCCCGTGTGTCAGGAGAGTGACTGCCTTCCAGTCTGCTGTGAGATTGTTCCCTGCACCTCACTACGCTTCAACAGAGGATTTCTCTGCTCCTGACTACCACAACGCACACACTCATCAACAAACACACTGTGCGGCCATGGCGCGCACGCATCCACTAACTTCTCCCCCACTACTGCAGCCAGTGCCGGAATCTTCATTCTTCGCCAGCACAGTTGAAGTAGATATTTATTGTTAATAAATCCTTTAAACTGTTTCTCTGCTCTTGGGTCTCTTTGTCTCGGTCTTTCTCTGTGACACTATCAAGATCACTGGTGTAACAGCTTTTATCACATCCTAAGTGTTTTCTAATCAATGTAGGGGTTGCTATCAAAATATACACAGAGATCTATTATATTCTGTTCTATTCTATTCTCCCTTTTCCTCTTACTATTTTCCCTTCGGTGTCTCTGTGTTTGTTTTAGTGACAGTTAGCCAAGCATTGTGAATTTTCTAAATCACTGGCATCACAGCTTTTATGACATGCTCAATTTCTGCTTTATGTTGATGTTGCTATCATAATATCCTTAGAGATCTTTTCTATTTCTATTAAATTCTGACTCTTGCTCTGTATCACTCTATTTCCCCTCTGCCATCTCTTTGTTTATGTTTTTTTTTTTTGACAGTCAGCCAAGTAAAATGTATTAACTGTCATTCCACAAAACAAACTGCTTAATAAATCTGTCAACTAATTCTGCATAATTCTCAAGCTCATTGGTGTCATAGCTTTAAGCTCATACTCAATTTTTATGTTGGGGTTGCTATAAGAATATCCCCAAGAGTTCTATTCTATTCATTTTTATTCTATTCTACTCTCCTTCTTGCTCTCATTTTATCACTCTGTTGTCCCTTTGTTTATGTTTTATGAGCACCAGCCAAGCAAACTGAATCAACCCTCATTCCCCTCCCGACCCTGTCTCACACAGAGCAAGACTCAGCCTGCCCGTCTGCTTGCTTGGCCACTGTCACCTCTTAATAGCCTTCAGATGGAGAGGAGTAAGAAAAAAGGAGAGAAAACAGACGATAGAGAGGGAGAGGGGGAGAGTAAGGGAGAAGGAAAAAAAGGAGTGAACGGGGAGGAGCAAGGAGGGGGCGGGTGAAAGTAGAGCTGTGATCCAGACAGCAAATCACATGAGCAGGGATCTGTTTACAAACTGAGCTGGAGAGAAGTCATCGGCACCATTACGTGGAGGCAGGGCTGGTGGATAAGGCAACAGGATACACATACAGTAGGAAGCTCATCACTTTGTCTGGAGAACACATTTTATGTCCTTTGTATTTTCAAAGTAGAGAGACCAGACCAGATGGCGTGAGGAAGAGAAACACTCCGATGCCTCTCACAGCTTGAATGGGGTGCATTCACAACGGCTGTATGCCACAGCTCTTCCTCTCCTTTGTTACCAGGGAAAACGCTTGATTGTAACGTGAGGGTGATAATCTTGAGGGAGACATAGGAAAGCAAGAAGACTAGAGGGAAGTGGCTGAAAGCAGCAGAGGAAGCGGTGAGCCTTGTGACAATGTTTTGAAGATAGACGAAGAAAACTGTGACACCCTGTACTGTATGTTTTTATCCCAAAGAATTCTCACCCTTTCATTATTGTCACCCTACAAGAGAGGTAGGAAATAAAAAAGGCCAGTGACAACAACTTCACCTCGTGCAGTGGTAGATGGTGATCCATTGCTTATGTGAAAGACTGCCAATTTTTCATATACTGTGCTGCACACTGCTGTAGGCATTGAAATCTGGAATTTATTTTAAATCATGACGCTGGAGAAACGATCAGAAAGTCAAAGCATGGCAGCACAAAACATTTTAGATACAGAGGAGTAGGTGTTGATATCTGCAACTGTGTTGACACAGGTCTCAACAATGACTGACTTGTCTTTGTGAATGTTTCAACACAAAGAAAACTAAATCGCCCTGCCTCCATGCATATGCAAGCGAGGAGCTGGTGGGTGACTGTAATGTGTTAACCAGAGGCGCTGAAGATTTTTGTAGTAGGAGTTTTTGGGAGTATAAAGCTCAAATTATTTGTCTGGTTTTGAGTGAGTGGATCAGCCCACTCCTTTGGCCCATTTAAAAAAATTCTTTGGACACAATTTACTGGATCATTTGGCATAATCTAGCACTTGATTTCCTGAATCCCATCCAACGGTCAGTATGAATCATACCCCCCATAGTTTGAATGAATCATCCAGTGATTTGGGTGCATAATCTGGATTGTTCCATAAACCATGTATTATTCACAGTCTTCCACCCTCCTACTGGTTTTCTATCAATGTTTAACCAAAATACTCCTATCACTACCACCCACTCCTTCGCATGAACAGTCAATCCTCCTTACCTTTCTTCTGTTTGCCACACTCTCTTATATGACCTGAACATGCTAAACGGATACAGACACATTGCATATGCATCTGTCCTTGTCAACATTGTCTCGTTTTTGGCAGCAATCAACCCCTATAAGGTGTTTTCCCCAAATGGTGCTTCCAGCCTGGCTTGGTGAAGCCTTCATTGGACATTTTCTTTGCCATCCACTCTATCCCTCAAAGATAAACCAGATGGTGGCTTTATGGCAGAAAGGGTGCACCACTAATATTTGCCTTCATGCTTCACTCATTTTGCCAAATGCTCTCCTTTGAAAACACAAATCACACTCAAAAAAATACTTTCAAGATTTACACATTTTGAATAGATAACAAAATTTCCATAAAATTTAATTCAGTCTTAACCAAAATTAACCTAAAAAACCTAAGATATTTTTAGTTTTATTAATTTAATTATGTTAAAGGAATATTCCGGGTTCATTGCAAGTTAAGCTCAATTGACACTATTTGGTCATAATGTTGATTACTACAAAAATGTATTTAGACTCCTCCCTCCTTTTCTTAAAAACAAAAATCAAGGTTTCAGTGAAGCACTTACAATGGAAGTGAATGGGGCCAATTTTTAAGGCTTAAACAGAAATGTGAAGCATATAATTTAATTGAAGCACTTTAATTCTTCTGTTAAAACTTGTGTATTATTTGAGCTGTAAAGTTGTTTAAATCGTCATTCTTACAGTCATTTTAGGGTTTGTTGACATTACATCGTTATGGAAACGAAATTGTAAAATTGGCTATAATTTACACAGAAAAGGTTAGTAAGTGATTTGATCACACTTAAATCATGTTTACACTCATATCTTTTATGTCTTATTTGAACATTTAACATTTAAAAATGGGCCCTCATCCACTTCCATTGTAAGTGCCTCAATGTAATCTCGATTTAGGAACTAATGGCCCTCAAGTTGCATTTATTCATGTCTGTTGCTTTCGTATTATTTCTTAAACCTATGGAATTAAGCAGTTTAAAGGATAGTTCGCCAAAAATTTAAAGTCTGTCATCATTTACTCACTCTTGTGTTGTTCCAAACCTATATGACTTTCTTGCTTCCATGGAACACAAATGGAGATACTAGGCAGAGTGTTAGCCTCAGTCACTTTTCACTGTCTTTGCATCTTTTTCCAATATAATGAAAATAAATCGTGACCGATGCTCTGTTAAATTCTGCAAAAAATCTTTTGTGGTTCATGGAAAAAAGAAAGTCATACATGTTTGGAACAACATGAGGGTAAGTAAATAAAGAGAGAATTTTCCCTTTTGAGTGAACTATCCCTTTAAAATGGTAATATATTTGTATAGTTAAACAGACAGAATCTCTCTCTACAGATTCTGAATATAGAATGCTCTACAGACAAATACTAAATAGATTTTGACTTCTTTATGAACAAAACTGACACTAATAGATTTTGTGATCATAATTTGGTAGTAATCATTGATCATTTTGAGCTGTGGCAGCCTGCTTTCTCAAATTGCTCTCATTCTGCTGTTTATAACTTAAGTACAGAGATAGGCCGTTTTCTTTTTCTACCGTCTACATTCTACAATGGAGAGCTTTTGTCTTGTCATCAAGCAGAGCACAATGCAAATTGTACATCCATTCTGTTATGTTAACTGCATAAACAAACACTGATGTTTGGGTCTATGGTGGTCAGAAAACATTACTACTTTGTCAAATAAATTCGGAGAATATTTATCACAGTAAATAATGAGCCTGAATACAAAAACCATTGTGCTCAGCTGTTGAGCACATCATCCAACACCACTGTGACATCTCTTGTTTTTTAGTTTTAATAGATGTATTACAGTGAAAAGTTCATGCTTCTCAGAGAGGTCCAACAATGAGAGCAGTGTTACATTGAGATGAGAAACACGAGGACAGTCTGCAGGCTCACAGTATGCAATATGCATGCAGGGGCTACTGAGAACCATACACATGAGAATCACAGTGAAGTGTGTTGTCTTTCAAGGGTCTGACAGAAAGGAATACGCCACCCACTCACAAAAAAGATTCATGAGGTATGAACTAGAAAGCAATCTTCATGCTTTTATATGACATTTCAACTGTGTATTCATTTTACTAATAAAAAAGAAGATTCAAACTTTAATGCTAAGCAGTCTTGCGCTCCCATGACTCTCACAATAAACTCTGTCAACAGGGCACTCAACAGGGACTATTGGAGGACTACAAGGTTGAACAAGCAAAGAAATGGCTAGGCAGTTAGAGCTGAAGTATGTAGGGGCCTGGGTAGCTTAGTGAATAAAGGTGCTGACTACAACCCCTGGAGTCACGAGTTAGAATCCAGGGCGTCACACGTGGTAACATCCTCGTGATCCTCAACGCTTCTCGTTGCTGTGCGACTTCAAATTAACGCCTTTTAAGAATCTCGTGAGAATGATGACCTAGACATGACCCTTACTTTCTTCTATCCCAGCTTAATATGCAGAGACTCATTTTTTTTTTCAAAAACTATAAACACTGTGCCTCTGTGGCACTATAAATATTACTGTGTTTGTTTGGAGAAACATGCTTAGACCCTCCCCATAATGTTACACAACCAATGGCATGAGTTTGGGGTGGGACTGTCTGACTGTTTGAACAGCAGACGTGGAGTGTATTCGAAAAGCTGTTTTGAAATCATTTATGATTTTTGCAATTCCGATCAGTTGCAGAAAATACATACTTCAGCTTAAAATACATACATGAAAACCAATCGGCATACATAGATTTTTGCTCATTACCCTATTTTCGAATTGCATGTAAACACCTTAATCACTGTTCTTACCCGCTTGTAACAATAATTGTAATAATAAGTAAATAAGTGTTGTATGCATGCCTGTTTATGTTTTGATGTCAAAAGCAGATTATAACCCAATGATTTCAAGTCTCAAGTAAAGAAATTTTTTTGTGTTGTCTTTTTGTTTTTTTTTAATAAGTAAATGTTTGGTAGTTATCAGCATATTGGTGTGTATATAAACATGCTCAGAATTAATAATTTGTGTTGTATTAGCAGTGCAAGTATTAAAATAAAAAGTCACTGTATTTTGCTGTGATTTCAATAAAGTTTAAGAAAGTACAATGTTTTTATGGACGTGGTATTGTAGTAGTGTCAAATTGTGTTCTACAATTTGTAGACTTTTATAATGCTAATACCATAGTATTCTTTGTATACCAAGATTTTTGTATACCATGGTTTCAAGTACCTTGGAATACCATTTAAATACCTTGGTACATGATTATGGTAATAATTATAACTCTCTCAATAAACTCAGTCCAACAGCCATTTCAGATCAAAACTTGAGTGGCTTTGTTTGTGCTCTTGCAGGATGCCTGTGTGATCCAGACTTACAGATTCCAGACAAGTTCTGCAAAATGTCCACAGATACCAGCGATCGTCTTCCACTCAATGTATATGTCATCATCCTTGGGATAGGCCTCTTCATCTTCATGTTGAGCATGATCTTCTGTTGCTACCTGTTCAGGTAAAAATTATGATAATAAAAAAGTATTATACGTTTTATTACATTTTAAACATATATAACTTGATTAATCTGGCATGTATTGTATGAATTGTAAAAGGTAGTTGCTACTGTGAGAAAAATATTTTTTTTCTTACTCAAATAAGAGTCATAGCTATATGAATGCACCAAGCATTCTTGCTTTTAATTTCACAGATTGAGGCGACAGGGCACACAGGAACAATATGGATATAATGAGGTAATTTCTTTATTTTAAACTTAATAGCTTTTGGAAAAGATGCTGCGAGATTTGGTTATTCTGACGTAAAGACATTAAAAAGCACCCTCTCTCTTATTGTAGGTTGTTTTAAAAGGTCCAGGGAAAAAGCTGAGTCTTCTTGGAGTAAGTAAAGCTGATTCATTGCCTTATGGGCGAATAAAAGTTCTAAATGTTCTGAGAAGAAAACTCTTGACATGTACAGTACAATATTTAATAAAAACAACACCATAATTATACTAAAAACATCCATAAATATTGATTTAATTATTATTTTTTGCTTACAAAAACACAAATTTTCTCTTCAGCAAACCTGTGCCGTTTGCCTGGATGAGTTTCAGAGCAGAGATGAACTCGGGGTTTGCCCTTGTTCACATGCTTTTCATAAGAAGTAAGATCTTTTACTGTCTTGTCACACTGTCCATAATTTACATCATTGTTAAACTGTACATATTTATTGCATTGGTATGCAATATTAAAAAAATTAATTGATAAAATGTGATCATTTTTAATAACAACACTTTACTTTCAAAAACAAATGCAAAGAATGTTGTGATGTGGCATTGTGGGAGGCACATTAACAAGAATGAAAAACTCAGAGGAACCACAAATTAAGCTGTCACAGCAATTTAATTTTAAAGAGGGAATTGGCCTTGAGTTACTGCTGTGAGATTATTCATTTTTGACATATATTCTGCCATTTCAACCAGTCATATTGTGACAGGGTCATAATGCAGCGGTAGATGTGACAGTGCTTGAGTCTATATAAAAAATTGATGCATAATAAACCCCTCTCTAATTTTTTCCTCTTTTCACCTTGTCTCCTGCACAGGTGTTTGGTGAAGTGGCTGGAAATTCGCAGTGTCTGCCCCATGTGCAACAAGTCCATCTGCAGGCTCCAGCCAGATCCTCCACAGGGGGCCGAGGGGCACCAGAACCCCCTGGAAGTGTGACAGAAAAGGTGACATTGATGGTCAGAGAAAAGCAAGCTCTCTCCGAGTGCATCTCACACACCTAACAACAGAGTAAAAAACCACCACACTACTGGAGAGGGTGGAGTATTTCCAAAAAGAATCTACCCCTCTTTACCAATAAACAGATTTCTCCTGGATAGATGGAGGGAGGGAGGGGTTGGGGGTTACCCAGAGGAGCTGGATTGATGTACCGTGTTCTTGGTCATAATGTAGTGTGCAGCGAGATAAATTGATGCTTAGGGCTCAGCAAACAGAAGAAGAGATTTCTACATTGAAAAATATTAAGAATATTCAGATTCAGTTGAGGCCTAGATAGTTGCACAGGACGGATGGCCTGAATAGACACTGCTCAATATATACGCATATAGCTTACATCTAAGAGTGACAGAGGTGACCATTACAAAGGAGTTGTCATTTGTAAAGTTTAGGAATACCATTACAGAATCCAAAGCACTGGCTCAAGCCCTGAACTGAAGAATCTGTGATGTCATACATTTTCACTTTTGCCAACATTTTGACATGTGATCTTATAAATCCATTTGTTAAGAGTTACCTAGGGCATTCAGAGTGCTAAAGGCCGCCTTAAGAACCCACGCTGTCATCCAGAACCATAGGAACTAGATTTGGATGAAACGAAAATTGGGTCATTATTTACATACATCAAGTTATTTAAGGTTGGCTAGTTGTTTTGTACTATTTATGGCTCTCAATAAAATGTTGTGTTTCAGAATCAGATTGAGTTTTATTGCCAAGTGTTCACACATACACAAGGATTTTTTTCGGTGTTCACACAGAACATTACAGAATAATGAGACAGAATATAAAATAAGGTAAGAGTTTAAATAGACATACAAATAATAGGACATATAAATGAATGGCATATGTACATGTGCAAGTGGTAATATATGTGCAATTCTACCTGCACGCTTCCTCACTCTGGAGATGTACAGTTCTTGGAGGGTGGGGGATTAACAATAAACCTGTCAGCATTCCTAACTGTCTTTTGTAGTTTCCTTCTGTCTGATTTGGTGGCTGAACCAAACCAGACAGTTATAGCTGTACACAGAAGAGACTCAGTGACTGCCAAATTGAACTGTATCAGCAGCACCTGTCGCAGGTTGAACTTAGTACAACCTCTGCTGAGCCTTCTTCACAATGGAGTCTATGTGGGTGCTGCCACAGTGCTGTTCTGGATGGAGGTGGTGGTGGTGGTGTAGGGGGATTTCTCTTTAAGTCCACTATCTCCACTCTACTCCACTGTTTTGAGCATGTTCAGCTCAAGATTGTTGTGACTGCCCCAGACAGCCAGCTGTTCAACCTCCCATCTGTATGCCGTGACCATGGTAAATTATTTAATTTTTTTAGTGACTGGTTAAGTTCTCATGTCTTGACTAGGTTGAGTTGCAGGTGGTGTTCCTTCATCCAGGCCGAGATGTCTGCCAGGCAGGCAGTGATTCGAGCAGTCACTGTGGTGTTGTTGGGCTGGAAAGACAAGTAGAGTTGCGTGTCATCGGCGTAGCAGTGGTAAGAGAAACCATGTGAATGAATGATGGGTCCCAGTGATGTTGTGTATATAGAGAAGAGAAGTGGCCCAAGCACTGATCCCTGAGGTACCCCAGTAAGTAATTGATGTGGCTTGGACACCTCACCTCTCCAGGCTACCTTGAAGGACCTACCTGAGAGATAGGAGTTAAACCAGTCAAGCACAGTTCCTGTGATGCCCAGAGAAGAGAGGGTGGAGAGTAGGATATGATGGTTGACTGTGTCAAAGGCTGCAGAAAGGTCCTGCAGAAACAGAACGATGATCTGGATTCAGATTTCGATTGTCTCAGTGACTCGGTGACAGACAGCAGGGCAGTCTCGGTGGAGTGTCCGCTTTTGAAGCCTGACTTATTGTCATCCAGCAGCTTGTTCTGTGAGAGATGGGCAGAGATTTGATTGAAAACTGCCCTTTCAAGTCTTTTTGCCATGAATGGGATTAGAGAGACTGGTCTGTAGTGTTCTATCTGTGTGGGGTTAAGTGCAGGTTTTTTCAGAAGCAGGGTAACTCAAGCCTGCTTAAATGTAGTGGGAAAAGTGCCTGTAAGTAGAGACGTGTTAATTATGTGCGTGAGTCCGGTTAAGTTGGATGGAGAGATTGCCTGGAGAAGGTGAGAAGGAATAGGGTCAAGGGAACAAGTGGTGGGGTGGTTGCTCAACAAAGAGTTTAGAGACCTCAGTGTCAGTCAGAGGAGAAAACATAGTTTGACAGGGTGTAGTGCTGTGAAGGTATTGCTGATGGTTGTAACCTTATTAGTAAAAAATGTGGTGAAGATATCTGCTGTCAGTGACGTGTCAGGTGGTGGAGGTAGAGGGCATAAAAGTCTGTTGAATGTTCAAAACTAGCTACGAGTGTCTGTGGTGCTGTTGATCTTTGTCTGGTAAAAGGAGGTTTTTGCAGCATTAACGATATCTGAGAAAGTTGCAAGCAGAAGCTGATACTTACATAGATCTGCTGGATCTTTAGATTTCCACCATCTCTTCTCAGCTGCCCTGAGGTCAGTCCAATATTCATGAAGGACGTCAGACAGCCAAGGGCTGGGTGGTGTAGTACATGCTGGTCTAGAGGAGAGAGGACAGATGTTGTCTAGACAGGTTGTTAAAGTAGAGCTAAGTGTGTCTGTGGCAGTGTTTACATCAAGCGTGGAAAACACATTTATTGTGGGAAGAGAGGTAGAGACATCAGTCGAAAGGTGAGATGGTGAAAGGGAGTTTACAGCGAAAAGAAACCAAAAGTGGAGTCTGTTTTAATGTAGATGGGAGAGACATATTGAATTGAACAAAGTAGTGATCAGAGACATGTAAAGGTGTAACAAGAATATTTGAGGTGGTACAGTTACGTGTAAAAATTAGGTCCAGCTGGTTGTCCGATCTGTGAGTTGCAGTGGTGTGTAGTCTTTCCAAGTCAAATGAGGCCAGAAGAGCATTCAGTTCAGTGGCCTGGGGCTTGTCTTTGTGTATGTTGAAACCACCAAGAACGAAATGTGGCCTACCATCCTCTGGCAAGGAGGAGAGCAGGACATCCAACTCCTCAAGGAAGTTTGACCTGGAGGGCGATAGAGGACAACATCATGTATTTTTGTGGGTTGCACTGTAGTAATGGCATGGAATTCAAAAGATGTATGGTTACATATTGAAGCCTGAGGTGAAAAAGTCCAGCTGTTATGAATGAGCAAACCTGTTCCCCCACCCCTACCGGTATGTCGAGGGGTGTGAGAGAAGGAGTTGTTGTTGGAGAGAGCAGCAGGTGTTGCTGTATCTTCTGGACGTATCCATGTCTCCGTCAGTGCCAGGATGCTGAGGGTGGACTGTGGGGCAAAGGCTGGAATGAAGTCAGCTTTGTTCACAGCAGACTGGCAGTTCCAGAGTCCCACTGAGAATGAGAGCTTGAAGAGCAAAGTGGCCGTAGGTTGTAGGTTGCATTTGGTCTTGCATCTATATCTTGTAAACGGTCTATAACAGATAACAGCGATATGTAGGGATAAGAAGTAGACATGCTAGTATGTTGAAGGAAAGAATAAGTGAAGATATAAAATTAAAAGATACTTAAGTGCTATGGTGAGTGGCACCTTGTCGGTGTCCTTGCTCGGTGGACTCGCACAGGAAGACTCGCTGGTCTTTACACAAAAAGGTCTTAACACGAGGAGGGCTTTACACGAGAGCTACCACTTCCGCTGCCGCTTCCGCTTCAGCATTCAGTCAACTATATACACGATTTTAATGAGCCGTTCAATGGGAAAAAAAGCATGCCACACCTTAATGCTACTTAGTATAACAAAGCCAGTCACGTGGTCAACCGAAATTAAGGGATGCGCGAGGTGCCAAGCTCGGGAACAAACACGACTTACATACACCGCAAATAGATTATGCTGCACTTTAGCAATAAATAATACTTTAAAACAAGTGAAGCACTGTTTACAGACACTAAAACAACAATAGTTTTACACACACTTGATAATCAACTCTAAATCTAGCAGCGAATACTATGGGAAAAGTCAAAACTATATAGCGCATACATACACCGCAACACACATTTAAGCGACAAACAGTAAACAAACAGCACCGATCTAGCAATGAATATCACTCTGTAACAACATTAAAACAATTAAATAAACACACTGACATACAACTGCAGACTCCTGTAGATAGATCACTTCTCCTGTAGGATATAATGCAGTCCTATATTGACAGCATCATAAAAACACCTGTTTGCTAAGCAAACTGAAGGGGGTCCAGCAGGGGTTCAGTGATGTCCTTCAGGTAGGTAAAACCAGTCTCTCAAATGACTTCATGGCACAGACGTGAGAGACAGGTCTGTAGTCATTAAGTCCTGTGATTAGTTTTTATTTGGTGTGTGTGTGAAGTGAAGATCAGAGATGAATGTGAGACTGGGCTTTTCAAACCTCCAGTAAAACATATTCAGTTCATCAGCCATTAGTTGACTCTCTACAGAGTGAGGGGAGGTGTCTTGTACTTAGTGATGCTTTTCAGGCCTTTCTACACAGATGCAAGATCGTTGGCAGAAATTATTTTTTCATCTTTTCAGAATAGCTTCTTTTAACCACTCTGATTTCCTTAGTCAGTGTGTTTCTGGGCTGGTTGTACAATACTTTATCCCCTCTTCTGTAAGCATCCTCTTTGGCATGATGAATGAGTTTTCCTGTAAATTATGGTTTATCTGGTTATCATGGTACATGGTTAACATTCACTGAGAACTTTATTAGGAACACCTGTACACCTATTTATTCTTGCAATCAACCAATCATGTGGCAGTAGTGCAATGCATAAAATCATGCAGATAAAGGTCAGGAGCTTCAGTTAATGTTCACCTCAACCATCAGAATACTGAAAAAAATCTCAGTAATTTTGACGATGGCATGATTGATGGTGCCAGATGGGCTGGTTTGAGTATTTCTGTAACTGCTGATATCCTGGGATTTTCAAGCACAACAGTCTCTAGAGTTTACTCAGAATGGTGCCAAAAACAAAAAACATCCAGTGAGTGGCAGTTTTGCAGATGGAAATGGCTTGTTGATGAGAAAGGTCAACGGAGAATGGCCAGACTGTTTCAAGCTGACAGAAAGGCAACAGTAACTCAAATAACCACTCTGTACAATTGTAGTGAACAGAATAGCATCTCAGAATGCATAACATGTCGAACCTTGAGGCGGACGGGCTACAACAGCAGAAGACCACAGCGGGCACTTTATTAGAACCATAGTTGTCCTAATAAAGTGCTCAGTGAGTGTAAATAAAACTTCTGATAAGCTAATCCTATCCAGAGAGCAGCTGCAACCCAGATAAATGGAACAAGTTAAAATATCAGAATAGAGAGATGGGCAACATGAAAATACCACTATTAAAAACAATATGTATATTATCCGTATTTTATATATGCATATATATAATTATTATTATTCTTTTTTTTAAATGTGTCTCTGGTGCTGCTGTCTCTGCATTTGGAATGATAAGTAGTTATTGCATTGTGTAGGGCAGGGCAGAATATGGCATATATGGTTGTATGGCATTGTAATGTGTACTCCCTTACTGCCAACCTAGAAAGGGAAACTGAGCACCACCTGGAGGTTGGAATTATGTCTAACAATATTCAGCCCATAAACCTTTTTGAACTGTAAAGCATTATCTGCTGATGAGACACCTGATGGCATGCATGAATAGAGAGAGATAAGCAGACTGGAAAAATGAAGTAAAGTGCTTCTTTCAAGAAGAAACCCATCTTTCATTGAAAGATAACTTAAGACACAAAACTATTATCTACTTGTCACTCAGCATAGGAGAGAACATGTTAAAAATGTATTTTGTGACAGTGGCAATGTGATTGTGTGACTGAACCTTTTGAGAAAACTGATACACACAATGTACAGGTAGAAATTAAGATGACCTATTACACTTTCATTTTTCATGCTCTTTCAAATCTCTACCATGTAAACCACGGTAAGCCAACATACTATGGTTCCACTCATAACACTCATAACCTGGTTTTAGCCACAACTGTCAGCAAACAAACAAACCAGCAGGAAGATTTGTGAAAGCCACTTACGCCTGTTTGAAGGACAGCCCATAAGGTGAACTACAGTATTATGACAGTTTCAGGTAGAGACGCTGGAAGCAAGACAGATAAAAAAACTTTTCACTTTTGTATTATTCTACAAACCTTCTAAATGTAAATGCATTTACATAATATTTAATATAATTTCAGAGTGATAATTACTTACCTTTGAGCACATTTAGGCACTTGTTAACTGTTTTTCTTTTTTCAAAAGTGGATTACATTGATCAAAAGTGGATTACATTGATCAAAAGTGGATTACATTGAATGAATCAATCACAATGGAGATTACTTTGCATATAAAATAGACTACTTGAGATGTTATGAAATGTCAAATGTGATTAAAATGAACAGAAAATGGTTAATCCTTTTCTGAAGTGGTTAGTGGTTAATCAAAAAAAGCATCTTGTTGTTTAAAAGCATTTACCTAAATTGACAAATCACCTTTTTCAGCCGCGCCTCTGCTCTTCCAAATTTTGTCATCTAACTTCCTGTTTATATTAGAGTGTAATACTAGTCGATCAAAATGGATTATGTGTGAGCGCACAGAAAGCATTTTCAGCAAGAGTTGATGGTGTGAGTCTACAGCCCCCCTTTACTATGTGGAAATTCTTGTGAGGTTTATTTTCTGTCACTCTAAATGTTTGTTTTTTCTGACACCCGTGGAGGTAAATTAGACCTGGCAGATCACATTCAGACAGCTATGACACACTGCACTTTTTCATGACACAAGCGTTTAATTGTTATACTTGTAATTCTTCTTAATTTTTAGGTTTCAACTTGTTAATAATTTGTGTTGAAATGTGAAGTTGATATGAAATTTCCAACAGTGACAGCTTGTATCATTACACATGCAAGTTCAACATTAAAGAAAATTACATTGGTACTTTTTAAAATGTATTTCTCACCCAACATTTTTAGAGGCTTAAATGTGATTAAAATAGTTGTGTGTGTGTGTGTGTGTGTGTGTGTGTGTGTGTGTGTGTGTGTGTGTGTGTGTGTGTGTGTGTGTGTGTGTGTGTGTGTGTGTGTGTGTGTGTGTGTGTGTGTGTGTGTAAATATTAAGTTGCACCCTTTCCCCATACCGGTCTAACACTCAAAAAATCTACTCACCTTAACTATAACACAATGGGTGAATGACATGAGTAGATGACCAGAAGTGTCTTACGAGATATTTGTAATGACTTTTTGTTGTCTCTTGAAGTTTCATGAGCACAGAGGCACATCAGTACATCCACAGCATGAAGGTAGGATCTTGTGTATTTATGAAATAAATACTCTTGTTTTAAAATCTCCCTGTTTTCCTTCCAGTTGTTATGGCATCCCCTGAACACTTTAAAATACTCATGATAGCTTTTGACAACTCTATAACCTGTAAATCTACTTCACTAGCTAATTACACTTTGACATCAACACGATAGATATCTATATAAAACAGCTAGAACGGAAGCACAGAGGCAACATTTTCAAGATGGCTGCACGCTAGTTTCTCTGGTGCATATGGTGAATAACTACTGTCCCTATGTTTATACTATATCACTATAACCTCCGGGGCCTTTTACCCCGAGTGTGTAGGATTTTTACTCCCTTGCCAATTTTTATTATAATTTTCTTTAAGAATTTTAATCAAAACAACCTTCCGTTATTATTTCTTTTCAAACAAATTATGTTTCTCCATCAATATTCAATAAAAAGACATACATTTTTAAAATTTTTATACACTTTGTGACAAGAATAAAAGCACATTGTCTTTAAGGTGTGCATTTAGCCCTGTTGTACCCTACTATACAACAAAACTAGTTAGTGAAATATTCTTCTATGAAACGTGATGAGATGAATTTCTTTAAATATGGTATATATTCCTTCAGGGGGAGAAAACAAAAACCATGTCATATTAAAAGTTTAAGGTAGAGCTAAAAGCTGTGTTTTGGCCCATGGTATGTACTACAAATATGGTTTGGAACAGGTACAAAGTGGTCTACCAGCCCTAACTAGCCTGGCCATCTGGTCAAACTCTGCCCATACCAGCTGGCAGTTGATTCATCATTTTGATCAGGTTGGACCACCCAGAAAATAAATGGCCAGCCTTGTCTATAGAAACAATAAACCATGGTAAAAATGATAGGCTAGTATATGTAATCTCAACTATCAGTAAATATCCTGGCTCTAGCTGCTGTTGATCAAGTCAAGTCAACCTTTATTGATAGAGCACATTTAAAAACAACAGAAGTTGACCCAAAGTGCTTCACAGATCAAACAAATAAATAATGACAAATTGATATAAAAACAGATTGATTTAAAGTTAAATATAAAACATAATCAAATAAATAAAAACCTTTAAATACAACATCATGTATTCATCCATTTCAAACTATTCAATGATCTTTTCAAAAGTTACAGAATATAAATATGTTTTTAAAGAAGGTTTAAAAATTGAGAATGATGAAGCTGAACTCACATGGAAAGGAAGACTGTTCCAGAGATTAGGACATATCACAGAAAAGGGACGATCACCCATAGATCTATAGCGAGGAGGAGGAACCCTCAATAAAAGTTGATCATAAGACCTGGGTGCTCGGGTAGGGAAGTAAGGGAGGATAAGGTCACTGATATATTGAGGCGGGAGACCAGAGATAGTGCCTTGTAGGCAATGATCAGAATTTAAAAATCGACCCTGAATCTCACTGGAAGCCAGTATAGAGATGCTAAAACTGGGGAAATGTCCCTCTTTCTTGACCCTGTTGAACTAGCTGTAGGTGGGATAGCGTAGTTTAGGGGAGACCCATGTACAATGAGATGCAATAGTCTAACCTTGATGTAATAAGTGAGTGGATCACAATTTCCAAGTATTTATGGGAAAGAAAATGTTTTATTTTAGCGATAGATATCAGGTGGAAAAAGTCTAACGTCTAAAATCTCTGCAAGACATAGAGGACCTAACTGGGCAACCAGGCCAGGTAAGGAGGACATGGAGATACTTAAATTTAGAACTTCGGTTTTGTTTTATTTAATTGTAAAACATTGTTTGACAGCCAATGTTTGATATCTTTGAAGCAATTTAGGGCGTTCCCAAATGATAACGTGGTTCATGTCAGCTTAAAGTAATATTAATAATTCACAAGAGTCAAATTTAAAAAGTGTCCCACTTTACCTGAAATCGACGGTTTCACGTTTGGGAGTGTAAAAAAAACAAACCCATAAAAATAATTAAATGCAATTTGGCAAAAATAGCCTAAATAACCTACATACTATAGCATTTCTATGCAGTAAAACACAATAAAAGTTTTGTGAAGATGATACAAAAGCGTATTACCTGTTTCCCGGTGGATATTTCGTTGTTTGCTGAGAGATCTTCGGTAGTAGCCTATCTTGACCATTTGCTGAACGGCGAAAACCGTTGTGGCAATTATGAATGCCTATTACATTTTATGGTTCATGAGATTTAAAGGGTCGTAAAACGTAGTTATTCCATTTGTTATAAGGTTGTTATATGGTTTTATGTAGCAACTGAGGTATAGTTTGGAGTGTTACATTTTTGTAATGACGGTAGGTGGCGATATTTATCACAAAGTCATACAAGACTGCAGCAAAACACGAATAAGAAAAGGCACGAATATTTTGCGTATCCACATTTTAGGGAATATTAAAAAAATATTTGTATATGTCTTTATACTTAATAAATAATATTTTAGCTTAACATAAATATTCATGATGCATCTGCCTGTGATGATTTAAGATGACTCAATTCACCTTAATTTCTCTTGTCAGGCCAGCAACATCTTTCTGAAAATACCCTCTTAGCTTGACTGTTGCACCCGGATATTTATTAAGCAGCTAAAGTGGCTTTAGCGAGTATTATAAAGCTTAAGGAATAGAATTTGTTCGAATATGAGCGTGTATTATGTTGTGTTAACCTGACGCTGGGGGCCAACACCAGTTTTAAGTATTGTTGTTCATATACCACTGTGAGAAATGTGAGTCTTTTGTTTTAAACACGAACACAAGCTTGTATTCATATAGCTGTATAGCCTGTCTGGGTCAAATATTTTATCTCTGCTTAAGATATATGTTTGTTTGTTTTTTAAACCAGCATTTTAAACCTTATACATTTAAGTAACATAATGTATTGCGAAGATGTAGGTGTCACTGTTTGCTCTATAGTAGGCAAAGTCAGTGTATGTGATAGTGATTTTAAAACAAATGTCCAGTTATTTTTGCAAATTACTGCTAATATAAATCTTAATCATTGAATGCATGGGCGTTTTGAAAAACAGTATTTCATACCTCTGGTCTTTAGCAACTATCTATCACAAATGGATCTACAATATGTCCAGATAGTGTAACATTTTAAGCCAATTCAAAGCATTTTAAGTCAATTAGAAAATAATAGAATATAATATAGTTTTATTTTAATTTTTTATTTTTCATATGTCAATGAGATGATACAACAAATATAGAACAGGATTAATTACGTTCACACTGAAATTTCATGAGACACAACTGGCTGTCAACACATATTGATCAACATTTAACACTTCAAGGAATATTTCACCCAAAAATGAAAATTCTCTCATCATTTACTCACCCTCATGCCATCCCAGATGTGTATGACCTTCTCAGCCAGGCCCGGCTCCACAGGGGGGCTGGGTGTGCCTGGCCAACCCAATCATGTACTTGGCCCACCTTGAGAACACCTACACCCACCAATCCAACTGTTCGGCCCACCAGGCGGGTCCTATGGCCCACCTTACATCATAGAACTGAAGCCAGGCCTGTTCTCAGCTCTGTTGGTTCTTTCAATGCAAGTGGATGGTGGCCAGAAATTTTAAGGTCCAAAAAGCAGATAAAAGCAGCATAAAAGTAATCCACATGACTCCAGTTGTTAAATCCATATCTTCAAAAGCGATATTATTTGTGTGGGTGGGAAACAGATAAATATTTAAGTCCTTTTTTACTATAAATCTCCACGTTCTCTTTCACATCTGAAAGTCATACATGGCGGCCGTTTAGTTTCACTTTCACATTTATAGAGATTTATAGTAAAAAATATATATATATATATTGATCTGTTTCTCACCGACACCTGTCATATTTCTTTGAAGATATGGATTTAAGCACTGGAGTTATATGGATTAATTTTATGCTGCCTTAATGGGATTTTTGGAGCTTGAAATATCTTGTCACCACTCATTGGTATTGTATGGACCCTCAGAGATGTTATTCTTTTTAAAAATGTTGTTTATGTTCAGCAGAAGAAAGAAAATCACACTGTGGGATGGCATGAGGGCGAGTAAATTATGAAAGAATTTTCATATTTGGGTGAACTAACACTTTAAAACATAAGTTACACATTTGTATTTTCTTAGGCACTTATTGAGTCTAAATAGATGTTCAACTTACATAATAACAGAAATGCAACAATGTAAATAGTCATATCTTACGGTTCATGTGTTGTACTTGCTATAGTTTAATCCCACGTTGGTTCTTTGTCAAATACCAATGTCAAATGTAAATTAAGTCATTCACTGTAACAACAGTGCTACCTTGAGAAACAATAACGAGATATACGGCAACATGCCGTATAATATGTATTTGCGCGCATATGGGATATCTGTATCCCAAATGTGCACACATATTATACTGTATGTTGTTATTCACCACCATTACGCAGAAAATCAACATGATATTTTAGTAATTTGTATGAATATGGCACAAATTTCTCTTTAAAAAAACAAGAAATAGATAGAAAACTTTGATATGTAATAATCATAAAAATATGATTTATTGAAGTATGAACCAATGAAGGCAGTTGCAGCTAAGTGAAGACATATGTGAGTATCCTTATACTTTTTGGCCTATTATTAATCTAGGAACAAATTCTGTTAATAATTCATATGACCTTTTAAAGTTTTATATCTTATCATCTGACAGCATTTTGGTATAATAGTTTTGGATTTTTGGTAAATGGGATTTAATTTGTAAGGGCTAATCACATTTAAAAAAAGGAAACAAAAAACTTTGTTATGAATAAGTTATTCAAATATACATTTGGCTTCATCTTAATTTAATAAAAAAATCCTGGAGAAATTACATCCAAAGGACATGCATTAACTTGTGCTCTCTTCAATACAAGATGAGTTAAATGAACAGGCTGAAATATAAAATAAGAGAACATACTACTTGTGGCCATAAAATCTTGTGGCTTGTCTAATTAATGCAATATGATGTAATTTGTATTATAATTTGTAAATTGATATTTTTTCTAATTGACTGGCTCTACAATTGGACATTGGCTCATTGGCCAGTTAAGATTAAACACAACAACCAGAAGGGGAACAAAAAGGTTCAAATAGGCATGAAATCTCAAGCACCTTGCTTGACCTAATTACAGTCAATAGCCTCATCTCACCAGATGCCCCATTTTGATGGTGGTGGTGTGTGTATGGGGGTGGGGTGGGGTGGGGGGTGAATTGGGGCTTAAATTCTAGTCATGTATGGGGGTCAGTGTTTTCACAATATGGCTCTGATTGACCTCATTGGTCAGTATTCCATTTTTTATTTTTTAATATAAAAAATATCTATAAATTGATCTGTTTTAAAGTTGTCTGCAAACCTAAAGTTGTTCTCCAGATGTCAATTAATGATATATTCAGAGATTATATAGCATAGCTGAACTCTCAAAGAACATACAGCTCTGCAGGAGATAATATTTGATAATATGGCAATAATCGTTTTCAGCAGCAGTATTGAACCAGTCAATAGTACTTTTTAGGCCTGTGTTTTGGCTGTCAGAGGGTAAAATGTTAAGTAGAAATAATTAATTGTATTCCTTTTAATCAATGCAATAGATTGTCACTTTTACTTGTCCTTTGAGGATTACATGCTTAGATTTTTAAGAATGTATTTAATCTCTGGGAATCAATGGCAATTACATGAAAATCAGATTTACTCAATCCTGGCTTAAGCTATTACACTGATAATAGACCTTCTCACTTTTCCTTCTTCAAGACTGAGTAAATCCTTAAATTAATCTGCTCAACACTGTCTCAAAGTTACAGGCCTAGCTTGTAACATATGGCCTTTTTGCATAGGACAGCCTCCAACTCCAGACAAGCTGATCATGTGAATAAGAGGAAAACAAGGCTGTTCTACATATCTGGACCAAGCCCCTTAAACAAGACAAGCAGCAGCTGGCTAACCATGCCAATCTGCAATCAATGAAATCAAACTTGTGAATTTGGTTTATTTGCCCAACTGAACAGCAAACTTACTTGTCTTATGCAAAATGACAGCATGAGCATATATGGCCTGAATCGTGGTCTGCTGGGACATGAATTATGCAGCGAGTCCAGAGATTTCTGTTTTGTGCAAATGTATGTCACAAAACCAATTTACTTATATTTGTATTTAGAGGAATATTTTGCATAGAATATTCTCCTTTGTTGTGACCAAATTTGTCATAATAGGAAAACATTGATCATGCACTGTGATGTATAATTCTACCAATTCAGTGTGCTTAAAAAACTGGAGTAAACTGGCTCAGAATGTTGATGAAATTATACTTAATAAATTACATACAGTATGAATTATATAAATATGACATAAAATATGCTCTACTTATTATAATATATGTAATTATTTATACTAGATGAAGCTGTACAAAATTAATGTTTTTCTGTAAATTCATTGAATTAATTTAGGAAAAACTTTTGTATTTATAATCTCTCTAAAAATCAAAAATGAACATTCTCTTTGACAGTTCCTTTTAAATTAATCTTTTCACTGAACCGTCAATGTAGTTTATTCTTCAACAGGCTTTTTTTGGAGGAAATTGTGACCATCTATGACCAGCTTTATTTGATTAACACTGAACTGATAAAGACTGACAACTTGTCGAAGACTTCTGTCTGTCTCAGACAATCAGATCAATTATTTATTGTCCCAGCAATGTTTTTCATATGGCATTGTCATCAGAGCTTACTGGTGATTTTAGAAAATGAAACTTGCTTGACATCTGTTACAGTATTATAAGCAAAGTCTGTAAAAGGTTTGAGATAATCCTGCATCTAAATTTACTTTCATTTTCATAAAGGTGTGACTGGTTCTAAATTATTAATATAAATAATTAACATATTATATAATACATTTATAATTACATTTTGTTATCAGTTAATATCAATAATTATATTAGAAGGCTACTGTCTTTTAGACAGCATGAATATAAATAGATCTTTTGAGAGGTGCAATATTGTGCATTGATATCTGTACAAAATGTGTGTTGTTTTTTTTTTTTAAACCAAGGGCTTGATGTTTCTTTGCTTGTTTTTATATAACCACTTAATACTTTTCAGGTAAAATAAATTGACAAAAACAACAACAACAACAACAAAAAACAAAATCCCAGCAAACATTGTTCTTGAAGATGCTTGCACTTTTAATTAGGTAATGGTCCTTGTCATCCACCCCTGGTTGTTTTAGTGGCCCTGGCCAGATGGTAAGTTATCTGTGTTTGTAACACATGGTTTCAGTGGAGCCTTGACTGATAGAGCAGCCAAAGTTAATTGGAATGTCATTAAAGTTTGAGTTAATGGGGGTTGGAGTGGGACGCTAGTTTGAGTGCACTAGTCCTGCTGTTGGATATGTGTGTTTCATTAATAATAATGGATGTTTGGATGGACCAACAAGGGTGGGGCTCCACCTGCTGCCACCTGTTTATACCAGAGCATTATATAAGCATTGCTCATCATTATGGCAAACCAGAAGCCTTAAGCACTAGACTCAAGGACTGCACCACTATCTGGATGTACTTTTTTTGGTGAGCAGAAGAACATTGTGTCTTGTTTTGTCATTATTCTTGTGCATTAGAACATTCTGGATATATATATCCACCTCAAAGAACCAGTTTTGAAGGACATATTTGGCCTTGGTGGACCTTTGGCCCAGTGTGCAGGAGTCATGAAGCCCCGTAGACCAAGCTGTGCAGATTCTGGCTCTGAGTCTGATTCCAGAGATCCAGAGAAGTTTGAGAGTGCAGTTCGGCGAAGGATGGCAGCCAACGCTCGTGAGAGGAAGAGAATGCAGGGCTTGAACACGGCATTCGATCGCCTGCGCAAAGTTGTTCCTCAGTGGGGCCAGGACAAAAAACTCTCTAAATATGAAACCCTGCAGATGGCCCTGAGCTATATCATGGCCCTCAATCGGATCCTGACTGATGCCAGTAGACACACAACTCCTCAAAAGGACTGGCTGAATCTTCAATTTGAAGACCTACAACCAGAGACCTATTCTTGCTTTATGCATTATAACTCATCCATGGAAAATGACTGCATGCATTCCTCTTTCTCCTACGACTACGAAAGTCTCTAAGTTCTCACTTAGACTCGTACGCAATGGAGCATTAATTTGTATCTTTGTTTACGTAGATACAGGAGTCAGTAAATACATTTGTATTACTATGTAATATTTTATATTTATGGTCGGAAAATCAAGTGTTTGATTAGCTTTAATGGAGTCTGAACAATTCTAGGGGTAGAGTTGCGTAATTGTTGCAATAAAATAGTTTTTTCTATGCACTTTTATAAAAATCTTCCACTAGGCGATTGTATTTGATGACTCCATAAAATCACATTTGTCAATGAATCACTAGGTCAAATGTTTTTTTAATCATTATTATTATTGCTTTGTATCAAATATTTTGTGAATAGTTAAAGATGAATAAGATATGAGAACTACACTGTGATCATCTTTTGCCAAAATGGCATCTTAAAAATATTAATTTAACAGTGCATGATGATGAACTAAATACAACTTTACAACATGTTAAATGTTTTGTATTTTGTACATTGTGCTGTTCATCAGTATACAAATAAACTTTGAATTCAAAGAACTTGTGCCAATTAAATACTTAATTGTCTAGTTAAACAGCAAATTTTTTATACAATATTTAATATAATATTTAAACAATATTTGTTGTAATAAGTGACAGTCTGAAAGTAGTAATAACAAGTAACAGTCTCAAAATCTAACAAGTAATTTTGGACACACACACAATTTTATTATATATAAAATACATTATTCGTTAGTCTAGTTATGCTGTTGTTATAACAAAATATAGTTCCCTCTATTTTGAAAAGCAAGGTTAGCAATGAAATAAAATTTTATTATAGTTTTTATTTTTTATTTTTTTACCTAAACACAAATAAATGGTCTCTCTGGTGTTGTAGCCAGACGGAAGAGATAAACACATTTCAGTGAAACCCTCTGTGTCCCAAGATAAGACTGCACCAAACAAATGTCTTTGCTGTCAGTAAAGTGAAGATGTAAATAATGGTTAAACAACACTGAATGACGTCAGAATTGACCTGTGTATCTATTTAGCTGTTTACAAGATACTATAAAAAGGAAGGGGAATTAAAAGTATAACAATTTATCATTTAAATAACCAAATAATCCAAATTTGTATATTTTTTAATCTGATAGTCATTTTTATTTGGTTCAGCTCATTTCCTAAACCAACAGAACGTCCTGTATTTATAGGTCAAAGATTACCAGGACAGTGAAGAATATAGTTGAAAACTATATTTTCAGACAGAGTGGCACAAGTTTGACTATGGCATCCTTATAATTACTCCTAATCTAGAAAAGAGATTAAACTCTTTGCTGCCCAATGACTGTGTATAAAATGTCTATTCGGTGGTAATGAGGCGTGAACAGCCAGTGCTCAGCCAAAAGCGTGTCTGTGAAGCTTGATACATCCTTCAACTGTCATTACGACCAACCATAATGGCATGATCGCTACACAATAATCTCAGTGAAAGCCACATCCTTATATCTTGTTTATAATGCCTGTTAAAATTATTACTCAACTAGGCCACCACTCATCCATACTTGATTACATGGGATATTGCACTGAACATTCGATCATGGTTTGTGTCATTTAACAGACTCTTTTTAACCAAAGGAACTTACGATGAACACATTTCAGCATCAGTCTACTATAGAGTAACCTGGTTAAGTATCTGGCTTAAGTTCACAATGATGCTTGTGAGGGCAGTAACTCTCAAGTTTATGATTTAAAAGGCTACCACCAAAATGATCAACATACCAAAACATTCAACATAGGAAAATGACAACCATTTCAGGACACAGAAATATGTCAGAACATCATATTTAACTGTTAATGCACTAATTAAGGAACATTTTTGAAATTGGTATTGATTAAACTGTTTCATTAATTTTTTTCTGCTCGGTTGCAAGTGGTTTAGTGGGGGTATTGTGCTGTGTCGTCTACAGATGGCCTCCATGACTCTGATGCTGGGTTGATTGTTGCTGTGCTCTCTGACAGGTGGTCATCCATAAGTTAATGTTCTTCATCATTGAATATATGTTTATTAATTAGGGGGAACTTATAATGCATCCATATTTAATTGATGGCCACAAAGCTAGTGCTGTCACTTGAAGCTTGTCAGCAGTTTTTATTTATGCACTAATTCATTTATTTATGGGAATTTCTTCAACAACAGGCACCTTAATGGGACATGGATTGATTTATATCAAAACTAAAAGATTTAAAAGTTTTATTTTTTATATGAAGGTCACACTAAAGTCTTTACTTTACTTTACCACCATTCTACTTTTTAAAGAACTTATGCGTGTATAGATTTTATTGTTATATCCTTCACTTTTTTTGTTGTTGTTCGTGAAGTATAGCAGAAAATATTACGTACTCTCTAGTTTGAATAAGTTTAAGATTGAAGTTGAGATTGAAGTAAATTCTAGATTTGTACTTGTCTAATTAATTAAGTACAAATTAATCCTCTAGCTTAAGTAAATATTATTTATGATTGTTATCTTCACAATGCTTTATCATATGTCATATTTGCTAATTGTAAGTAAATTTCATTAGTAAATAAAATAAGTACATTTTACTTCAATTTTTGAAGCTGGAGTTCACAGCATACACGGGCTTGAATGATTAATTAGCTTGCAAAGTTTAACTGTTTGCAAGTTGATTTAAACCAATTCGATTTTTTATAGATTGGTAACTTTTTGTTTTGTGACGTCTACTCAAAATGACATGTTCATGATAAAAAAAATTATCTGTTGCTTGTTACTTGTCATCGTGCTTTATGAACTCTGTTTTTTTTTGTCTTCTATTGCCATTAAAGGAAGGTGTCGTTGTCTAATAGACTACAAAGCATACATTAAGCTTCCCTGTGGAAGACTTCCGTGTGTCATGTGGTACATGATTTATTACATTAAAAAAGCATTGAAATCCCAGTACACTTGCTTATTTCAGTGCGTCAATCAAAAATATGGTCTGTTGAACTTACTAGCAATTTCTTTGTGAATTTTGTTTCCTAGTTATTTTTTTAAGTAAACCTCACTCATTTTATTTTTCAGATTTAAACCTTAAAATAAAATAAAAATCCATCATAAATATATAATATACATAATTTATTGTTTAAAAACTATGATAATCTTAACAAGAAGTGAAATAATCATGAACCATTTAAAATGTACTTCTATAAAATTATTTTTATAATATGATAAATTATGACTGCAGTCGTATTAACCACATCAAAATTAGTGTGCATAGTTATCAAGCAGACAAAAGTGGGAGAGCATGTTTGAGATGAAACAAAAAGAAAGAAATGAAAGAAATAACAATGGAAATATCACTTATAATGGGTCATTTCTTATCAAGCTGTCTAATTTGATCATTTATAATTTTGTCAAACTATGCATGGTATGACATTTTTTTTAAAATGTATTTGGATACATAAAATGGTAGGAATGAAATTAGCAAGACAAGAGAGTCTTCAATTTTACTCCAAAAATGTATAAAATGCCACATTGACCCCCAACATTTCCATCACTGAAGGCTATAAAAAACACCACACAAAATTGTAGATGTGGTGGAAATGTCCTGCATGTTGACAATGTTGGAGAATTCTCCTGTGATGTATGATCATTGTTCGCTGACAAAATAAATAAACTGGTGAAAGAGTGATCATATTCACTGCAAAAACAAAAACAATCTAATTGTTTCAACTTAAAAAAGTAAGTGTGTGTGCTGCTGTAAAATTTTAAGTTGTGTCAACTTAAGAGAGAATGTTGAGGGAAATTTAACAGAACACGACAGAAGTTGAAAGTTGAAATCAATATAACTTGTTTTAAGATGTCTTTATGTCTTCTTAAGTAAACTTGACTTTCTTAGCTCAATCAACTTCATTCTATTTCAACTGAAATAAATATAGCAGTTTAATTACTTATATTATCATTAAATATCACTGACGATAACCATAGAAGCATTGGGGCTATACCATTGTCAGAGTTCAAATAAACTATAATTTCATGAGAAATGGCCAACTGATAATAAGAGATCAATGTTTTACCCCTCTATCATACTCTGACTTAAGCTTAAGAGTAAAAATATGAGCTTTGAATTATTACATGACAAATAACTGAAGGTGACAACAAACACTATAACCAAGAGCATAAATAAAATCAGCAAGAAGTAAAAACATTTTTAAAGTAAGACAATAACACTGCAATCTGCATAATTTATTTATGCAGCAGAAAATGCTGGGAGTCCGAATTGAACGTGATTTGTGTATTTCAATTGACTTTTTTTTTAAAGTTCAATAACTTATCACAAGTTTAGCCAACAAAAACTTGGATAATTGAATTATCTCAACAAGATCAATCCAGGGCACTACAAACTCAAAAGTTACGATAATTAAAGGCAAAATAAATTTTTAAAGTGTTATTCTGTAGTTGATGGAATATCCTTATATCCATTGACCAAAGTTTGATCACAATAACTAATCAACATTTATACTGTTTACTTTATACTATGAATGCTGTAAGCACAAACGGATGGCCATTGGTCAAAATATATCAGGTGTCGTAAAAACGATAACCTAAAAACTGTTCTTCTTTCGACAACTTCTAAATTAACTGACTTTATTCAAGTCAAAGTATTATATGACATGCCTGAATCAACCTGTCTACATTAGTTTCGACCAACAAAAGTCATTTTTAAAGGTTAGATCAGGTAGAAACAGCGCATGTTCACTTTTACACTATAGTTTAAAAGCTAGTCATTTCTACATGCATCTATGAAAAAGTATTTATCACGGTTTTGCATGTCTAAAACAATATGACGCAAAATCACATGAGTTCTGTATTGTCAATGATGCTATTCCTGGATCTCAAGCAAATATCTCAGTATTCTTAATTGAAGGATTGTGATTTTTAATGGATCTGTAAACAAAAGATCAGCCCCTCCTTCCACAGAACCATTGCCCTGCTCTATTTGAGAGGGTTCGAGCAGAAAGGTATAAATGCAGGTGGAGCCTGTCCTTGGCCAAAGGCTTCACTTGAGTATTACTTGTTAAACCCATCTACTTATACCTCTCTACTCACCACCATGCAACACCTTAATAACCGGCCAGAGAATCAACTAGGCAGCGCAGTGGGATGCGAGCTGGACAACTTTGGAAAAGGAGCCTGGGTGAATCAGGCCTATAACGGGTCTCCTCCACCTATAAAACACCCCATCAGCACCATATACAGCCCTCAGCCTATGTTCCACAGCTCTTTGGGGGCCATGAACCAAGTGAATATGCCTAACCCCTATTCGTCCGAGAATAAAGCATTTGCCCACCCGAATGGCGAGAAGAAATCTGGATGCTGTTCCTTTCTTTTGAGAGCACTCAAAGGTAAGGGAGGATGTGTCTGTAGAAAGTGCTATCATGTTGTTGTTGTTGTTCTATCTGATCTAAATTTTAGAAATAACTTTTTTGAGTGTAACCCAATGTTGTCGGTTTGATTTATTAATATAAAGTAATCTTTTTGATTTGAATAAAACCAGTTTATTTTGATGTTACTACATAAAATCATTTTACAGTGTGCTACCAGTAAATGCAAAGAATTTCATGCTAGTACTGTGCCATCAACAACTTGACTATTGTTTTTAAAGGCTGCTATGGATAAAAGTGGAGCAACACATCTCCTTATTTTCTCTTCTTTTATTTGAAACTTTTACACTTCTATGTACATTTCTAAATTTACTTAGCACTGTTATTCTTTTCTATGTTTTGGAAGAGAGGAAAATGTATTCCAACAAATCCAGATCATATTCGGAGTGTACCTAATATTGTTCATATGATTTTGTGTTATATCAAATAAAAAAAGTGTTTGATTTGGTAGGATTGTGGGGAACAGCTCTAATCAAGGACACAAAGGAGAATCCTGAGCTGTTGGTCAAAAACAAATTCAAAGAACTGCTGGTCTACATCATTTTCTTAGTGGATTTATGTCTGTGTAAGTATCAGGCTAGATGAATATAATATGTCCAGTCTAAATTCAGTGTTATCATTTATGGCTAACTGTTAGGAAAGTTTGATCTTGTTACATAAATACAGAAATACTTGTAGGGGTTTGGAAACACAATTGATAATAAATAAATACATATAGCAGTAGGTGTGGATATTACAGATAATTTTGTAGAAATTCCATTAAATCCTTTGACATTAGTATGTATTAATGTAATATTATTAAAATGTCTTTAGATTGCTCTTTTGTAAATTATTGTGTTGGTTAACTGATCCCTGTTCCTCCCACTATATTGTGTGCTATTATCACCAGAGATATGTATCGGCCTAAGTGGTTATTATAAAATGTCTGGCATTGTCCTGAGGAAAATAAGGCCTGAAAGGAACACAAGCTGTACCCTGCTGTCTTTTACTGATAAGAGCTCAGGTCACGCAATTGAGGCTTTGTCTATGATGGATTCACATTGTTCAAGCGAGCTATTTGTGTCTGTTTATACCATCTCTTTATCCATGCCACCAGCTTGCATGACGTGAGCACTGCTAATGGATGAAACTTAAATGAATTGATGTCTTTTATCTGTGTGAGGGTGAATGGTGTAGCACGCCAGTGCAAAGTGCAATAAGTGATGATTGTTGACTGATTATAAACATGTTTCTTTTGCAGTGACCTATGGTATGACCAGCAGCTCCACCTACTATTACACAAAAGCAATGACTGATCTCTTTGTGAATTTACCAGGAGATAGTGGAGTCAGCTTTTCTTCCATTGGCAGTATGAATGATGTCTGGACAGTGAGTTCTAATTATTTATCTTATTCCGAAGTGAATTAAAGTCAGGTCTGAAGTCAGATTTGAAGCATACAGTGGTCCCAAATAGCATTTGGACACCAAACCCAGACTCGTATCTTTGCATTATGTAACAAAATATCAAATCAATGGCATTTATTTGGCAATAATCTAAAAAAATAATGTTAATTGCTCCTGCCTTGAAATATTGAGTATGCTACCTCATACATTTTAATGGCACTTAACTTTAAATGTAACTCTTCGGCTGATCTTTCAATTATCATGTAAACTCAACTTAAATATTTCAAGTAAAGAGAAATGAACGAGCAGTAAATGCTAGAATGCTAAATGCATGCTATTTGGAAACAATATGCTTTGATTAGCATAGTAATTATACAAGTAAAACAATATATGTAGAAACATTTTAAATTGTACCTGTCCTCAACCTAAACTCAATCTCCACTATTCACCGTAATGGTAACCCCCCAAAACAGTAACATAACAGAAACTCTTCTAAATAACCCTCAAAGATACATTATATAACACATCACTTGAACATTTACATTGAACATTGTTGAGTGGCATGCAAAACATGTTGTGCTGAGAAATCCCCTGCCCAGTTTCAGTTAAATTTAAGTTTCTGTAAATTTAAAGAGACAAATTAATTAAACTCGAAAACAATTCAGGTTACTTAAAAGGTGTCATTTTTTGTGAACTCAAAAGAAAGAGAACATTCTAAATACTCATCAAGGTTAATTTAATTGAATTTGTATGATTTTCTTTGCTCAATGAATTATTTTGAGCATTAGGTTTACAGTGTGCCAGTATACCTGCGTGAACTGACTGAAAAATCCACTAAAAATCTCTTTGAATCCAGTTGATTATATGTATTGAATAAATGGCTCAAAAAAGAAAAAAAGGTCTAGCATCAACTGTTTGCAGATGCCAGTTGGTTTAATATTTTGTATATAATGAAATAAATAAATTTTTAGGGGTGACTTAGTGTCCAAATTGGGCCTCTGTATTTTTTATTTTATTCGTTTTATAAAAGTATTCGATTCCTTCATAGTAAATGTCAGGTTATGTTTGGCCATTCCTGAAAACCTACACTAATATACTCAGTTTGCAATTGTAATGGGACACAGTCGTGATAACACCACCCCTCTAACCAGCATTTTTACCTTTAATCTTTGCAGTACATGGAAGGCCCTCTACTTGATAGCCTGTATTGGACTAAGTGGTATAATGACTTGCCTCTTGAGAATGGAAATCAGTCCTTCATTTACTACGAGAATATGTTGTTAGGTGTCCCTCGCATTCGACAGCTAAAAGTGAAGCACAACTCCTGCAAGGTGCACAAAGACTTTCAGCAGGAAATCACAGATTGTTTCGATGTGTACAGTGACAAGAAAGAGGACGACAGCACGTTTGGGCTGATCAACGGTACAGCGTGAGTAACATCTATCTTCCCATTGGAAAGAAAAATCAGAAATGAGATCACTGCAAGACAGCAATGAGTTTAAATTTAGAGCAATTGAAGCATTTGCTGCTCCTGATTGGGTCTCCTGCTGCTCAGATCATAGTAATCTCTGTGAAATCTGTGATATTGCATAGCAGAAATTTGGGATTGTGTCCTCAAGTTTCTATAAAGTTTTTGCAATGAGCTTACTTCTAACATATTATGTAATTTCTCTGCAGCTGGCAGTACCACACAGAAAGGCAGATGAAAGGGTCAAATCACTGGGGGTTGCTGAGCACATACAGTGGAGCAGGATATTACCAAGACCTGACAAAGACCAAAGAAGAGAGTGCTTCTATACTGGTGGATCTCAAAAACAACCAGTGGCTTGATCATGGAACTCGGGCTCTGTTTGTTGACTTTTCTACATACAATGCCAATATCAATCTCTTCTGTGTTGTAAGGTACTGGTACTTGACCTTAAACAACACCATACATGCAATTTGAGTCATTTTTCTGAATGTCTAAAATTGTACATGTGGTCAGGCATGTTTTTATTTTAGTCAATGAAATAGCATTTTTTACATATTTTTAACATGATCTGATTTTTTTCAATGTACAATGCAAAAAAATACATAATTTCTGATATGTAAAATAATGTTTTCTTCTTCATTTAGATTAGTGGTGGAATTTCCAGCTACTGGTGGAGCAATTTCATCCTACCAGATTCGCACTGTGAAGCTGATTCGTTATGTCACCACCTGGGATGACTTTATCATCGGCTGTGAGATCGTGTTCTGTGTGTTCATATTCTATTACATTGTGGAGGAGATTCTGGAATTCCGAATCAATAAACTGTCCCATTTCAGCAGCCTCTGGAACATTCTAGATTTAGTAGTGATACTGGTATGAGAAAATAAATCATAAGCACAAAACATTGGCTTTAATATATCATTTCTGGTCATAGTAAATGTCCATATTAATATTTAGCACATATATTGTGTTGGGTAAATTACTCAAAATAAGTTATCCACTAGAAATGACTAATTACTTCTCTAAAAATGTAATCAGATTACTTTAATGATTACTTAATCTAAAAGTAATCACATTACAAATTATTTTACTTTTAAGTTACTTTTAAAATCACTTTTCCTATAAACGTTTTTGGTTTTCCACTCAAATTCAAATGCCTATATTTTATCATTCATTGTCGCACACCCCTCAGCTGTCACAGAAACACTAACAGACATAAATATGAATTCATATTTTAAACGTATTACACATATTACTTTAGTATGACTAATATACTTAAAAGTAATTATATTAATAGAAAGTCAGTAACTGTAACCTGATTACATTAATTCAAAATGTAATGTAGTACATTCATTATTTGACTGAAAATAATTCGATTACATTAACATTACTTTTTAATCGGATATACCCAACACTGTTGGTAAACATTATTTGAAAACAGCAGACTCAAGTAACTGTGTGTTCTTTTGCAGCTTGCTATTGTTGCAATAGCGTTCAGTGCATTTCGGACCGTGAAAGTGAATGAGTTACTTGGAAAGCTTCTAGAACAACCAAACATCTATGCTGATTTTGAGTTTCTTGCATTTTGGCAAACCCAGTACAACAACATGAATGCAGTAAACTTGTTTTTTGCTTGGATAAAGGTAATATGTTTTAAATTAAAAACATATTTAAAATAACATTCTATAAAATGGTGTTTCAAATGAACCAATGTTGATATTATGATGTTTTAATCTCTACAGATATTCAAGTATGTCAGTTTTAATAAGACGATGACCCAGCTCACATCCACCCTGGCACGGTGTGCTTTAGACATCTTTGGATTTGCTATTATGTTCTTCATTGTGTTCTTTGCATATGCTCAGCTGGGTTACCTGCTCTTTGGAACAGAAGTAGAATTATTCAGCACATTTAACAAGTGCATGTAAGGATTTTTTTTTTCATTCTATATACAGTATAAATAAATGTTTGTGTGCTTATTGAGGCACTCAGAAATAATACTTTAATTAAAAGAAAATAAATAAATACAAGTCACATTAAGAAAACAAAAGTTAATCATTTTATTTTGTCCTCAGTTTCACCCAGTTTCGAATCATCCTTGGGGATTTTGACTATAATGCCATTGACAGGGCAAACAGAGTACTTGGACCAATATACTTTTTCTCCTATGTGTTCTTTGTCTTCTTTGTGTTGCTGGTAAGTCATCCATCCAGAGTCAAACAATTTATAAACAATGAATACATTTTTCAACAGCATAAGTGCCTCAATTCACCTGGTGATTTGGATTTAACAGAATATGTTTCTGGCCATCATTAATGACACATACTCTGAGGTGAAGTCAGAGCTCGCTTCTCAGAAAACTGAATTCCAGATTTCGGACCTCATCAAACAGGCAAGTTATGAAAGGTCATCTAGAGCATGGGACCTTAGCTATGTGTGTTAATCCAAGTTTATGTTGAAAATTTGTTTAGCCACCATAAAAGCCAGTATTATTGTGTTTCAGCTGTTTTAATGCACAAGTAAAAAGTGCACTAAAAGTGAATAAATATAATTTATGCTTCATTTTCAGAGTTATACAAAGACCTTTATGAAACTGAAACTTAAAAAGGAAAAGATCTCTGATGTTCAGAAAGCTTTGGATTCAGGCTCAACTGACCTGGAGTTTAAAGACTTCAGGGATGCTTTGAAAGAGTAAGTACCTTTTTTTTTTCTTCACAAAAAACATTGATGTTTAGTAGCAGTAATGATGCACAGAAAATTTATTCTCTTTGTGTATCCTACTTGCCAGAATGGGCCATGATGATCAGGATATCTCAGCTGCTTTCAACAAATTTGACCAAGATGGGAACCAGACTTTGGACAAACAGGAGCAGGACAGAATGAGACAAGATCTGGAGGAAAAAAGGGTGTGCTTTGCTTGGGCTTTTTTCTTCTATGAAAAATATACATAGTGATATAATTGATTATATGAGTGTCAGATTAGGTTTTGAGAGAAAGATGTAAATATTTATAAATATATTTGAACTTACAAATATTTTCTTTTTTTCTTCAATTAGGATGCACTCAATGAAGAGCTTCGTAATATTGGAAACACAGCAGAGGACCATGGAGAGAACACAGAGGAGTTTCAAAGGTTTCTGTACAGAATACTGAAACATTTTCTCTTAAAGTCGTAATTTAATGGCTAAATCAACTTTAGAATTAAATCAAAGTGAAAAGTTAAAGGTTTAGATTTATATGGAAACTTACTGATGGCTTGATTGATTTCTGATTTGACAACTGCATACATTATTAAAAAAATTATATAAAAACTATATCATATTTGTACAGTATATCCACTAATGTCCATTGCTGATATGCTGCCATTGTACATGGTCTAATGGTTATATTTTCATTTTTATACCAGGCTCACTCAAAAGGTTGCTCAGCTTGAAAATGCTGTGGCCACTTTAACATCTAAAGTTGATGCTGTTATGGAAAAAATGAGACTTCAGACTTCCAAAACAGAAAACAGAGACACAATGGAAAGGATGACTAGAGATGATGTGAGTGTTTAGATCTTAAAGGGTTAGTTCAACCAAAAAGAAAACTTCTCTTATCATTTACTCACCCTCATACAATCCCAGATGTGTATGAATTATTTCTTCTTCTGAACACAAAGATTTTTAGAATACTATCTCCACTTGCATTGTATGGACCTACAGAGCAGAGATATCGTTCCTATAAATCTTTGCTTGTGTTCAGCAGAATAAAGTCATACACATCTGGGATGGCATGAGGATGAGTAAAAGATCAGAGGATTAACTTTTTGGGTGAACAAACCCTTTAAAGTTTATTATGGTTACATTATACTTCTTTATATTACATTATTTAAGTACTCTTGAGGTTATAATACAAAGGAAATATTTCATGCCAAAGACAAGAAAAATATGTGCTTCATATCAGAATCAGGACATATTGTAATTATTCACTGCTAGCTACTTTTTCTAGATTATATAAAATACATTGATCGTATTATAGAAAAAAAAGAAAAACACTTTGCTCTTGTACTGTGACAGGAATCAAGGCCAGCTTCAGGAGGTAATATTCATGTAAACCTGGAAAGAGTCCTGGCACAGGGGCTACCAGCCTGGTCACCGGCTGCTCCAGTGGGAAATGTAAGGAATCGTTTATACCCAGATGTAGGACGGCCAGTCATCACAGAGAACAGTAGTTCTGCACGTCACTGATTCATCAAAAACTGAGTTTTGAGAAGGGATAATAGGAGAGGTTTATTGCAAGCCCGGATAAACAGACCCAGACCCTGACAGTAGAGAGGACGGTATTATTTAATTTAGAATATATGTAGTACACCATGTTAGCAGTGGAAACAGAAATATGCTTATAATACTGACTGTTTAACATTTGTGCAGCTTCTAATGCACTTTTAGAAGAGGTGATATGATTGGCAGTCTTATTCTATTCCACAGAACCACTTGATTAATGGTTTGGCATAGTGTACTTGCTGTATTGTGGAGTGTAAAAAATGTTTCAACTTGTTTCTGGGAGTTTAAACTACATCAGGCCAAAACTCTTTAGATTACTATTATTAATATGATCACCTTCCTCTCTATTAAGACTGAGCTTTCATGATTACTATTAGTTACCATTATTGTGAAACAAGTGTTTATGTACAGGACAAGAGCTAAAATTCTATTTTAAGTAAATGCTGAAATCGTATCTGTTGATATTTAAACATATAGCAAATTTGCGTATTAGATTTGTGTCTTGTATTCTTTCCCATCATATAGTATGTAAACTTCATGGAGAGCTACATTTAGATGGTACCGCATGACTTATTACATTTATCATAATGCTCTGAAAACACAAAGTGAAATGTATACTTTTAAACAGTCCAGGGGAGGTTCTCATTTACTTTTAAAGATAGGCTATCTTAAGGACATAATCTCTTCACCTTGATTGGTCTTTATGTATTTTACAGTGTGAATGCCAGTTTATATATTTATTAATCTTTGAACATGGCTAGATCACGTGTATTTAAAAAAGATTGTAATATTTCTCTCTCTTTCCTTTTTAACAATAATTATAGGCAAATAAATACTTGAAATTACAAAACAATTGATTTCCTAATTTACTACATGGACACCAGAGCATTCTCAAGTTTGAAAGGAAAAAAAGGAATTCAAATAATTTCTTGTCCAATGGTTCATTTATTGACTCATTTAGACTAAAAAGAAAACTTAAAATGCTACATTGTATTCAAACATTTCTGCTTTTTACATTCAATGCTTTGAGCAAACTCAATATTATAGTTTGAAACATGCAATTCCTTACTGTGCCCAGGAAAAAAAATATCCAAACAACTTTTCTCTGGCTACTCAAAAATGGCACATATTTTGTTAAAACAGCAAAGGGACGAAATTTACAGTCGGCTCTAAAATCAATTATACAGCTCTTTACAAGGGTCTCAAAGCGTTAAACTGAATTGTGTGTGACTGACCAAAAATTAAGGCTTGCTTGTGAATTTCACTGAATCTGTTCAGCATGTCGGTCACACATAAAAATTTGTCTAACACATGCTGCATTAGTTATGCAAAATTGTCAAGTAGAACGCATGTTTTGAAACCCTTATTCCAGGCCAAGTTATCAAAAGATATTTACAGGTTTGGCCATTATCACCCTTCCTCCATTGTGAATGGGAGATATTTTATTGTGTCTGTAAATCTAAGTAAAAAGATACATTATACATACAGTATCAAAGAGCGCTAGAATTTCTAGGAGAATGGGGAGCTAATGTGGATTAAATATACACCACTGCACATAGAAATTCATTTACACTTCAACATTTACATGACACAGGTTCGATGAACCCCCAAAAAGTGCCTTTACTTACATTTGTTTGCAAAGCCAGAATACTGTTGTTTGTTGTGTTTTTGTACAAAACTTCAAGTCCAAACCGTTATGAACAAGCAAATGCATGACCAGCTATTTAGGAAGGGGAAAAATAAAAATACTCATTGTATAACACAATATGTTCAGATAATTTATACCATGGGTTTTCTGCAATGTACCTGTGAATTTCCTAAAGCTGGGCTTAAGAGAAAAAGCTGTAGTTATCTTCAAGATATGTAGAATTAAAAAAGGGGGTGGGGCAACAGATACAACACAACTTCTTCAATTCCATTAAAACAGGAATAAATCTTGTAAATGAATTCAGAATTCCATTAAAGCAGTTTGTCCCCCGTTTCATTTTAAATGTGTCTTAACAATAAAGCAAATCCTGCTTTAGACCAAATGCTTGTGGGGAAAAGATGAGCTCCTTTTAGTCTTTACCTATCCTCCCCATGAGAGCTGTTTCTAAAAAAAAAGTGAAAAGAGATGTGTATTATGGACAGTGAAGGTCAAATCATTGTGTCTGGTACCCTGCCATGCCAAAGTTAGCTTGGTTCATCACTGCGCCAGGCTGAGCCTGAGAGGGTTGTGTCCCAAATCCTCCCACCCACGCAGGGGACTGTGACTGTCTAAGATAGAGAAAAGTTAATTAACACAGGGATCCTATTAGGTTATTTTCAAGTTGTTCCGCAGGTAAACCACAATAGGCCATAACACACACACACACACACACACACACACACACACACACACACACACACACACACACACACACACACACACACACACACACACACACACACACACACACACACACACACATTCTTTACCACATTGGCATTATCTGAGCAGATTCTGTCAGAACAGGAGCCTTGTAAAAAGAGACATTACGGTCTAATAAATCACTTAAGAGATTTTCAATTTCTGTCAAAAAGAGGCAGAAAAACATGGACAATTAGGCTTTGTTCACAATAATCTGGATTCAAAACGTTGTATTCGTGTTGTAGTGTGGACAGGAAAATGTAGATATTCGAAAACAATGACTTGTTTTTTGTCATGTGATCCATTCCACCCAAAACAACCAAGATGTTGGCCTACGTTGTAGCAGTGTTGCTGTGCTTTCATTGTGTTGTTAAAGATAAATGTTACCTTGTACAACCTTCACACTGCATTGCTTTAAAGGCAGCGAAAAGTTAACTGGGAATTGCAGTCCGGTGGCAGAACACGAGGAACTGAAATTTAATTACATGGAATGGCAATTTTGGGTGCAACAATTTAGTGAATTAAACGAAATAGTTGTGCCCGAAGAATGGCGTGAGAACTTTTGGATGTTAGTGACTCTCTGTATCATCCCAGTAAGCATGCACACTAAGTCTATTTAAGATTATTCCAACGTTTTAGTGTGGACGAGCAACGCTTGGAAAACATTTGAAAACTGCAGTTTGGACGCTGTTTTCAAATTTATCCAGATTAATGTGGACATAATTTTAGCCTATAACATGTGTTGTGTGTGAAAGAAATGTCTCTTGTGCACAATTAAATTGAACTGGGTGACAATGACAGCAGAGTTGAGAGAGCATATGAACAAATCAATAGCAAAATCAACAAAGAACACACACAAAAAACTTACTCTACACCAAATCCTTGCTGATTCCATGTTTGCCCATATACTCCATAGGACGGTACTTGCCAGCCATTCGTCATGTACTGACCATATTGTTGAGGATTGCCATACATTTGATTCCAGTGTCCCCATTGGCCATATTCCATCTGAGAAATAAGCATTGAAAACTTAAACTTAACTTATGAAAGTTAAAAGAAATAAAGAACACTGACACATTTAAAAAAGGGGAAATTCATGGGCACTGGATGCATTACAAGGGTTGCTGCAGGGCTTTAAAAATAAAATTCAATATTTTTACTCAAGAACTGAACAAATAAAATGAATACCGTATCCCCATACCAAAACAGACCCAAACAATCTCAAAATAAATAATGTATCACAGACCCTTTCTTAGACAGGGGCACACATTCAACATGGCCTTAACATTGCTTATCAGTAAAACAAGGTAGGCTATATGCAAGTTTAAAATACGCAATACATGTTTTCCACATATATCACATTAAACTTGGTTCATGTATCATTATATAAATAAATACAAATTAGGTCAACCGATATTGGATTGTGCTGATTCGATAATGTGTTGAAAAAAAGCCAGTTTGTTTGCCAATATTTTTTTTTAAATTGGTAGCCTATAATGTTCTTAGACTTTCCTTCCTGTGATGGGGAGGGCCAGACAGAGGCTACAAGAGTCCAAATTGAATTAAATTCCAGATGCACTTTATTTTGACATTTGATTTATAGCTTGGAACTTTTAAATTTAAAGAACTTTAAATTTGAAATACACTAAGGGACACTTATTTTGAAAAGTTTGCACTTCACTGCTTCCAGCTGCTCATTCAAACAAATAAGGGATATCAAATGTGCACTCATACAATAATCTACAGCGTATTACAATATAAAAGGTTAAAAGTAAACATTGTCATATTTCATCAACACTATAGAATTGTCAACATTTGATCATTAGTAATCGCATTTCATAAATTTCCGATATGGTTTAATGATTGTGAACTGCTCTGCAACAGATAGAAACACTCATAAGCCCCCACATGCTTGGAGAAAATACAGTGCCACGTTTTAACTTTGAAGGATGCTGCATATGCATTTATTTAATTAATTTGTATTATTTTGAAGTTTGATAATCACATTAGGTCATATCATGATTCCTGTCTTTCCGCCCCCAAATTTAAGACCTCTTTAAATAAAGATTAAGACTTTTGTCGTATCATTTAAGATATTTAAACTTTTTATTACCTTAAATGTTGGAAACCAGAATTTAAGACATTTTAAAAGTTATTAAGGATCCGCAGGAACCCTGATTACCGGTTGGACGTTTTTGGCCATGTCAGGTGACTCTTTACCCCAGTAGCACTTCACAACATGACCCTCGATGGTGGTCCCATTCACTGAAACAATGGCATGGGCAGCGCTTTCATGGGAGGAAAATCTGAGAGAAAACAGTGATGGACCATAAAGAAAATGTTTATACAGTAATATTGTGGTGTTCTTGTCACCACATAGTTACTTAAACCATGATATTTCTAAGGCCTCATTTTTTTTTTAAATCCTTAAATCGGTGTCAAGACTAAGAGGTCAAAAGATGTTTGGCATCAGTTTATTTGATGCCCCCATTTGGGAAATCAGTGTAATCACACATTTCATGCTTGAGGTCGAGACCTTTCATGTCCCCGTATCCAATATTTAGCCTAATCAAGATTATGACATAAGCCAGTTATTTTTTTTTTGTTATGTTAAGTGAAAAATAATGTACATCTCATTTGCCATCATTACATTGTATTATATAATGGTATTCTAACAGGTAGTAGCCACACTGCTCTCTGATAAAAGCATTATACATTGATGCCAAAGCCCATTTAACTTGATCATTAAAAGAAACCATGAATATGACCTGTGGAAAACATCGCCTGGCTACATGTAATTATGCTAACAAAACATCTGAGAGTATTAAATGCACCAAAATGCAATTCCTTGCAAATGATACCTGATGAAAGAATACCCCTTCTCTGGAAAAACTCTAATCTCCATTATCTGTCCAAAAGGAGAAAACGTCTGTCGCATAAGGTGTTCTGTGAGAAGAGAACAGTGCAATTCATTATACTGAAACACTCAGACAACCTAGATGTAAACAGCCAGAAGAGGAAAGTAAAAGGGATTTGCAACTTACCTGTGAGACCTGACTGAATGCCACCACAGTACACGGTGCAGTTCTGTGGACTCGACTGATTCACCACCTCGTCAAATCTTAGCTGCTTGGAACTGTCTGAAATTTACCGCAGTTAAAGTCATGTTAATTTTTTATTCTTGAAATCAGAGGATACAGCCTCAAGAGCAAAGGCAGTCAGAGAAATAAAACAAGGTAGTTTTCATCTCTAAAACTGCAAGATTAAAAACAGACTTACTCTCTTGAATGCTCTTGGGGACAGGTGGTTTACGAGTTGCCCAGTTAGTCCGGATTTGTCGCCCACCAAGCCACTGACCCCCCATGTGTACTATGGCATTCTCAGCATCCTAAAAAAAATAAAAAAATAAACTGGCTTCCTTTCTGGGTTCTCAAAACCAAGAAACTAATAGATTTACCAAGTAACACAACTAGTCTTTCATTGGTTCATCTGCGTAACTTTGAACTTTCCATGTAAATTTCTGAACTTTGCTTTCTATTAATTTAATTGCTAAATAATCTGACTAAAATTTAAAACATATAACTCAACTATAAAAGTCTAACTTAATTCAGTAGGATCAATATCTGTAATACTACAGCTATAATATGAATTGTAATAAACAGAAATAGAATAACCTTGACTCTGTGTTCCTGTACTGGAGCCTTACCAGTTTGTTATAGAAGGACACAAATCCATACCCCTTTGATTTCCCTGTTGTCATATCCTTCACCACACGTGCATCCCTGAAAGAAAAATGTAGTGACAGAAAAGTCAGATCATTGATGGCCTGCTAGAGGATACAAAAAAAGAAAGGAACCACAAAAACACTGAGTGAGACACTGTTACGATATCCTAACAAATAAATCATTATACTAACAACTTCTGCAGCTTTTTTTAATTACAAGTCCAAAGTCATGCAACTTAAACTAATGAGTGCGTTGCTTAAATCCTCCTGCACAGATTTTAATTATTTTATATTCTGTGAAAACAAAGTGATCCTAATTTTATCTTAACGGCTAGGCCTTAAACTCTAATGTCAGTAAAATTCATCAATTTCATTACCATGCATTCCTAATTTAAACTGTTATCTATAATTCTACTCATAATATTACATAGAAATATCAAAAGAGAAAAAGGAATTAAACGGCATACATGGCCTGTTAACAGATTTCTTTATTTTTCCTGGTCAATTCTTTACCACCAATAAGGAGAGTTTGGGAAGCTGCAAATTTTGAAAAATTAACATTTCAGAATTTTAGAAGAATCAAACTATCAACACAACTAGGAAAACCATTATGAACAATACTTTACAAGTAAATATGCATGTATTCTCAAGTTTGTTAAAAGTCTACACTACTTTAGCGTTAATGGGAAAATATTGCAGTATACAAATATGAAAAGCAAAGAGTGAATAGAAAAAAAAAATCTACATCTGAGTTCCCAGAGTGCACAGTTCCTTGCTGTTAGCCTTCAAGCTCCTGTCCAATCCTATGAGCATTTCTGTAAAATAACCAGAGCTCTATTAACTGACACTCAGAGCTAAAGGAGAATCTAAAAATTTCTCATAGTAGTACTGCATATATTTTTTTTTGTGTTTTCAACCAAATATTGAACTGCTTTAGCATATCAAAGCTACTTACCCATTTCTGCATAGCAAAGGAGATTAGTGATGAAAATAATTTATAGTACAATTTAAAACAGATCGATTTGGGGACACAATATTGACTATACTGCCCTGTGTTTATTGGTGACACTGATTAGCCTATGTGATTCAAATATCATTAATGCAAAATAAAGCAAAATGTCTCCAGCTATAACATCACGTTTTTAAAAGAATTACTGTAGAAAATCTAAACAACAACAATTGAAATGTGAAGGCTTATAATTGGTAAAAGAGTAGGTCTGTGAAGGAAATGAAGACAGGATAACACAATTTTGTAAAACAAAACTTTCATTTCTGTCAGAAGTGTGACTGCATACCAGCTAACGCTAGCACCTCAAGAAAATAAAGAAAATGTAAAATAACTATATGTTACAATGTTTGTATTATTTTGCATCAATACATTTTTTAAATTGTGATTGTGTTGAAGTTATCAACTACCAACAACTAGCAGTAACAAAAAGTTAATTAAACATTTGTCCATAATTTTATGAAAGTTTATTTAAGATTGCACATAACTCCTTTACATTTATCAGACAAAACCCAAACATGTTCCACAAAAATGTGTAACCTCTTGGAACTTACGAGATTTTCCCAAAAGGTGCAAATGCAGCTCTGATGTCATCAGTTGTGATCTCAGGACTCAGATCTCCCACAAAAACATGAAAGTGATCTGCATTAAAAAAAAATATATATATATAAAAAAAATATAAATCAATGCATTAAGATAAACATTTAACCACTATTGATCCTAAAATAAAATTCAATAAAATTGCTTACTGGATGTGTCTTTCTTCTGACTGCTAGGAGTTGTTGCCCAGTTAACTTTGACTTCCTGTCAATAGAAATACACATGTTTGACATTACGTTTGGCAACAGGTAGTTGTCACGATACCACATTTTCAGTAGTAGGTACCAATACCAGCACAATGTCCCGATTCCAATTTAGAAACCACATAAAAAAATAGGTAATATGCTATTGAACGCCTTCATTTAAGCCTTTGAAAATTCTACACTTCAATGTTAACTCACGTTAGGGGTCCCACAGGGACTCTCACTCACACCTACAGGGCAGTTTAGCGTCTCCAATTCACTTTTCTAATTCACAATTAACCTGCATGTCCATGGAAACCAGAGCATCCGGTGGACACCCACGCAAACACGGGGAGAACATGCAAACTCCACACAGAAAGGCCCAGTTGAGCCTTGAGGACTTGAACCAGGAACCTTCTTGCTGTGAGATGACAGTGTTTTTTTTTTCCTTTCCCCTTTTCTGCCCAATTTGGAATGCCGAATTACCAATGTGCTCCAAGTCCTCGTGGTGGTGTAGTGCTTCAATCCGGCTGGCGGATGACGAATCTCAGTTGCCTCCGCATCTGAGAGGGTCAATTCAAGCATCTTATCACGTGGCTTGTTGAGCGCATTACAGCAGAGACAATGTGGAGGCTTCACGCACAACTCACCACGTGCACCACAGAGAGCGAGAACCACATTACAGAGACCATGAAGAGGTTACCGCATGTGACTCTACCCTACCAAGCAACCGGACCAAATTGGTTGCTTAGGAGACCTGGCTGGAGTCACTCAGGACGCCCTGGATTTGAACTCGCAACTCCAGGGGTGGTAGTCAGCGTCTTTACTTACTGAGCTACCCAGGCCCCCGTGATGTGACAGTGTTAACCAAAGAACCACCGAGCCGAACCCGGTAAATTGCAATGTAAATATTAAATAAATCCAATAGCAGGTTTCCTTCAAGTTTTTCTAAATTATATTACCCCCCCCCCATTTATATGATTTAATTTAATCATATAAATGTGTCTAATCAAATCCAAACTTCAATCAAATGAAAATAGAACTTTAACTTTTCAACAAAACTATTTTTTTTTTTTAAAGTGCTTTAGTAAAGATCCTGCCAACATAATATAAATACAACATTGATCATGATTTTTGTCAAATTAAGTGCGGCACAACAGAACATCACATTATAAATGAAAACGTCTATCCAGTACAATAGCACTCTTGCTTGTGAGATAATAATAATAACATGTGTTTTACTAAATACTAGGAAAAAACTTCTGTTGCAATTTCTTAAATTTTGAGCTTTTATTTTTAATCAAACTTATTTTGACAAAGTCGATAGTTTAACACTTCTGGATAAGACTGTTATATGACCCAGTGGGATTAATGAAGCGTAGAATGCTTTGATTTTAATTATAACAATTCATAGTCTGCATGCACTCCACACATCACAGTAGATGAGTGCTCTGTCATCTACTAAAACAAGCACAGCAAAATGTTATGTTTTCATCAGTCTGTGTTTTTAGCATATATGAGGCTTAACACGTTCACTTTGCAGCACACAGCAGATGCAGACTCTATATTTATTTAATGAAATCACATCTAGTTGCGGTTTAATAATCACACTAGGACATATAACAATTTTAATTTGATTCACTGTCCATTTCTGTGTAAACGGAGTATCAGATAAAATGAGCACTTGAGCATTTGTAAGCAGTCGTCTGTCTGTCAGACAGCTAGCAGGGACTGAATTGAGTCGATACTGTAGAAACACTGGTATCGTTACATCTTTTAAATCTACCGACCTGGTACCGAAGTACTGGTACATTTGACATCACTCGTAAAAGGATTCCCAATATAGAGTACAAGGCTTCATTAAATAAAACAACCTCAGACCATCCAAATCTTGCTATTATTAGGTTATGAACTGATGAAAGATATACCTTTCCCAAAATCTTCCTTCCATTCATAGCGGCTAAAGCAGCTGCGGCATGTCTGTGCTCAAAGAACTCCACAAAGCAATACGGATCATTGCTTGTATGCTGCAAAAGAGAAAATCCAATAGAAGAGTTCACCTTCCTGCTGCTATCGGATTGCTGAGAAGAAAAGCCAGGAAAATATATTATTGCAGATATATGGGTTTTGTGTGGAACACTATTTTTAAATCATTTTGCCTTAAGTCTGATCATTCAAGAAAATAATTTTACAGTCAATTTAATTTCGATGTTATTACCGATGTAGAGTCTGCCAAGTGTTTCCACACACACCCATTTAAACTAAAAAACTGGATGTCAGAATATTTCAGTGAACATTTGACAATGTGTAAATATGAGACGTTTACCTCTGTTATCATCTTACAACTTTTACATGGCCCAATCTGAGTAAATAACTGAAGGATCAAGTGCTCTGTTACATCTCTTGAAAGGTTCCCCACGTAGCTGAAAATGAAGATAAAAAATATTTTAATGAAAATATACGGTGTTAACAGTCTGGACCTCATGATAAACATACCAGGTTAATCCAACTATTTAGATGTTTTCAAAAAGAACATGGAAGAAAAGATTGAATGAGGATCATATTACTATAGACATCAACATACCCTTGTGGAGGCATGTATTTTTTTTAAAACAGAAAGAAAAAAAAAAGGGTTGCTTCTGAGGTTTCCAGTTCAATCGCAACAATTAAATTTTTTTTTGCTTAGAATACAGATCACGATTCTGCCGAAAAAAATGCTGATGTGATTTACAAAACCTGGACATAAGGATATTAAACAAAATCACATGTAATGTACTAAAGGTTCTGAAAAACATTTCTCTACTACAATCTATGCAAAAATGCAATAAAGTTAGACATCAAAACATTTAAAATGTCCTAAATCCACAAGAGGGCGCAACGAATAAATTACACACTAAACAGGACCTTGTTATTACTGCAAATAAAAAATAATCCTGTAAAAAAAAGTGCATAAAAAAAATAAATAAATAAAATGTCGGAAAAAAGCTTCATTAACAGTTTTGTCGACATAGCACTAGTAGACAAATATGCCATAAAACACAAAACATATATATATATATATATATATACACACACACACACACACACAAACAAACAAACAAACAATTTTAATTAAAACAACGTGGCCTTCAGTGTCTCTTGTAAAAATAGCTTCAAGCTTTTAAAGGAATTATTCAAGAGCCAGTAATTAAATAGAGAACAGAGAAAACAATGCTTTAAGTTTTTTAGCATAATTTGCATAATTAATAAGCTTCGTTTAGTCAGCGGTGAATGAAGCACACCTGATGGGAATAATGCTTCATCACCGCTGTCTTTAAAACGCAGAGCGCACCTCTTCTCGGGGAGCCGGCTTCAAATCTCCATGTGTGCACACACTGACATCCTCGCACGCCCAGGAACAGAGCTGGGAGGGTTCGGAGATGGACGGGATGGTGTGCTGCCAGACTCGTTCCTCGGACGCGTTGATGAGTCACCGGGGTGAACCGCTCACATTGCCGCCGACAGGCTAGATGCCAGGCCGCCTTCCCCTCATGCTTGCTGCGGGCCTTCGGGGGGAGCGTGAGCGGCCGATTAGCCCAGCTTGTGCCTAGGTCTTCCTGACAATACCCCGCCCTTTCACGGAGCTCCGTTCACTACGAGGATGCCAGATTCCCCATTGGACACTTTATTACCCCTTTTGGACATTTTTACATTTATTATTTTTTCCAATAAATGCATCTACGAGGCTTGACACCACACCTGCTGTGTCTGTCTCTTGCTCACCCTGCCACAATTACTTAAAAATTTACAATAAAATAAAATAAAAGGGTAAGTTCACCCAAAAATTAAAAATTATCCCATAATTTATTCACCCAAAAGTAGGGCTGAGAATTGAGTTTGATACATTTTAGGCACCGACCGAATTGCCTCTAAACAATCGAGTATCGAAAAATGTCTTAATTTTTTACATTTATACGTTTTTATGTCTTAATTTGTTAAAGTAATTTTCCTCCTGCATGTTTAGACTGATTCTTGCCTGACAGTAAATGGAAAGGTGGTTGGTTACTTATATATTTATTTTATCACTTATTATTTATTCAAGTGATAAAGTTTCCCCTTAGTCGAAGTCGGTTTCACCTTTGTCAAAGCCTGTTCCCTCTATGTTTCCCCATAGTCGAAGCCTGTTCCCCCTATGTTTCCCCAGTCAAAGTTTGTTCCCCCATGTTTCCCCATAGTCGAAGTATGTTCCCTCTATGTTTCTCCTTTGTCAAAGTCTGTTCCCCCTATGTTTCCCATTGTCGAAGTCAGTTCCCTCTATGTTTCCCCATTGTAAATGTCTGTTTCCCCTTTGTCGAAGCCTGTTCCCTCTATGTTTCCCCTTTGTCGAAGCCTGTTCCCTCTATGTTTCCCCATTGTAAATGTCTGTTCCCCCATGTTTCCCCTTTGTCGAAGCCTGTTCCCTCTATGTTTCCCCATTGTAAATGTCTGTTCCCCCATGTTTCCCCTTTGTCGAAGCCTGTTCCCTCTATGTTTCCCCATGTTTCTCCTTTGTCGAAGCCTGTTCCCCATGTTTCTCCTTTGTCGAAGCCTGTTCCCTCTATGTTTCCCCATTGTAAATGTCTGTTTCCCCATGTTTCTCCTTTGTCAAAGTCGGTTCCCCATGTTTCCCCTTTGTCGAAGCCTGTTCCCTCTATGTTTCCCCTTTGTCGAAGCCTGTTCACCCTATGTTTCCCCTTTGTCGAAATCTGTTTCCCCTTTGTTGAAGTCTGATCGCCCTATGCTTCCCCTTTGTCACAATCTGTTCCCCCTGTGTTTAACAGTGCTACAGGGAACACTAACCAGGGAAACAGGGAAAACACACTTTGACACAACACCAGTATTTTTTTTAATTAATAAATAATGAATTGAGCAGATTCCGTCACACTGCTAACAAATAGTGGCTGCACCCTGCAGTTTGTAAATCATTATTCTGGACAAACATCATCTTTGGCATTTGTGTTTTAGTTTATTCAGCATCTAATGCAGGAGCACTGCGTTTTGTAGATCCCATATAAAGTTTAAAAGCATTTAAAAACGCGTCTTGAAGTGAATCTCTCATTTAAATTTGACCGCCTGACAAATTAATGCAACTGGAACATTTAATATATAGTCCAGAATCATTGTCATTTAGAAAGGATACCACGTGGGTGTCTGAATCGAGATCGCGATCTTTTAACGATTAATCGTGCAGATCTAAACAGAAATAACACCCTTCAAATTGAAATGCTTAGTAAACCGGTGTTCGCCTTATATAGACCAATCTGACAGCCCCTTTATGTCTACTCTATATGACCTCAGCACATGAACACACACATATACATCATAACACAACTACTGAAATCATGACGAGCAGTTTGAGGAGAGATATTTTATCTGAAAGTGTGTCACCAAACACAAACTCCAAACTTCTCGAAATGACACGCAGGCCCTGAGATTAAATAACAGGCCTTAACTAAACCAGCAATGACACTCATTAAAACACGGTAATTACTAACAGAAGTATCACACCCTAATTCTCTAACTCCGTTTAAACAATTAAAACATGCGATGATCCTTGTATTTACCCTGCATTTTATTGTTTTCATGACGTATACTTAGCGGCTATTTTATCTTAAGCATGCTACTGCTAAATCGCTCGCAGGACAGGCGTTAAAACTTTACGACCTGTCTGCTCTGACAAAGGTGAGAAGTAATTACTCCCGGAAACGTTTTCAATAATATGTGGTGATGGTGGTTACTGAATGTATATAAGGTCAATAACTTTAATAGGACGTCGTTTTTCGGAGCTAGCTGCTAGCTAAAAATGTGGCAATGGCGCTAAAGATAGAGTGGCTATTCATTGAGCACCTACAGGGACTGTGTTTTCAGCTACTTACAGGGTTTTGGGATGGCTCTCGTCTTCCATTCTCAGATGCCGGAGGGAGTGTGAACACAACTTGTTTTCGGTATCTTAGTTGCTGGTTTATTTTTAGGATGCACAATACAGGACTGGTGTTATTTTCAGTCTTGTGTAGAAAATGGCGGAACCCGGCTAGTCTGGAAGACGGCCACTGCGCATGCGCTAAAACAGCTTTAGAGGACGACCGGTCAGAAATGTGTTTGAGTGGGACTTGAAATCAGAGAGGATGGGGCTTTATAAAATTAATAAACAGTGCTGCTGGAGAGCTAATTTGAATACATGATACTTCAAATGTTTTAATTACAAGGAGATCTTGATTTTTATGTGTTCATCTGTTTATCGTTTAATCATTCAGGGATTTTTTTTACTTGCGTTCCAGTGAATAATGGGTAACAGCGTACAAATGGCCAGAGCTCCTCTGAATGTTTCAGGTAAAAAGTAACTTTCTTTGCCAAAAACCGTGGTGTATAAGGTACATGACAAATGAGACGATGATGCCATGTGTTATTTTAGTGAGGATTTATGTGGGGGTAGTGATTACATGAATGTAAACGATGTAAACTTTTAGGTCCCAATGTAATATTTTAATAAACCCTTGTTCGACCTTCGGGGCATTTTTGTCTTTTTCATTTTTGTTTTTTCTCTCTCGATTATTTTGGCTGTGTTAATGCCAGCAGCATAGGCCTACATTTTGACAATGGTGGGTATTTTTGGGGGAATTTTGGAATTTCAACCTCAGTTCCCATAATACACTATGTACCTACACAAAATAGTTACACTCAGGACCTTAAGGACAAAAATGTCCTCATTGAAACCCATTAAAATGGCAATATTTGATCCCAGTGCCATTAAAGCATAAAATCATGAATTCTATGATATAATGCTTTCATTCCAGAGCCCTGGCTTCAAAATTAAAAAATTATAATATTTTCCACCAGATGACGCTATTTTTTCTCATGTTTAGCCTATGGAGCAAATACATGCTTTTTTCTGTTTGCTATTTTATAGAGCACTGCAGGCCAACTGAATAAATGATGCAGCTAAAATTGTGTGGGTGTGTTGGTATGGATGTCAGAGTGTGTTTGTGTTTGTATAAAAAAACAACAGTGGCATTATGTAAACAAACTGCCATTTAAAGGATTACAATCCTAAATAATGAATGAATATTTGGTAGTTATGATCAGGACTGATGTTGGTTAAAATATTAACTTATTGAATGTGGAAAATAATATTAATATATAATATTATTATGGCAGTTTTTTCCCGCAGACGTTTTTGTCCTCTTAGGACCTCTGAGTAGATTTTTTAAATTGATGTACAAGTGTTAAAGAAGGCATTGTAAAAGTCAAAATTTCATCACCAAGTTCAATTCCTAGGGCAAAAACTCTCTAAACTCATTGAAGAGCAAAAAAAATAAAATAAATGTAAGATAGTAAATTAAAGTTACCAGCTGTCTTAGACATTAACTTTAGGGTCATTCCTGGGATTCTGTTATATTTTAACATGGAATTTTACATTAGGCACATAATAAACCTCCAACAAATCATATTATCCCACCACAGGCATATATTCTATTATATCGATATAATATATCTATCTATTTGTTTCTGATTTGGACACCTTTTGTTCTCAACCCTGTCACAGACAAAATGGTTTGAAAATGATTCTACACAATACTTGTTATAAAATAATGATCTACTGACCGATCATGTGTCTCTCATACCAATTTAATTACATTTACATTTACATTTATGCATTTGGCAGACGCTTTTATCCAAAGCGAATTACAGTGCGACTTACAGTGCACTTATTACAGGGACAATCCCCCTGGAGCAATCTGGAGTTAAGTGCCTTGCTCAAGGACACAATGGTGGTGGCTGTGGGGCTAAATTACTACAAATTACTGCTATAAATTACTACAAATATAACATTTATGACAGTTTTCTTATTTTTATGTGATAAGGCTACAACAAGTCAGATTGTCTGTGGTCTCATTGTTTATTCAAATGTATTAAACCCCAACTTTTTTGTGCTAGCCCTAAACATGTCAGGCTGTACTCAGCAAACAATACATTAATTGATAATTGTGTACCCATCTTAATTATACAAAATTATCATACTCATCTCAACCTTGTCACAAATCTCCCACAACTAGGCTACTTGAACTCACATATTTTTAACACCATGTTTCATTGAAGTAAATATATAGAATTTGTAATTTATTATATATTGACTATTCCATATTTTTGTCAATATTCATAAATATAGTGAATTACTCGACAAGGTTGTGTGTGACATTGTGTTTTTATGCTCAAAATGGCCACTGTTCCTCGTGTGTTTTAGGACAGAAGACCACATGCATGAAATTTATATATTCTATGTATTTTTATAGATTAAAATATCAGTACATGAAAAGTATTTAATATCTTAATTTCATGTGATGGGGTTGAGTTGCATGGGCTTGACGAGACCCATCAGACTATAATTCACTTCAAAATATAAATACAAATTATGATATTTCTTATTTGTTTGTACACTATGCTGTTGAATAATGATATCACTTCTGGTTCATAATGGGTGGAACCAAAATTTGTATGGGTTGAAAATGGCTGGTGTGACGGGGTTGAATACAGATTGAGGTACAAAACTTTGTTGCCTGGGCTTGGGTTGCAACGGTATGAGATTTTCACGGTATGATAACAGTCTCAGAAAATATCACGGTATACGGTATTACACAATTACTATTATCAGTGATAACAGAAGGGTTATTTTATTTATCTATTTATTTTTGAGCAAACACTTTATTATAATTGAAACTTGAATCCATTTATTTTATTGAAGTAAGTGTTAAAAAAAGTCTCCCTTTTGAAAATAAAATAAATATAAAAAATAAGAAAGCTAACAGAATTATAATAAACAGAATTATAAACATGATAAAACATAGCATGTAACTATAACATGTTATTTAACTAAAGCATGTTAGTTTACATGTTAGCATAACATGTTAAATTAACTACTAAATGAAAAATAACATCAGCTGTGTGAGCTTTTGTAGTAATGTCCTATGATTATTAATAATTAACATATACTGCTCCTGTCTGTACCTTTAACTCAGTGGTTCTCAACTGGTTTTGCTTCAGGACAGATTTTACATTGGAAATCAAGGTCGACCTGCCATAGATCAAACATAACCTGTATTTAATGTATCCTGGGTTGCATTTCCTTTTATATTACATAGTTTTGTTCATGGTTTTCCAGTACTGTAACCCGCACAAGAAGAGACAGTCACAATGTAAAAGAAAACTGCTTTTATTAAAGAGCAGGCAAAAGTACAAAAGGGCAAATCCAGAGAAGAGTAGTAATGGGGAGCGATAGGTCGAAGCCGGGGAATCAGGATATGGCAAAGGGGCGAATCTACAGAAGAGTGGTCGAGGAAAGCGTAAGGTCGAAGCCGGGGAAATCAGAATCAGTATAACAGGTAAGTAGAATAAGACAAGCTACTTGAATAGACAGGGGAGCTAGGGGAACACTAGAGCTGGCAAAGCGAAGGGGTAAACTAAACAATAACCAACAAGAGTGAAACGAAAGGGTTGTGATATATATAGGGGCAAAAACGAGCGGTGCAGGTGAAACGAATAACCTAGTGATTGGGACGAGTGCGGGTGAAACTAATACTCTGGTGATTGGGAGCGAGCGTGAGAGCCCGAGGGGGGTGATTGGGAGCGAGCGTGTGAGCTCGAGGAAGCGGAGCGAACTAGAGGAGCGGGGTTCGTTACAGTACTCCCCCCTCTGCTAGGGACGGCTCCGGACGGCCGTGCTCGGTTGCGAGGAGCGCAACCTCTGGGAAGCGGTGCGGGACGATCGGGATACTGGCGATGGTAGTCTAGCTTGAGAGCTTGATCCAGGACATCTCTCGACCGTACCCACGACTGTTCTCGTACCTGCCAATCTCCTGGTTGAGACGCTCGGTCTGGCCATTGGTCTGGGGGTGGTATCCCGAGGAGAAGTTGAGTTGGATACCCAGTCTGTCACTGAAGGTCCGCCAGAAGCGAGACGTGAACTGGGTACACCGATCCGAAGTGATCTCCTCGGGAATACCGAAGTTTCGGAAGATGTGGGTGATCATGTGGTCGGCCAGTTGTGTCGCGTTGGGTAACCCGGGTAGGGGAATCAGGCGGCACATTTTGGAGAAACGGTCTATTACCACAAGGATCTCGGTCCGGCCGTCGGAGGGGGGCAAGTCGGTAATAAAGTCCATGGCGATGTGGGACCATGGTCGGTCAGGGATAGGTAACGGTTGGAGGAGTCCTGCGGGAAGGTGACGAGGTGTTTTGGACTGGGCACAGACCGGAAACGAAAGGACGTAGTCGTGGACGTCGTCCTTGAGTGAGGGCCACCAATGTCTCCTAGCGAGTAGCTCGGTGGAACGGGTAATCCCCGGGTGGCCAGAACAAAGGGAAGTATGAACCCACTGCATCAGCTGAGGGCAAATAATGGTGGGGACATACATCTTGTTGGGGGGGGTTTGAGGAGGTGCTGGCTCGTCGCCTTGAGCCTGCATGATGGCCTCCGTCAGTTCCCACCGAACGGGTGCGACAACGCACGACGTGGGGAGAACTGTCTCCGACTCAGGAGATTCCGAGCCATGGTTGAAAAGGCGAGAGAGTGCGTCCGCCTTGAGGTTCTGGGAGCCCGGACGAAAAGTAACGGAAAAGTTAAACCGGGTGAAGAACATCGCCCACCTGGCCTGTTGAGGGTTCAACCTCTTGGCTGCGCGGAGATACTCTAGGTTCTTGTGGTCGGTGAAAACGACAAAGGGGAACCTAGAGCCCTCCAGCCAATGGCGCCATTCCTCTAGGGCCAGCTTGATGGCCAGCAGCTCTCTATTCCCGACGTCGTAGTTCTGTTCGGGGGAGGACAGCTTATGAGAGTAGAACGCACATGGGTATAGTTTAGCGGGTGTCCCGTGTGGTTGGGAGAGTACAGCTCCCACCCCTACCTCTGAGGCATCTACCTCTACCACGAACGGGAGAGTGGGGTCGGGCTGCCGAAGGACTGGGGAGGTCGTGAAGGCCTCCTTTAGGGCCTGGAAGGCCTGCTGGGCGGGTGCGTTCCAGGTGAGGAACTTCGGGTTGCCTCGTGTGAGAGACGTGAGGGGCGCGGCGATCTTGCCGAAGTCTCTAATGAAACGGCGGTAATAATTGGCGAAACCCAGGAACCGTTGGAGCTCCTTGAGCATACTAGGCTCGGGCCAGGATAGGACTGCGGCGACTTTGTCGGTCTCCATCTCCATTGTTCCCGCAGACAGGACGTAGCCCAAAAAGGAGACGGAGGGGCGGTGAAAGGCACACTTCTCTGCCTTCACGAACAGGTCGTGCTCTCGCAACGCCTTTGAGACGTGGATGGTGTGTTCAGAGAGTGTGGTGGAGTAAATTAAAAGGTCGTCTAAGTAGACGACGAGGAAGAGGTCCAGCATGTCTCGGAAGACGTCGTTCATAAACGACTGGAACGCTGAAGGGGAGTTGGCGAGGCCGTACGGCATCACCAAATACTCGTAGTGCCCCCTGGTGGTGATGAACGCAGTCTTCCATTCGTCCCCCTTGCGGATGCGTATAAGGTTGTATGCACTCCTGAGGTCGAGCTTGGTGAAGATCTTCGCCTTACTGACCTGCTCGAGGGACGGTTGGATGAGAGGTAGGGGGTAGGCGAACTTCACCGTGGCCTTATTTAGGGCCCGGTAATCGATGCAGGGGCGAAGCCCGCCGTCCTTTTGCCCACGAAAAGAAGCCGGACGCCACTGGGGAGGTGGACGGCCGGATGATGCCTAGACTGAGTGCCTCGTCAATGTAGTCCTCCATGGCCTTGGTTTCGGGTAATGTTAAGGGGTACACTCGGCTCTTGGGGAGTGGGGACCCGGAAGGAGATCGATGGCGCAGTCCACGCCACGATGGGGGAAGACTAACCTGGGTCTTCTCGAACACATCAGCGTAGGAAGAGTACTCAGGAGGGATGGCGACAGGGGATCTCACTTCGGGGCTCTCTACGGAGGTGGAGGACACCAGAAGGGAAATACAGTGTGATAAACAGTGGTTGGTCCAGCGCAACAGCTCCCCCATGCGCCAGGAAATGTGGGGGTCATGAAGTGCTAACCAGGGGTGGCCTAAAACCACAGGGTCTTTGGGTGAGTGCACTATAAAAAACTGGATGAGCTCCGTGTGAAACAAGTCCACTTGGAGGGACAATGGCATGGTCCGGAAGGAAATGAGGCCCGATCCGAGAGGTGCCCCATCTAGAGAGTTAACTCTGAGAGGTGGCACGACCGGACTGAGTGGGATGGATAGTTTCTGGACCAAGCCATCGTCTAAAAAATTTCCCGCTGCCCTGGAATCCACTAGGGCAGGGGTAGAAAAAGAGACATTGTTAAAACTCAACATTACTGGGAGGCAGACTTGTTTCTGGGTAACGTTGAGAAAGACAGATGTTCTCACCTGACTTTTGGAGAGGGAACGCCGGGGGCCGGCTGGACATGAGTCAATTCGGTGACCTGGGGTGCCACAGTATAGGCAGAGGCTCTGTGTCAACCGTCTAGCTCGTTCTGCCTGGGTTAGTGGAGCGCGACCAAGTTGCATGTGCTCGGATGTGGAAGAGCGCTCGGGAGTAACGAGTTTGGGCGGGTTGAGACCCGTAGAAGGCTTGTGGACGACAGAGGGGTCGTCCACAAGCACGGTCCCGAAGCAGGTTATCCACAGTGATGGAGAGCTGAATATAGTCCTCCAGTGACAGCGATGCTCCTCAGCATGCCAATTCCATTTGGAGCCGGTCATTCAAACACAGGCGGTAGACCGTCAACAAAGCGGGGTCGCTCCACCCGCTACCCGCGGCAAGGGTGCGGAAATCTAGTGCGTAGGCAGCGGCTGTGCATGACGCCTGTTTTAAAAACACGAGGCGGCTGCCTACATCTCTGCCAGCTGCCGGGTGATTAAACAAAACTGATCATACGACATCAAAAGGGGGCTGTCGGCAGTCCATAATGCAGTGGCCCATTGCCGTGCCTTGCCCGAGAGCAGGGAGATAACAAAATGTACTCTCTCTCTGTCAGTGCGCAAAAGGGGGTGGTATGTCATATAAACAGTGCATTGCATTAAAAACCCCTGACAAGCTTCCGACAAACCGCCAAACCGCTCGGGGGGTTGAAAGCTCGCGGCGCTGGGAAATGCGGTGGGAACATCAACGGGCACAGGGACAGACACAGGAGGAACTGGTAAAAACTGATCGGAAATAGTACGTACCGTATGCAGTATTTCTTGTATTTGCTGTCCCTGAGCCGTGAGTGCCTGGTCGTGTTTCCCAACCGTAGATCCTTGGGCAGAAAGCGCCGTGCAAATCCGCTCTAGCGAGCTGCGGAAATCCTTCGTGGCTTCCATTGTGACTGTCTTCTGTATGGTTGGTTATTCTGTAACCTGCACAAGAAGAGACAGTCACAATGTAAAAGAAAACTGCTTTTATTAAAGAGCAGGCAAAAGTACAAAAGGGCAAATCCAGAGAAGAGTAGTAATGGGGAGCGATAGGTCGAAGCCGGGGAATCAGGATATGGCAAAGGGGCGAATCTACAGAAGAGTGGTCGAGGAAAGCGTAAGGTCGAACCCGGGGAAATCAGAATCAGTATAACAGGTAAGTAGAATAAGACAAGCTACTTGAATAGACAGGGGAGCTAGGGGAACACTAGAGCTGGCAAAGCGAAGGGGTAAACTAAACAATAACCAACAAGAGTGAAACGAAAGGGTTGTGATATATATAGGGGCAAAAACGAGCGGTGCAGGTGAAACGAGTAACCTAGTGATTGGGACGAGTGCGGGTGAAACTAATACTCTGGTGATTGGGAGCGAGCGTGAGAGCCCGAGGGGGGTGATTGGGAGCGAGCGTGTGAGCTCGAGGAAGCGGAGCGAACTAGAGTAGCGGGGTTTGTTACAAGTACAAGGACATGCATCAAGTGACATTATTTTTGTTGATGATGTCAACAACAAAATCTACAGGAAGTTTTCTCTCCCCCTTTTAAAAACTGAAGAGCATATTTACTTAAATGAGCCCATTATTATTTCATTTGTTACCTAATATTACATATTTATACACATATTACACAGAAGGAAAGGCTCCTCATTACCATGGTTAGGTCAGTCTTAAATAATAGTAATAATAATAATAAATTTATGTATTTATGAAAAATAAATACTAGCTGAAACACATCTTGAAACTTGAACTACAACTATCACTGTTGATATAAAATGAGGTCTAATAGATTCTACCTTTAGATTATTTCATAAGAAACTATAACATTTTGTCAAAATATAACAGTTACTTTTACTCATGTAAAATCCTGAAACAAATTTGTAAAGGTGATGGTGTTTAATTTTGTATTTATAAATTTTTTTGTCGCATAGCAGTGTTGCTCTTTTCCTCCAATGCTGTTTGGCATGTCAGGGCTGCTACTGTTTGAGAGGTTTGAATTGACAATCTCCGTAACACTTTAAACTTGAAAACTCTCACTAGAATTGAAATTGGTCACATCAGTTTTGATGTCTGCGCTCCGCAATATCGAAGGAAGCCCAGTTGTTGAACGCACACGCCAGAGAGAAGAGCAGATCATTAGCGCGAGCTCGTCACACTCGCGAAAGTGCAGATGAGAAGTCTTTAGCTGTTTGCGAGATTATCATTAAATCTGTCTCGGCAGGTAAATACTCGATCACTTGGGCGGCCGCCGAAATATCTTCAATGGGAGAAGTTACCATGGCATTGTTTTTCCCTGCTGTCCGCGACCCAGTCCGAATAGACCAGTTGACTGCTAAACCCCCTCCCCTCGCTTAAAGTAGATGTGGAGAATTTCTAACTCCCTATGACTCGATAGATCCATAGCCTGGCTGCTGTCGTCAATCCACATTAAAATACTATATATTAGAACATTATTACATTGACCGTTTAAAAAGGTATCACCTGAATCACAATTAAGTCGATGTATTTTAATAATATAATATTAATAAACGACTTACCTCGCACACCTCAGAAGCAATCGATAGGTGCATAGGACACAAGTTTCAGCAATGTCAACAAAATGGAAAAAATCCTGCAAACTATCCCGGCTAGCAAAAAAGGTGTTGAATACAACAAAACGTTGTTGAATACATTTTTATACTTTTTTGCTAGCCAGGATAGTGCGCGGGATTTTTTCCATTTTGTTGACATTGCTGAATAATATAATATTATAAATATTGTAATGTTGACATTGACCTTAAAAAAGGTATCACCTGAATCACAAGGTCGTTTTCATTATTGATGCAGTTACCTCTCCCAAAACTGGAGAAACCCAGATAGGCCTACACCGGAGGTAAAGGTTTTAAAATCTCCAAAATGAAACCGTTTAGCATGGATGAATTGAGAATTTCTTTCATTCATCAGCAGAATCCCCAAAAAAGTTGCATACGCTAATATTTTGTTGGCCCGCTTTTGGTTTTGATTACGGCACGCATTCGTCATGGCATTGTTTTGGCAGCCTTATGTCACAACATTTATTTCCATCCAGAGTTGCATTCATTTTTGGCTGAGATCTTGTACTGATGTCGGGAGAGTCGAACCACTCTTTAAAGTCTTCTCCAGCACATCCCAAAAACATTCAATTGGTTCAATTCATGTGTGAAAATGTTTACACCCGTTTACAATTTGAGCCTGATAAATGTTGACATTGTCATCCTAAAATATTCCTCTGCCGCCAGGGAAGAAAAAATCCATTAATTACCTGGATAACCTGGTCATTCAGTACATTCAGGTAGTCAGCTGACGTCATTTTATTGCCACATAACTTTGCTGAGCCTAGACCTGACCAATTGAAGCACCCCCAGATCATAACACTGCCTCCAGAGGCTTGTATCTATCTATCTATCTATCTATCTATCTATCTATCTATCTATCTATCTATCTATCTATCTATCTATCTATCTATCTATCTATCTATCTATCTATCTATCTATCTATCTATCTGTCTGTCTGTCTGTCTGTCTGTCTGTCTGTCTGTCTGTCTGTCTGTATGTTGATTTTCTTAGCTAACAAATAGCTGTTCCCTGTCTACCAGTCACTGAGGGCGATTTAAAAGAGTGCGTTAATAAAACATGAAGTCATCCATAGAAACAAGTTCAAGATTTCCTTACTAAAACTTGCTCTTTTTGTGTGAATAGGTTTTAAACAAAAACTCCTTGCTAGGAACTCTTTGAAGAACTCCTAGTGGTAAGATAAAAATCTTTGTGAATACGGGCCCTGGTTTTTATAAAATGTATGCATTTTTCTAAGAAAAAGAATATAAATGTTTACATTAATGACAAATTATACTGTAGACAGTGTGCACATTTTATATGTTTTTTTCTAGATACAAATTTAGTAATGTGCATCAAGGAGGATAGATAGAAAAAGTTATTTCATGATAAAGATTATTTTAATGCAATAATTATTTTAATTAGGAAATATCAACATCTTGTAAAAAGCTTTCAACATTTCATTTTAGTGAACCACTGCTTTAAAAATTCTGGGGAACTGAAATATTATTAACAAATACCATGAATTACCCTGTTACATATTGGGGGGAATATTTGCTCCTTGGATTAGATCTTTGGGGTCATTTTTTACCTAATGTGGGTGTAATTTTTTCTAAACATTTAAAACAAACTGTTTCTCATCTGTTTATGTCAAATCATTTTTTTTAAGAATTTATTGATTTCCTATTAATGAAATCAACATCAATGTATATTTTATTCGGTATGTATTACTAGGGATATATATTACTAGGACTATAATAGAATATTAAGAACCAATGTTATAAACAAAAAAACAAGATAATTTATTACATTTTTGTAATAAGGCAATATTTATTTTTTTTTTTTTGGCATTTTGTACCTGAGCCCCCCTAAATTTCTGACCCTGATTTTCAGTGTTCCCTTGGAAACATCCAGGATTTTTAAACGGTGGTTTCCGGGCCTAGAGAAGTAAATTAAATCAATAAAATCTTAAGTCAAAGAAATTTCTATTTCCTTCTAAAATATTTCAGTGGCTAGATTTTGCTCTTTGAGAGTAAGCTATGTAGAGTATAAATTAAAATCACCAAAAAATGATTTGTTTTATTGGATAGTGTACACAAAAAGGTAGAGTTGTTTAAATATATTAATTCAAACACGTGGTAACTAAAATACAAATGAAAATCCAGCCAAGCTATATAGCCATATTTCCACATACAGTATAGTCCAAATTATATGAAACCAAAATGGGGGAATATTAATGTTCTTTAAGCCTTGAAATGCATCAATTCTTTCTGTTTGGTAGTTTGACAATGAGTGCAACAAGTGGGCTCAGTCCAGTAAACTGGTGGGGGTCAAGGGGGTAATTTTTGGTCACACACGTGGGCATTACAGTTAACCCTCAGCTTTAGAACTTTCTCGGTAGTCTTGAGAGAGGGACATCGCTGCTTCGAGAAACCCTTCCCCATTTACAGTACGTCATCAAACGGATCCTTTAAAGAGTCTGTAGGCGCTTGTAATGGCACAATATTCGGCACCGAAGCAATATCAGAGTATGAAAACACTGTCTCCAGTCGAAACGATGTCAACTAACGATCCTCTACCACCCGGGTGGGAGATAAAAATTGACCCTCATACAGGGTGGCCGTTTTTTGTGGATCACAACAATCGCACAACGACGTGGAATGATCCGAGGCATGACACGAAAAAGGTAAGACAGACAAGACAAGGCAAAATCTCGATTTCGCAGTAAGTTGCGCTGTCAAGTCGCTGATCGGTTTTAGTTGGACACATTCCTCAAGTTTATAACTGGTGTCATCTTGGCGGGGTAGATGTTTTGTTTTTATATGGCTCGTTTAATATTTACTTTGGGTTTTAATATTTTACGAGGGCGTTTCATCGAAAAGGACAATGTTGTTGAGTGCGTAGGCAACGATCCCACTCATGACATATAAATCCTGCTCGAGCAGACACGGACAGGCCAGTGTTTGGTGAAGAGCAACCACCACGCACTTGATATTCGCTTTAGTTCGTGCGAAAATCGCAGTCACAACTGAAATAACCATCCGAAATATATTTTTGTCATGATCTCAGCTGGAGTGATTGGTGTATGACGCACTGCAGTCATATGTGATGCCTCAGAGTGTTAGAACGACTACACAATGTTTATTTAAAGCCTCAAGAACTACTCAGACTGCGCTTGTTCTCAACATCCCTGGAACTGCAAAGCACTAACAACGTCCCTGAAAGTTTCCCTTACATGGGATTTGAGGAAGATCCACCCACTCACTGATTCTGTGTTTCCCAAATGAATGGGTTTCAAAGTTGAAACTTGGCACGTAAAATTAAGATGTTACACAATTGAATTGCACCAAAAGTGTCAAAACGTTCCTCTAAGCATGATGTTCATAATGGGGGTGGGAGGACACTGGGCTTGCCAGTTGGCATCTTTCATTAAACAGATCAACACTGTCCGAAGTTAGTGTCACCAAGAGTCTACTGGAAAGACACAGCTGCCAGGAGATAAACTGGGAACAACTTTTGGCTTCTCTGTGTTAAAAAAAAAGTAGAGGACAGGAGGTCATATATACCTAACCATTATTATACATAACCATAGAATAGTATGTTTTGAATTGATTTAGTACTACACTTGGAATCACAGACTGACAATTAGTGTGTAATAACATTGGAAACATTAAATAATAAAGTTGTCAAATATGGATGTCAAATTAGGAAAGGATTGGTTCAAAACAAGTTCAGATCAATCGACAGCAATTGTGGCATTATGTTGATTAGAACAAAACAATTCTTTCCACTCTTTCCGTCTTTTCTTTAAATAATGCAAAAAATTATGTTACAGTGACGCACTTACAATGGATGTTAAGGGGGGCAATTTTGGGAAGGTTTAAATGCAGATTTGTTTTAACATTTTTATAAAAGCACTTATATAAATTCTTCTGTTTACTGTATTTGAGCTGTGAAGATGATTTTTTAGGGTTTTAGGGTTTGACATTACATGGTCATGGCAACAAAGTTGTAAAATTAGCTATAACTTTACACAAAAGTTTAGTTATCGATTTTATCACGTTTAAATCATGTTAGCACATATATTGTTTACATCTTGTGGCTATACTTTTGAAACAGTGAGTATTTTAACATTTACCGTTGGTCCCCATTCACTTCCAGTGCCTCACTGTAACCCAGATTTTTGCTTTTTTAAAGAAAAAGAGGGGCATGCCAAAATACATTTTTGTGGTAATCAACATTGATTGACCATAATTTGTATTGAACCCAGAATAGTCCTTTAATGACAACATGTTTGTGACTGTATCTTGTTTGATATTTATTGTGTCTGTATCACTGATTTACATTTATGAGTAAGGTAGGCCCTCCTCCTCACAAAGAATATTTTAAGCTTCTGTGTCAACAGCACAGGAACCCATTGAAAAATGCTTGTATGCCTGTGACACACACCTAGAGTGAGTCATTGCATTAGAAATGGCAGCATATATACGGTATAACCTGCTGTAACCCAATCTCAACAGTTGCTGTGCAAAGAGTTTTTACCCACTCATGTTGCATGGTTGATCCTGGAATGCCTCGTCATTGAGAGAGGGTGGACTGACCTTTGCATGTCAAACAGATGAGGAGAGGAGATGGCCACATTAAAGCTGAACTCTACATGTCTGTTCTGGATTGAGCTTGTTGTATGATATTGAAACAGTGATTAAAACCCAGAATCAAGTAGGTCAGATGCAACTGCTGGCAATAAGCTATTTGTATATACCATTAAAATGTTTATATAAAGTAACGATAAAATAAAAGATACAATTACATTGCAAAAATATTTACAGTGGGTGAAATTCACATATGACTGAGTATGACTAGTTGTAAAAGCCTACAACTTAACAATGATGTGAAACTTAACATGAACAATTTAGCTTGTGTAAAATACAGTAAATCACTTCAAAGAATGTGACAGAAGGTCATATGGAGTAACTATTTATAATACAAGAGTGACTTTTAGTTCAAAGTTAATTGAAAACATTGATGAGATGTCAAGCACTACAGGGTTTTCTATATTTTAGATTGTGAATGAGATTAATGTTCTGTTTGATCACTTCTAATGTTTGACAAGATTTAAATTAAGGGCTTACTGTGTTATATATTGTGTTATATTTAACAATCCTATAATTTTCATTTTACTGATTGTGGAGAGTTAATCTTTCACAAAATAGCAAACACATCTACATTCGCTGCTTCAGGGCCAGATTAGGACTGATATTCAGCCAGAGAATGGGAATTTCATGTCCAAGACAGCCAAGACAACATTAAAAAAAAAATACAATATATGCAATTACTAGAAAATTAAATGCTCCCCCTGTATTATACCACAAATGGCATTTAGAATTTAAGTTTAAATCACTTAGATTTGAGTTTTCTGACAAAAGACTTCATTGCATCTGTTGTAAAAATAAGTGAAATTTAATGTTGTGTATTTAAAATTCTTGGCAAATATTAACACGAAAGAACACTAACTGTACATAAATATTTCAAGATTTATAGACACAAAATTAAATTTTTTTGTGCTTTGTATTTTTGACATTTTAATTAACATTGCAGCAATAAAACGGAACCTCATTGAAGCTCAAGAATCTTACTGAAGTCTTAACATTTTTACATCCCATTAAAAAAAGAAAAGACAAATTGCATCAATAAGAGTGGAAAAAAGACAAAAAATTACATATCTGCTTTTCTTTTACTTGGAATGTTAATGTTATGGACACCGGCAATATGGTTACTGTCTCGGGTTTAAGCGCATAATACAATATTGAAGGCACTCTGTGCAGTTTGTTTTGTTGAGCTGTAAAAGTCGCATTATTTTCATACTGTGTCATGCTGTGTCGTGCTGTTGCATCTGTATTAATTTACTTAAAGTATATTTTTATTTTGTGACAGTAGAAAATATTTTTATTTTCATTCTGCAATGTAAGGAATAAGAATTTCTGAGATTAACTGATTAAGATTAAGAGAACTGTCAGTATTGAATTTGTTATGATCTGATACATAAATAACGTTTATTCATTCAGCTAATAGTATCTGTTTTCTCTGGATCTACCTTGATCCTTTCCCTGCTGTCAAGTAAATTCCACAACAGCCAGTGTTTCGATAATAAAATACGGTAGAGACGGCGTATGCTATAAAACGGAATGCAATTCTGATCCTTTATATACCGGGATATATGGATGGTTGGCAACTGTTATGCAACACACATGATTGAAAGTTTATTAATCAACATGCAGATCTGCCAGCCCAATTTTTGAATGGCCCACCGGGAATTCTCCCAGTACTTCTTATTATCCACTCCGGCCCTAAGCTGCTTTCTTGCTCCGAAAACTTAACATGGTCTCTTTTATTTGATAAACCATTATATCTGACTTAAAATAATTTTGGCCAAATGTTATGCCACTTTCTATCATCGGGTCGAATGGTTCTCCTTGGGAAACAAGTGAGAGGTAAACATGCGCTATGGAGGATGATTACATATTTCAGTTAGGACTGCTTTCCCATCTAGTCTTAACTCTGCAAAAGCACTGAAAAGTCACGTCTGATGGCACAAAAAGGAAAGCAAAAAGAAAAAGGCAAGAGGTTTACCATCATTTGCTCTAAGGGTTGTGGATTCCACAGACACAAACACACAGAAAGGTAAAAGTTCCCAGCTGAAAAGGACATTTTCTGACAAAATATTAGATGAACAATATATTGATATATTATATGCATTTTAATGAGCCAGCTAGCGTAATCTACCTCCCTGACCAAAATAGTGTGTAAGAAAATGATGTATTGGCCAACCTAGAGTTACCTTGGCATTGGCAAATTGACAATCATGAGTCGCCACATAAACCATTTCACCAGCTAACCGTGCTGAGAAATCCATGTGGAGGATGTTTGTAATCGGACCGTGCCGAACCGTGCTCTAGTGAAAATGCTACTGGAATAATTTTGCTGTTAAAAATGTTTCTCTGTGCTTTGTCCCCTCTTGTAACTTGTCAACCACATGCTTTCTTAATTTGTTTTCTCCTGCTAAACAATTTGGCGAATAGCTACTAAATACTTTAGCAGAACAAGACCTTTGAACTCACCACATAATTAGAAGTGACCAATGTTGATCAAACATGTGTTGAACAGGGTACATAACATATATGTTGGACAAATACTAACATATATGTATATGGATGCAATGTACAGTTTACATGACACATTTGGTATTTCCCTATGTCAGACAAATGTTAAATGTTGAAGCGTTACTAGCAATATTTCTTCTGTACAACTAGTTGAACAATTATGTTAACAAATTATTTAACAAAAATGAGCAAATATATCAGTCAACAAGTCTAAACAGAATTCCTTTTAAAGTCCATTTGGTAAAACAACTGTTACTAATTTTATATTATGCATTTTTCTCCCCAGATTTTTTCAAATGGCCCCCCTATGTCCTCAGAATCTCCTGAGGACATGCACAAAACCTTTTTTCAAGAGATGAGGCAGCCAACACTACGCCAGGGCTACATCACCATCCCTGTCTCCCATGAAAATGCTGAACCCAGGCTGCAGTATCCAAGTTTCTCATACATCCATCCAGCAGTGCAGCAGAATTTGAGAACAGATGGCCGAACACCTTCCCCTACCCCATCAGCATACTGTCGGCCTAGATCTCCAGTGCAGGCTCCATCAGAAGCATGTTTGTCTTGCTCACCTGCTTCACATGGACCTGAGGTAAGATCATTATGTTCCAATTTTAGTTGATGTGCTGCCGAAGCAAGCACTCATTATTAATTGGACTTTGTTTTAATAGTTCGTTGAGGTGAAAAAAGTCTTTTAGACAATGTATTCATTGCTTAGGGTTCATATGAATATATTTACTATGCAGGGTTCCAACAGTCATGAAAAACCTGGAAATGTCAGGGTTTTTAAAAGTGTGATACTGATTTCTAGGCCTGAAAAAGTTATTTAAAATAATAAAATCTTAAAATGTGATTGAAAAGTAATGGAAATACTTATAGTCAATATAGTCGTATGTAAAGCTAAGTTCTAAAGTATTATAAAGTAAATTACTCTACACTTTTTATGTGCAATCTTGATGAACTGATTATTATTTGGTAATGGCGATTGACTGGAAAAGAAATAGAAATACCCTGGCTGTGTTTGACTGTATTGTGTGTAAATTTACTCTTTTGTTAAATTTATATTTGGAAAATGATTTTGTAATTAACAAACTCTTAAATATACTGCATATAGAAATGCATAGTTCTCCAGCGTTCTGTATTTGAAGAGAAAAAAATATGAAACCTGTTAAAAGTTGCTGTGCTATGCATATAATACATTATTTCTGATTGATATTTTTTTCTGTATTTACAATGGCACTTCACATTGGTGTGTCAACCCTTCCCCGTGTATAATGGGGATTTAAATCATGCCTGTCGAAATAAAAGTGTTGTGGCTGCTTCCAAAATCAAGTTTTGTATTGCATTTTTCTTTGCCTCAGGTTCATCAACCACAGGGGACACACCAACCAAGTAGTGGCCTTCATCAACAGACCCGACCTAGCAACACAGGCCTCCGGGCAGGCTACATTTCCATTCCAGTAATACATGAGAATTTAGGAGGGGCCTTACAATGCCAGCCTAGTCAAAGTTCTCATCCCAGACGAGAAAAAATCCCAATCTACCATGAACAAATGCCCATTCAGATACAACAGAATCGCGCTGCCAGTCCCAACTTCATAAGGGCCCAGTCTCCAGTCAGGTCTCAGATCATGGGAGAGAGACCACAGGTAAGTGTGGTAAAGAGCACTTAAAGCTATAATTATTAGGTCTTGATCAACAAATGCTCAAAGTGTGCATTGAAAAATATATTAAAGTAAAATAAACTAAAAGAAAATTAAGTAATAAGAATATAAGCCATCAGCTTGCACATGCATCTAGCACTTGTACTGTATCATCAATTCTATAATATTGACTGAAGTCATAATACAAAAAATAAAAGAATGTAATTTCAGAAGTAATTTTTTCTCTTAGATTTGTTTTAATTTGTTTTAAACTAAAGTGAATTTGTTAACATTGCCAGAGCCAGCAACAGATTGGAAACACAGGGATACCACCTAAAGCTGAACAACCCATTGAAGAAACCATCAGATGTTCTTCAGTTGAGATCCCTATGCAGAGAGTGAGTGATGTGCCACAGCCCACACATCACCCGGTAGTACAACAACACCACCAACAACCTACACAAACACCTCCAACAAAAGCACAACAACCTGTACAGCTGCCAACGCATGTATCAGAGACACCCAATATCACCATCCAAGTTCCTTCAGCACCAGAACCCCAGGAACCAGCTTCCCCTCAAACACCTCAAGAGGTTCCTCCTCCACAAGTTCAGCCTGAGGAGACTTTGGAACAAGATCTGAGTCACCCAGGACTGATCAAAGTGCAGCAGATATTGGAACGTGTGGAGAAAATAGCACAAGAGGTTAAATGTTTCGATGGGAAGAAGAATGATAAGCGATACATGTTGCTGGAGGAGATGTTGACCAAAGAACTGCTTGCTCTGGATTCTGTAGACCCTGAAGGTCGCATAGATGTGCGTCAAGCTCGGAGGTATGGCGTTCGTAGAGTTCAGACCATTCTAGAAGAACTGGAGATGTTTGGTGAGCAGTTAGAAGGAGTGGGTGGTGATATCTACCCTGAGGCTAATAACCCAACCCAGAAAGGAGAGCTGAGTATGATTGACCGGGCCAACACAGAGAAGGCAAAAGATATATCATAATTGCACAATTTGGAGAGGAACACTACTGTAATCAAATCCCCATTTTTGTTTTTACTTGTGCAATGAGTTGCATGCAAAAATAATTGAAGTTTTATGTTGGAAATGATCTAACATGTGATATGTTTACTGAGTGCAATCATGTGTGCTGTTATGTGATGCCGCTGTTGTTGAATCTCATCATGCCAGTGTCTTGTAGCACAGACATGGTGGTGACAAGTTTTATTCAAAGACATACATGAAGAAGAGGCCTTGAACCAGACAAAAATATTTTAACCTTCTAAAATTTATATTTTTTACAGTGTAGAATAAATGACAAAATGCCTATATTCCTTAAGAACATATTATGTTTTTGAAGTAGTGGGCTATCAACGTGAAAACAATTTGACAATTCTAAAACAATTCTAAACACTTTCATGTGTGGGCTAAGAGAAAGGACATTCATCTTAAATGAGTCTGTAAAGGCTCTCATTTTGGTTTTGAAATGTGAAGGTTTTCTGTTTTATATAAAAATGAATGCCTTGTCTATTCTTGACACTTTGAATATAAACATTTGAACATACAAGACAATAAGTAATTGATGAGTGTGAGCTTTTAACTGACAGAATTGCCTGTGATGGTCTGAAGGCTTGTCAGTATTGTTATTTGTTGAATGACAGTGTTACAAATAATACTATATTTTTATTCTATTTTTCTGTGTCAAAATCAACATTTACAACAGTAAGAATGTTCCACATCTCCATAAATATGTAGAATCTAAAAGAAAATAAATGACACTCATAGAACTATCATGCATGTTGTGGCCTTATGGTTAAGAACTTGGTTTGTAAAAGCATTCAGGTTCCAGTCCAAAGTTGGGGTGAGTCGTGAAATGGCGAGGTACAGAAATAACAATCCTGTTCGATCACCATTGTCCCCTTGAGCCCAAATTTGCTCAAGGGGGACTAGCAAATGCTGTACTAAAAGTTACTTTGTATAATGTGTCAGCTAAATTCAGTTTAAAATACTGTTGTGAGACTTTTTAATTTATCTCTGACTCGTTACTAGCTCTGATGTAGTGCAAAAAGCAATCAGAACCGGTTGCAAAGTCTGTTTTGTGAAATAGTATGCAATGTCCAGTGTTCCCAGCTTGGTTATTTGCAGTTTGTTAAAATGTAGACATCATTTGGTCACATAAGCATGACTGCAAATAAATATAATAAAGCACTGTGCTGACATTAAATTGCATGATTTCTAATTTACAACCACATTTAAAAAAGAACACATAGGATAATTCCAGTATTCAACATACATTGGCACTGTCTGCTCATGCTGCAACATACTTGTCCATACAAACTGGAAATTAAAGCATAGGGTTCCCACTAGGGCTGCACGATTATGACAAAAATCACATTTATCGATTATTTCTCATGATATTGCAATTGTGATTATTCATTTCAATTAATAGAATTTAGTGTGGGGCAATTGCTTGCCTTATTCTTTATGTGTAGGCTTCACGTTCAAAACAAGCTATACTGTTCCTTAATTGCTTAATTATTTTAATTGCATGGAAAACAAAAGTGTTATTCAAACTTTGAATAAATTAAACACAGAAAGTGAGCATTACTGATATGCCTTTAGAATAATCTACAAACGTTTGACTTTGCTTTCATATATACAATGGACCATAACATTTTGACACAATGGGAGTAGATCTACATGGAGTGATGTAATTGACACTTTACAAGATTAGTTAAAGAACTATTCTGGGTTCAATACAAGTTAAGCTCATTTGACAGCATTTGTGCCATAATGCCAAAAATAATTTCGACTCGTCCCTCCTTTTCTAAAAAAGAAAATAAAAAATCTGGGTTACAGTGGAAGTGAATGGGGCCAATTTGTGGAGGGTTTAAAGACAGAAATATAAAGCGTATGGTTTTATAAAAGCACTTACTTGTTTGTGTGAGTGCTTTTATCTATACTGTGGTAATCAATAATATGCCACAAATGCTGTTAATTGAGCTTAACTTCTATTTAACCCAGGATATTCCATTAATTGCGGCATCTGTAATTGTAAGAACATTTTTAATTGTGCAGCCCTAGTTCCCACAATCATGAAAAACCTGGAAATATCAAGGAATTATAAAATTTGATATCCAATCCTGGATTTGTAGATTTTATTTACTAATTTATTAAAAAGAAAATTCTATAATAATTCTAATTTTTCAAATGTTTAATTGTTCATTGACTAGACATTTCTCCTTTGTGAGTGCAATAAAATTCTTATAATTTTTTTTAATCCTTAGACTCCGGTCTGGAAATGTCATGGGCTAGTCAGGAAATTCACCGGTCATAAGGTGTGGGAACCTTGAAGGAATTATAACTATTATTATTATATAGTACTTACTGTGTTATAGGCTACTATCATGCTCTCTAAGTTTGGACTTTAGCAGCATAAAATGCATCACAATTTGTAAGAATCATGAAAAATTCCCATCTGGTTTCTGTAAGCAAATCAATTAAATAATAAAAATCCATATTCACAAACAAAATGAAGAATTACCATCATGTTCAAATAAGAAAAACGTCTAGCTAGCAGTAGGTTTTATATCAACAGCATCTACATTATATTTGAATTCATAATTTGAACCTATTTATACCCACAGGGCCATAGATTGTTTGATTTTGATAAAATATTTTTTTACAAACATTAAAACAGTATCAGCAATATCATATTTAAAACAGCCCATCAATGATGCACAATTGCTGCACAATTCAATTTAAAAATAAATATAATCTAACGTATACTTAAAACAATCCATATTGGATTGAAAAACTAGTGCAATACATGTGCATCTCCAGCGCAGATGAACGACTGTATGATGTTCAGTGTGACGGAGGAGGTCACGTGCGTATATTACCGGAGGAAATTGTTTCAGTCGCTGCTGCTCTCCTCAGTGGAAAATCCTAGACCGGTTGGCACATTTCTGATCCACTTCAACATTATCGACCTTGTAAAACTGACATCGCCGGTGTTTAAATGCGCCAAGGACTCATTTTAGATGGTAGCCCAGTTCTTTACATAGGTACACGATGCCGAGCTTTATCAGATTATTATAAAAATTTACACAGGTACAGAGCTAGCAGGTTAGCTGGTTCAAAGCGCCAGGCTGCTGGCGTTAACAGGCACTGCCACTAAGACTTCAAGGAAGCCGCTTCACCATTCCTCGTATCTCGGATCGGGAACAAATCCAGCTGTTTTTCAAAAAAAAAAAAAATTGTTTTTTGCGGGACGCGTTCTCCTCTTTTGGTGTTTTGGCGAGCATGGAGCTGTTTCAAGCTAAAGATCATTATATTCTCCAGAGCGGAGATAACGCGCTGTGGTGCAACAGGACAGATGGATCTATGACCGTGAGACCTGGTAATGATTACATTTCAACTCCATCATTTAAATGTACAGTGGTCGTTCAAAATGATAGACGCGGCGTCACGAATAGAACAGAACGCAGGTGTCTCGATTACAATGTTACATTTTCACTGGCTAAACTGTTGTCATTCCACGCGCACAGTTCCTGAACACGAGCTTCAAAACATAGACTGAGAGGAGTGATTTGTGCTGGGGAGATATGAAAATTATTAGCCTAAGCTGTGGATGTTAAACAGATGGACATGTCTGTTTCTCATCTGAAAGATGCACAGACATTCTCATCTCTTTGCTGTTTTGTGTTTTCATTGCCTTACTTTCACAACAGCGGTTTGTGGATGACATAATTGTCAGTGGATTCCTCCGATGATGTTTTGGCAAAATGTCGTCCCATAAATACATTTATCTATTATTTCTAACACCCAATGCTTGACACATGCAGATAGGGGATCAGTACATTTTGGTCAAGGGCGTTTAGATGTCAGCTGAGAATTTCGTTCATTTAATAACGAAATGTTAGCCAAGCCGTTTGTGTGTATCTGATAATAATAATAATAATAATAATAATAATAATAATAATAATAATGTTTAATCCGTTTATGTGGGTCACATGTGAACATTTTGCTGTCACGTGTGATGTCAAAATGGGAGAAAACTGTCTATGATCAAATATTATTATTAATTTAAGAAAAGAAAACTGCCTGATTGGGCAGAAACATAAAAGAGTAGGCTATACACTGATCAGCCCCCCCCCAGCAGATCAGTAGTTACAGAAATACTCAAATCAGCCCATCTGGCACCAACAATCATGCCATGCCCCAAATCGCTGAGATCACATTTTTCCCCATTCTGATGATTGATGTGAAGATTAACTAAAGCTCCTGACCGTATCTGCATGGTTTAAGCACTGCACTGCTTCCACACGACTGGCTATTTAGATAATCGCTGGATGAGTGTTGGTGCCAGATGGGCTGGTTTGAGTATTTCTGTTTTCAAACAAAACTGTCTCTAGAATTTACTCAGAATGGTGCCAAAAAACATCCAGTGAGTGGCAGTTCTGTGGACAGAAATGCCTTGTTGATGAGAGAGGTCAACTGAGAATGGTCAGACCTGTTCAAACTGATAACCTCTCTGGCACTGATTTGGCGGCATGAGGGGGACACAAAATTAGTCAGGTGGTTTTAATGTTGTGGCTGTTGTGGATTGGTATATATAATTAACATGATATATTCACAACATAAACTCTGATCAGTGATTTGGCCTATTTTTTTTAAAAACTGGGCACTATCTAATTCCCTCACACATCACACAAGTGAAAAAAAAAACAGTTAAATGGTGATGGTTAAAGTCAGGGGTCATGTGACTGCTTCTGGAGAAAGTGGTAGGTGTGTAAGGGCAGCGCAAAGCAGTGCTAGATGGCTGTGGTGGAGGTGAGGGTTTGGTCGAGCGCCTGTCTGGGGGAGAGAGAAAATGGAAAGGACATCCACGTGAGATGAATTGCTACTAATTACCGTTTCTATGTTCACTGTGAGACGGGGAGATAAAAGGTGACCCAGTCCACAGAGAGTGCAGAGGGAGTTGCACACCAGATACAGCATTTCTGTATTATAGAGTGCTGTGCTGCAAAGCAGACTTGTTTTGAGTGTGAGCTTTGAAGCCATTTCTGTTATTTTGTTAATAAAACCTGACTCACGTGGAAACCGGTTCCCGCTTCCTCTTTATCTGCCATACAAACGAACCTTTATTACACTAGCAAATGGTATAAGATGCCCTGTTCTCTGCCTAGGTAATATACCAACAAGGTGCTTGGTACAGACACCCCACTCTCTTTAACCTTAGGCCATGTGGGAATTTCTCCCATGAATGCATTATATTCCTTACTTAGGCCTTTAAAGGAAATTACTTGTATTTATGTTTTTTAAACATTTTTAAATGTGTCACTCAGATGTTTTTTGCAAATCTTTTTACAAAATGGCCTTCCACAGCAGACATTTTCATTGTTATACAGTACCAATGCCTTTCTTATGGAAAGCATTATGCTTTTGTTCATCTCATTTTCCAGTTCTACCACACCTTTGAATGTCTACCGATCCACACCCCTCCCTGAGCCTGCCTGTCTCTTGTCCTTTAGGACTTCTAAAACTAGATGGACAGTTGGTCCTTCACTTTTATCTGGAAGAATGTAGCCTGTGAAGATTTGAATGAGGTCTAGCTGTTCTTTACCACGTGTTTAGCCAGGCTGATCGGGTTAAGGTTGCACTGCTGTTCCATTATTTAACTGGAAAAGGGTTTCCACTGTATGCATGATGCATAGATAGTCTCAGCTCATTTGAAAGAATTCCTTTTAATATGTGTAATGCTTCACTTGGCAGCATGTCATGGTGATGTTATTTCACAGTGGTACTTAATAGTTTGTTTATAATTCAGAGTATAGTCATTTACTCACTCTCATGCCATCCCAGATATGTATAACTTCTGCTGAACACAAACAAAGATTTTAGGAGAATATTTTAACTCTATAATGCAAGTGAATGGATACCAAAATGTTAAAGCTCCAAAAGCATATAAAACAGCATAGAAGTAATCCAGTGGTTAAATCCATGCCTTCAGAACCAATATGCTAGATGTCGGTGAGAAACAGGTCAATATTTAAGTCCTTTTTTTACTATAAATCTCCACTTTAACTTTTAGTTTCTTCTTCTTTTGTTTTTGGTGATTCACATTCTTAATGCATATCATCACCTACTAGGCAGGGAGGAGAATTTATAGTAAAAAAATGACTTAAATATTCAGGTGTTTCTCACCCACGCCTATCAAATTGCTTCTGAAGATATAGATTTTACCACAATAGAATTATGGATTACTTTTCTGCCTTTAGTGTGCTTTTTGGAGCTTCACCATTTTTTACTTGTTTTTATTTTTATGATAAACAACTTTGGTACTGTGTTGGGTAATGGTTGGTACTACTTGATGTCCAATGTAAAATCTGGGTCCAGAAGCCAAACCAGTTGAGGACCACCCAGCTAGATTCTATTGTGTAATGTGTACAGTGACAGAAGTCTTCTTTTGTTATTTTATTTATTTGTATATAATCACCCTTACTGGGATTGTTTGGTGAAGAAGTAAAAGTTGAAGTGACTCATGTCAAACAAATGCCCTTCGTCATCAATGGATTCCTGCTTGTCATTAAGGAAATTTTCTTTTTCTTAAACAACATAAATTGCAGGGATAGAAGCTCTAAAATGGCTCAAGATCACAACATGCAGAACTGTGCAAGGCTTTGGTCTCAGTATCTTAGTGATATAACTACTCCTACCTGAAAATAGACCTGCATCCTTTGAGTTACCAGTTCAGATTCTTAAGAATTGGACTATCACCTCCACTGGTTTTCTGCATTAATTCCTCTACAAATCGAAAACCCTATTAAACACAATTAGGAACTGAAAAAGTTGTTGATAGCTCTTCAGTTAAAAAGTGACTTCTTTTCATCCTTTATTTAGCAACTGACCTGCTGTTGGCCTGGAACCCTGTCTGTTTGGGACTTGTGGAGGGTGTTATTGGAAAAATACAGCTTCATGCTGGTAAGTCACTGGTATATTAGTGAATAAAGGATGAGAGTAAATTTGTAATTGATCTTAATGATCATAATAAATTCAGTGTCTCTTGGACTAAGATAAGTCTTAGCATGTTAATCTCTCTGATATCCCATTTACAAGATAATTAAATAGAAGATGTGCTTATATCTGCTTTAATTGAGCTTGTAGAAGGAAGCAACTGGATACCAGAGACTCATAATGATTAACATAATGAAAGGCAGCTCCAGCTAGCACCAGAAATGTCAGTTTAATTTGGTTCACCATTATTTTGAAACTGCTAAATTAATTGCAGTGTGTTGTTACCCAGCCCAGCTGTATCACCAGACAAAACATCTGAACCTCATAGCATTTCAAAGACAACATAGCATATAAATGTAGCTAATATACTAACCAATAGAGAGAAATATTACATTTGGATAGGAGAAGGTATTTAAACATGAAAAAAATGACACATGTAATTTCAAAAAGATGTACTCTTGTACTCGCCCTTACAGAAAAGTAGTGCGGCGATACCATGTACAGTGAAAATATAAGATGGTGATACTATGGTTCTTTGAGATATACCATGGTACTAAATTGTGTATTTACAGAATTCACCGTAATACATTTTTAAGCTAAACAAAACAGAAATACCATGGTACTTTTTTGTAAACCTGTAATACTAGTGAGGGTGAATTGAAGGGTCATGATTTCTTGACCCTGTATATATAGGTTAGAATTATAAAAAGGTCTTGAGTAATTGTTTGCATAGAAGTAAAATGATGGCATACACCATACTTTCATTTCTTCATTCAGTGGATGAATTAAGAAGTGATGCCTCTGTGCTTTGTTAACAGGTTGACTTTATTTGGTATTTGATGCATCAGTGTGGGTCTCTTTTCTTTTTTAGTGTGAGAAAAGCAATACTTTTATTAAGTGTTTAGTGCTGACATCTCTATGTATGTATATAGTAAAATCATTGGTTGGTCTTTCATACTTGATTGCTGTATTTTCTTTTCTTATGCAGTTACAAAGGAAGACTACACAGATAAATGAGACATATCAGGACTCTGTAGCTATGTACTGTACATACCTTATGTTGTAACATTATCTGGTGGGCAAACCTGATATTTCCTTCTGTACGTACAAAGAGCCTAGGCTTTTCTCATTAAATTTTCCACCCAAACATTGAGTTGCCTGCTGCAGGGAGGGCTTTAATCTGTTTATTTAGTTTTGAGTTGTCAGTGAAAGTATGACTTTGCACTGCACCTCAATGTAAATATCTGTGAAGTCATTGTTATAAGAATATTTGCCATTAGAATTAATCATCAGCTTGGGCCTCCATTCCTGTTAGAGCAGGGAAATCTGCTGTCATAACCTGAGGTGTGTCTGGACTGGAACTCTGCACTAATAACACACTCCTTCCCCCTTTTGGGCAGATCTTCCTTTGGGCCTGATTCTGATTTGCCAGAAAGCACTGGTGGGCCAGTTGCCAGGAGACCACAACGTGTACAAGATCACCAAGATAGCAGTCATTCCACTCTCTGAGGATGAACCACAAGATCTGGAATTAGAGGTGGATAAGTCTCACTTGGAGTAATAGCTTTCATGCTTTATGAAATTCAGCCAGAGGAAAAAAAGTCAAATTGGACAAACATCATCCCTGCTGGATTTAATTGAACTATATTGCAGTTAGGGCCGGGGCAATATACTGTTGCTAAAAAAAATATCCCATTATATATCATACATTTCCTTATATCTTTATTTATATTTTTAAGCCTTTTGATTATATTCAATGTTTATGTATTTGCTCTAAATGACATTAAATGGTGTTTATTTTCTTTCTAATCAGCAACCGTCATTTCAACCAAACAGCCATTGTAGCCAAGTAGATTCAAAATGTTAAACGCAAGACATAAAATACAGTTAAAATCTGGTAAAAAATAAACAAGTAATAAAACAGTCTTTAGGGAACTTAATGTGTAAATAAAATATCATGTTAAAATCATTGTGATATTTGCATTGTTGCTTTATTTTATATCTGCAACAAAATCACTGTGAATATATTATAAATATTGGATCACTCATCCCAACTGACTGAGCTCTGATTCTATACTACATTTCGGAGTATAGAATGAAACCAAACCCATGAAAGTAAAACTTAGATACACTAGTGCGTTAATCTTCTTTACATTTCATAATATAGATGTCTTGCTCTAACATTTGAACAGTTATTTATTGTCATTATTCCTCATAGAATTTTCTGGACAGTCTTCCCAAATTCCCAATTGTTAGTGTGCAAAGATGCTTAGGCCAATGGCAACCCATTAGATATTTTAGCCCTCTAGTGTAGTGAATGGTTGACATACACTGCCTGGCCAAAACAAAAGTTGCCGTTTGGATATAAATAAGCAAATACATAAGAGCCTACGATTGGATAATTATTGCAGTGATTTTTGTATTTATTTATTTTTGTATCCCCTTTTCTCCCAATTTGGAATGCCCAATTCCCACTACTTAGTAGGTCCTCGTGGTGGCACGGTTACTCACCTTAATCCGGGTGGCAGAGGACAAGTCTCAGTTGCCTTCACTTCTGAGACAGTCCGTCCATGCATCTTATCACGTGGCTCGTTGCTACTCTCTGCGATCTTCGCACTACTTAACACGCACACCATTGAGAGTTAGAACCACTAATCGCAACCACGAGGAGGTTACCCCATGTGACTCTACCATCCCTAGCAACCTGGTAAATTTGGTTGCTTAGGAGAACTGGCTGGAGTCAATCAGCACACCCTGGATTCAAACTCACGACTCCAAGGGTGGTTAAAAGGTTAAAAAATTATTCTATTTATTGCGATACATCAAAATATCATTGTCAGATTTAGCTTTTAATTTCAATTAATTTGAGTATAGTTCAGTTATAATGTCCATTTTGCTTACATACAGTATGAAATAAATTATCTTTCAGCTAATGCTGTTATTCATTATATAGGAGACCTTTTTTTAATTAAGGACATTTAAAAAAAAGAGAAATTCCATCGTTTTGGTGACATTTTAGCCATGTAATAGTCCATGTATTACATCAATGAATATGTTGTATTGAAATTGCAAATATGATAATGCATATATACAGTATATTGTTACATGTTTATTGTTTACAAGACTAATTTGTACTATTTACAATTATTTACTTAGATTTGTAGAACAAGTGCTAAAATGGTCTCTTTAAGACCTTTGGTAGTGTTTGTTTGGAAGAATGGCTTCCTTACAGCATTCATACTATGTGTGATTACAATTAAATATTTATTTGATTGTTTTTGATAAATAACTGACTGTAGAGAACAGAAAGGATTTTAAAAGAGACATTATTTAACAACAAATAGTTTGCTTGGATCTAGTCTTTGGACTCACATCACACAGAAAGAGACAAAGCTTTTACTCTCAGCACATAGTGAAAAGATCTCTGTGCTGAACTTCACCACTCAAACACTGATGAGTGAAATCAAAAAAATTACAAGTCAGTGACTAATCACAGTCATTAATTTGTAGGAGGTATTTATGCACATCTTATTGTTGGGGATTGCAGATAGATAGAAAGAGGGATCTTGGCATTTTAAGAATCGTACAAATGAAGATTAAGTAGAAAATCAATATTTTTGCCTGGCCCTAGATTCAAATGCATGAGAAATCCAACATGTCTGTGAGCGAAACCGTGAATCCTGCAGGAACAGTTTTTCTCTTTAGTGCCTCAGAAGCGTCTCTGACTGCACTGAAAATATAACGATACATGGATCTAAGTATCGATACAATATTGTGAGAAAAATATCACAATATATCTATTTTTGATTGTATCGACATCACCCTACTTGTTAGTGTGACTAATCGGAAAAAAAGACTTCAGTGTGCTAGGGAGCTTAAAGATTGGACTGTGGAGCAATGGAAAAAGGTCATGTGTTCAGGTGAGTCCAGATTTACACTTATCCAAAGCGATGGGTGTGTCGGGGTAAGAAGGGAATCACATGAAGCAATGCACCTCTCATGCATAGTGCCCACTGTACAATCCTCTGGCAGCATTATGATCTGAGGTTTCTTCAATTGGTCAGGTCTAGGCTTAGCAATGTTATGCAGCAATAAAATGAAGTCAACTGACTACATGAATGTACTGAATGACCAGGTTATCCCATCAATGGATTTTTTCTTCCCTGATGGCATCGGCATATTCCAGGACAACAATGCCAAGATTCATCATGCTCAAATTGTGAAAGAGTTGTTCAGGGAGCATGAGGAATCATTTTCATACATTAATTGACCACCACAGAGTCCTGACCTTAACCCAATCTTAACCCAGTCTTTGGAATGTGCTGGAGAAGATTTTACGGAGTGATTTGACACTCCCGTCATCAATACAAGATCTCAGCCAAAAATTAATGCAACTTTGGACAGAAATAAATGATGTGAAGTTGCATAAGGTTGTCCAAACAATGCCAAGGCGAAGGCATGCAGTAATCAAAGCTAAAGGCGGTCCTATTAAATATTAGAGTATGCTACCTTTTCTTTGGCCAAGCAGTGTACAATTAGTTGAAGAGTAGTCGTGTGTGTTTCTAAGGCGTTCCAGAGGAAGCAAGATGATTCTGAGGAGTCAGTCTCCCAGGAGAGCCCTCTTGAATTGAAAGGAAAATGTAAGTGAAACAGTCAGAGTCATAATTGCCCTTGTTTAACTTGTATAGCAGCTTTCCTGGGTAGTTTGAATCTAGTCGATATTTCTGTTTATGTGTGCATGAACCTGCACTGGCATCAACTGGACAGTTTTAGTATGCGTCTTTGCACCCTTTTTGTTTTAATTGGACCAATTAAAATACAGCATTTTCTGATGGCTTTTACAAAGAGAAGCAGGTTCTTAGAAGGATTTACATTTTCTACATCTGTCTCACCTTCAGTTCCAGGAAAAAGTATATTAAACCTTTACCATGTATTTCTGCATTAATTGGTCATAAAATTTGAAGTCACAACAATAGACAAACACTGTCTGCTTAAAGGAATATTTCAACCCAAAATTTTCTTTCTTCTGCTGAATGTAAATAAGATTTTCTGAAGAATATCAGCTCTTTGTCCATACAATGCAAGTGAATGGTGGCCAGAAATTTTGAAGGTCCAAAAAGAACATAAAGGCAGCATAAAAGTAATACATTTGTCTCCATTGGTTAAATCCATATGTTCAGAAGCAATATGATCAGTGTGGGTGAGAAACAGATCAATATTTAAGTCCTTTGTTTACTATAAATCTCCACTTCTTTTGTTTTTGGCGACTCACATTCTTTGTGCATATCACCACCTACTGGGCAGGGTGGGGAATTTATAGAATGTGACTTAATTTTTGTTGTGACTTAATTCAAGATCAGATGCAGAAATACACAATAAATTCCTAAACTGCCTATAAAAATAAACCTTATTTGCTTCATCACTAATGATAGCAAATAATTCTGTCAGCAACACACTCTATTGTATTTGCAATAATTCAACTCATTCTCTTTCAGCTTTGTAAAAAGCATCATTTTGGAATCAACAAACCTGAGAAAATCACCCAGTCACCGGATGAGTCAAAGTTCCTGCTCAAGACGTTGAGTCAGATCAAATCTAATGTTGCCGTGCCCATCAAGAAAAAGGTTGATGATTGATGAAGGATCATTTCAATTAATCAAAATTAACTTGGCATTTGTCATTATCTTCACTTTGTTTGTTCACTCCCATCCAGTATACCCCTGCCTTTCAGGTGAAAGAAAATAAAGAGAAGGAGCGTCTGGAGAGGCGGCTGCTTGATGAGCTCTATAAGATATTCATGGACTCTGATTCATTTTACTATAGTCTGACCTATGACCTTACCAATACAGTCCAGCGACAAGGAGCATTAGGCAACACAGATTTGCCCCTCTGGAAAAAGGTGAGACCCTCCAAGTGTTTTGAAGTAAAACATTAAATAGTAATTATTTTTGCTTTGTGATTTCCAAACAGTGATTTATTTATTGTTTAAGACTAAATTGAGAATATCTTTAAGAAATCACATGCATGGCCATGTTTAAGGTGGGGGTTAGGGGGGCATTGCCCCTCTAGATTTCCCTTGTGCCCCCCCTGTCGGACAAGTCGGGACAGAAAAAGAAAACTTATTGCCCACCCTAAAGGTCACCCACACTGTTTTTGTTTTTGTTTTTTTGGCGTACAAAGCCAGTGAAGACAATGGAATAGCAAGATGTTTTGCCTTTGCACTATTTTGTGGTATTCTGTCTTTTTATCTCATCAGATTCAATTTAGACAAACTCTCAACTCAATATCATAAAATATATAGTGTTTTTTTATTTGCCATGGTACTGTGTATTTTAATTTACATTTAGTCAGTAAACAGATGCTTTTATCCAAAGCGTCATACAAATGACAAGCATAGCAAACAATTTGCCATACTAAAGTCAACAATATCTGCAGTATTGAACTGCCAAGTTCTCAATGTGTATGTTTATACAGCCCATCACATACAGCATAGCGGTGTATGAAACACTGATGTTAGCGTCATGTTTGTGATGATGTTGCTAACACTTTTGCACTCATCCCACACATACAGGATACACAGGTATAGATACGTTTCACTTACCCTTTCTTTAAGAATACACTATTTATAAATATAATTCTAAACTGCAAGCTGTGCATTTCATTATACAAAGTTAATGCAAAAACAATGAATTAGGCAAAAAGTCCATAAATAATGAAAATTGATAAAACTCAGATTGATCACCAAGTGTTCTGTCTTGTAGGTGGATGATAGATTCTTCTGGAACAAACACATGATCAAAGACCTTATCGACTTGCAGGTACAAATGCATCCCTATATTTTAAATAGTTTATTTTCAAAAATGTAAACCAGCCCTGCAGATCCATGAAATGAGATGTCCTGTTTCACAGGTGCCTCAGGTGGACTTTTGGGTGATTCCTATCATCCAAGGCTTTGTGCAGGTGGAGGAGCTTGTGGTAAACTACAACGAGAGCTCTGATGAAGAGAAGAGCAGCCCGGATACGCCTCTGCAGGTACCCACCTGTGTTGATGATATTCACCCACGTTTTACCGTGGCCCTCATATCCAGACGAAGCCGTCACCGTGCAGGTACAGTACACATAAAACAGTGGTTCGCAACAAAGTACCCTCTGATTTGTTTTCATTAGCTTTGAGCCTAAGCATAAGGACTGTAACATGCCATGCACATAATGCCATATTTTAATTAATATGTTGTTCCTGCAGTTGCACATCTGTGGAAGGAGCCTATTAGAACAGCTTATAAAAACATACACCATAATATTATATTTAGAAAGGATTACAATGTAACTCCACAAGTTAATATGCAAATTTCAAACAAATAAATGACAAATATTGCAAACTTCTCCTGACTTTTTAGAAGCATTTGGAACAGACTTGCTACATTATCAATTGACTAAAGTAAAATTGAGTGCTGAATATAATTGTTCTGAGTAAAACAGGCCACTTTTAAAGCTTGCCATTATAAAATTGTCTTTGTGGTCAAATAGAATAATACTGTATTTTGCCTTTCATATCTTGCATTCGTACATACTTATTTAACCTTTATTGTCCCCTGTGAGGGAAATTTATTCTGCAGCAGTGAAATACTACACATATATAGAAAAAAGCTATACAAATACAAATTACACTTAAAGCATATAATAAATATTAAAAGAATAAAATCAACAGGACATCAGCTGGAAATCATCATTACAGCCTGAAACCTTGATATGAAGGCTAAAGCAGAGAAATAGCATATGGTACATGTTTGCTTTCCTAAGCTCCTGCATAGTAAATAAATCAGTCAGCCTGGGTAGATTAACTCCTTCAATTTTCTTTTTTTAACTTTTAGAGAAGCAAACTAATAAATTGTTGAAAATTGTAGACACGATTCAATGAAGGCCCCGTAAAAAGCAGTTATCAATGTCCCGTCAATATGAAATTTCCTCAAACAAGAGAGTCATTGCGGACTCATTTTGTACCCTCTCTCTGTGTTCATCTCAAAATGTTATTTGTTGTCTTATAGTACCTAAATACTTAAAGCTTTACACAGTTTCAACACAATTATGCCAGAAATCAATGCACATATATTTGTTCTTTTTTTTGACAATGCACATATCATACATTTTTCCAGCATTCAGGCATAGACCTGCCTCCCGACACAACTTAAATATACTCAACAACAGTCTGTGAACTTTCTCCTCACCAACCTACAAACTCACTATTACTGTGTTGTCAGCATACTTCAAGATACACCAGTCAGCCACAACATTTAAACTACCTGACTAATATTGACCAAAACAGTGCCAACCCGCATCTCATAATAGCATTCTGTGATGTTATTTGTCTCACCACAATTGTAAAGAGAGTTAATCTGAGTTACCATAGACTTAGTTGGTTCGAACCAGTCTGGCCATTCTCTGCTGACCTCTCTCAGCAACAATGCATTTCCATCAAACCAGCCCATCTGGCACCAACAATCATGTCACGGTCCAAATCTTGGAGATACATTATTTTCCCCATGCTGATGTGAACATTAACTGAAGCTCCTGATCCATATCTGCAGGATTTTATGCACTGCACTGCTGCCACATGACTGGCTGATTAGATAATCGCATGGATGATTGTTGGTGGTTGGTGCCAGATGGGCTGGTTTTAGTATTTCTGTAACTGCTGATCTCCTGGGATTTTCATGCACAACAGTCTCTAGAATTTACTCCGAATGGTGCCAAAAACAAAAAACATCCAGTGAGCAGCAGTTCTATGGATGACAACGCCCTGTTGATGAGAGAGAGAGATCAACAGAGAATGGCCAGACTGGTTAAACTGACAAAGTCTACGGTAACTAAGAATACCGTACTTTACAATTGTGGTGAGAAGAATAACATCTTAGAATGCTACTCTGAGATGCGGGTTGACATTGTTTTGTCTGCACAAAGGGGACCTACACAATATTAGGCAGGTGGTTTTAATGTTGTGGCTGATCGGTATATACCGATTCTCAAATTGACTATGACATTCATCGGTGTAAAGAATATAAAGGAGCGGAGAACGTACACACCACTGAAAGAGCCAATTGATGTAGTTATTGGACCTGACACACTATTGTTAACCCCAACTCTGGAAATGTTTGTGAGGAAATCAAATATCCAAGCTGCCATGCTGGAGTTTACACCATAACACTCTTTGAGCTTGTTTACCAACAAACTCAGCTTAATTGTGTTTAAAGCTGAAGAGAAGTCTACAAATAATAATCTTTCATGATTACCGCTTGCCTCCAGATGTTTGTATAACAAATCAAGTAAGGTTAGGGTTGCATCCTGAACACCTCTATAATTCTATAGGCAAACAGTATCGGGTCCAGTAAGTTGTTTGTTTTTTCTATTAAATTATATTTTATAATTTTTTCACATGTCTTCATAACAAGAAGTCAGGGTCTAAAGTCTTCCAAAGTCTCGGAGCATAATGAGTGTTGATCGACCAATTAGAAATAAAGGTAAAAATTGTAAAGGTAAAAAACCTACCATCAATTCCATCTGGAACCGGACTTGTTTAGTTTTGCACTTTATAACACACTCATCCTTAAAACAAATTGCTATTAGACTACCATCCTGTATAAGGTGTTAGAAACTACATTATCCATACTATGATTCTGCTTCTCAAATCTAGTATAGAATTTATTAAATTCCTCTGCAAGAACACCATCTGACTTAACCACTACTTCCACTCATATCAGTCGACTCTTAAAATGAGCAGAAATCACACAATCCCTAAGTAAGAGAGTCTGATTTATAAACTTGTGAATAAATCAGAAATGAGAAAACAACAACATTGAAATAAATTATATAAATAGGAAATATCAAAAATGTACATTTATTGTTTTTAATTATTTTATCACAGTTTGAGAACCACTGACATAAGAGAATAAAGTAAATATAATCTACTCAGTGTACATTCAAAGGGATTTGTTTTTTGGTAATATTATCATGTGCTTTCCACTAAAGGAATGCGCTACAAACGGAGGGGGGTGGACACAGATGGACATGTGGCCAACTATGTGGAGACCGAGCAGCTAATTCATGTTCATAGTCACACACTGTCCTTTGTACAGACACGAGGCTCCGTCCCTGTGTTTTGGAGCCAAGCTGGATACCGCTACAACCCCAGACCTCGGATAGAGAAAGGTGGGGCATATCTGTGTTATCAATTTCTGACTAATAATAAGGAAGATTCCTGAGAAATGCAAGCTTGTAGTACCACCTGTTTACTCCAGAGGGCAGTAAGTGAAACTTCAGCATTGTGGCAACGTGCAGTTTATACAGTGAAGAAAACAACCATCCAGCATACAGAACAACTCAAACATGCGTTACGTTCTAGCGTTCAAAATACTTGGGAGCGCAAATCCGAACTAAGTGATCTCAAGATGTGTTCCAAGTATTCAACTATATTTAACTTGACACAATGACCTAAAAACTTTATGTTTATGAAGCAACGCACGTGAGATACTACACAAACATGTACATTGACGGGTCCATAAACAAGCCCTCATAATATATCTTGAACTGATTGACAAATTCTCTTGTGAAATAGATTGCTGTGAACTGTGTGCCAGTGATTGACTTATGATCAATAATATGGTAAACAATACATAATAATCTAAAGCCTCTATTTGTATTGTCTTATTAATGATGAACTCTTCTGCCACAAGAATGTAATGCATTTTAATTATCTGATCTTATATATATATTTTATTATATATATATATATATATATATATAATTATTAAATATTTAAAAAGATAACTATGTATTTATATATGTGATTAATTAATCGGGACACCATGTAATTAATTCGATAACAAATTTTAATTAATTGACAGCCCTAGAAATTACACAAATAATCCGGTTTAAAAGTTGACATTCCCTTGGCTCCTAATATCATGTTTTTCCTTCTTGAGCATCAGTGACTGGTTTCACCATTTTGATAATGTCAATGACAATTTATTTATAAAACACAATTAAAAACAACAGACTGTTGACCAATATGCTGTACAATAATCAAGTATAAAACACTGTATAAGGAAAATACCAATGAACATACAACAATAAAACATGTAAAATACTAATAATTAACTAAACTCTATTGGACCAAATGCCACAGCAGAAATATGAGTTCTCAGCTGTGATTTAAATATGTATAAAGAAGGGGCATTTCTTATGTACAAGGGTAAGCTATTCCAGTGTTTTGGGGCGGCTACTGTCAATTTTTTGCTTTAACCTGGTCATGGGAACAATCAAAGTTCTCAGTTCAGAGGACCTAAGAGACCTTGTGGGATTATGTAGCTGCAGTAGATTAGAAAGGTAATATGGGGCTAAACCATTCAGTGATTTAAAAACAAATAATAAGAGCTTAAAATCTATTCTGTAGTGCACCAGCAGGCAATGGATAGAGATCAAGATGGGGGAGATATGATCTTGCTTGCGTGTACCCATCAGGAGCCTAGCATTCTGAACCATTAACAGACGAAACAGTGATGACTGACGGACTCCTATGTAAAGAAAATGACAGTAGTCCAGTTGTGTGGAAACAAAGGCATGAATCGCTCTCTCAAAATCAATAAAAGTAAGAAAAGGCTTAACTTTGGCCAGTAATCTTAAATGAAAAAAAAGCTAGATTTGTCAACTGAGTTAATCCGTTGGTCAAATTTAAGAGTGTTATCAAACAGTACATCTAGGTTCTTCACAACTGGTTTACAAAAAGTGGCGAAAGGGCCCAGATTTGAGGAATCAAGGATGTCTGAGCCCCAAAACAAATAATCTCCATTTTACTTTCATTTAGATTTAGAAAGTTCATAGAGATCAATGCTTTAATATCATCCAGGCAGGCCAGTAAGGATTCTACATCACTCTTTTTTTTCTCTTTGAGAAATTTTTTCTCAGTGGCAGATCAATTTGCATGTCATCCACATAACAATGAAAAGAGATACCGTGTTTATCAAAAATGGACCCTAAGGGAAGCATATACAATGGGAAAAAAAGTAGGACCAAGGATGGACTCTTGGGGAACCCCACAAGTGAGGAGGGCACAAAAGGATGAGACTTGACTAAAGTTAACTGAAAAACTTCTATTGGACAAGTACGATTTAAACAATTTGAGATCAGTTCCTTGGATACCTACAGACAGCTCGAGGTGGGAGAAGGATACCACCATCTATGGTATCAAATGCTGCACTGATGCAATTGACTGAGAACAAATTTCTCAAGAACCTTAGAAAAGAAAGGCAGTTTCGAAATCAGTATAAAGTTCATGTAAACTGTTGGGTCCATATTAGGTTCTTTAAGAGTAGGCTGTACCACAGCATGTTTAAAATATGCCGGCAAAGACCCAGTTACTATACTAGGCCCAAAAGTATCAAAAACTTGTTTGAAAAACCTATATGGAATAAATGTAATTTGGACAGTTTGAAGGATTCAAGTCATCTACCATTTCAGCCAGAAAAGAAATAGTTACAGTCTCAAACTGGTTAAAAGCAGCAGGACATATAAAAGGAACAGAAGGATCCTGAGCTGGAGATGAATGATCTAATATTATTAATCCTATGAACAAAACATTGAGGATCTTGCAGATTCTGAAAGGGGTATGTAAACCAATGAGAAAATGTTATGTAAGCTTATGTGCAGAACTGTAAAATGTTTAACATTTAAATGTTAAATGTTGCAGGAGAGAGGGAAATGATGCCTTACTTTGCCTCTCACTTTGAGCAGCAAGTTGAGATTTACAAAAAATTGGTAAGTGTTTTATAGCAATTTCAAGTAGTTTAAAATGCAAATAGAAGTAATTAATGCTGAGGTTTTCAGTAATATAGAGTAATTATGTCATCAGGTCATCATTAATTTAGTGGACCTAAATGGACGTGAGAAGATTATTGGAGATACGTTCCTCAAACAAGTGCTGCTGTACAATAATCCCAATCTAACATATGTTTCATTTGACTTCCATGAGCACTGGTAAGAAACTAAACTCTATGTACAGAAAATAAAAGTGATTTCTAGTTTAACACATTGAGTACGTGTTAATAATACACATTTACATAACACAATTAATAATGACTTATAAATAAAAATATTTTTTGGGAGTGTGCAATTCCTGGATAGCATCATGAAATCTAATTTAACATTTGGATGTAAATTACCTTTTACATCCATATGGTAATCTGAAATTTCATGTTGGATGAAAGATGACCACCTCCAACTCAAGCCCAGCAGTTCATCATAAATTTACCATTCAACTAGACTCGTCAACAGTCACACCATCCAGGACAGCCAGAAATCTTGGGGTTGTGTTTGATGACCAGTTGAACTTCACGGACCACATCGCAAGAACTGCTTGATCATTCAGATTTGCTCTGTATAACATTAGGAAGATCAGACCCTTCATATTTGAGCATGCTACACAACTCCTTGTCCAGGCTTTTGTTATATCTAGACTGGTCTACTGCAATGCTCTTCTGGCAGGACTTCCTGCATGTACAGTCAAACCTTTGAAATGTATCCAGAACGTGGCGGCACGATTGGTCTTCAACGAGCTCAAGAGAGCCTGCATCAAGTCTCTCTTCATCGAGCTGCACTGTTTGCCAATGGTTCGCATCAAGTTCAAGACATTGATGCTTGGTTACAGAACAACTGGCTCTGCACCCCTTATCTACACTTGCTACTTTGTCTATGTGCCCTCAAGTATCTTACGATGAGCGGGTAAGCCTTGTGGTGCCATCTCAAAGAGCCACAAAATCACTTTCTCGAAGTTTCACTTCAACTGTTCCTCACTGGTGAAATGGCCTGCCAAATTCCACCCGAGCAGCTACTTCTCTTGCCACCTTCAAGAATCTAAAGACGCATCCTTTGTGAGCACTTGATTCAAGAACTGTCTTCTTTCTTCTTATACAAAAAAAAAAAAAACTCTTACCTTCCTTTCCACTTGTGCTTCTCTGAGCAATTTGCTAATTACAGTACTTAGGTTTACAGTCCATTTTCAACATGTTTTCATGCAGGTTTTAGCTTCTGTTATGAAGTGTGAATGCTTTAACCCATTACATGATCTAAATAAATATGTGCCATGCATACTGTGTGAAATAAGCCATATGGTGAAATCTTATTAATCCTGAAACAAATGTCACAAAATAATTTTATATTTGAGCAAATGTTTTGAAGGATAATATAGACGATTTCTGCAAACTGGACTATAAAACAGTCTCTTTCTGTCAGGTCTCAGTTAGAGAACAAACAGATTTTCTTTATCTCTTCCCAGTCGAGGGATGAAGTTTGAGAATGTGCAGACTCTCACTGATGCCATCTCTGACATCATCACAGACATGAGATGGGCCTGGTGAGTCGTTTTTTTTTTCTCCAGCGTTGGCTTTCTTTCAATGTCATTTCAACAGCAGATTTATTATAGTCCATCTATTTTGTTTGGCAAATAGGGTGGACCAAGCAGGAGTCATCTGCCAACAGGAGGGCATCTTCCGTGTTAATTGCATGGATTGCCTGGATAGAACTAATGTGGTGCAGGCTGCTATCGCCCGTGTCGTCATGGAGCAGCAGGTATGGAAGTTCACCTTTGAGCTTGGAATACATTCCACAGATAAACTCAAACATAAAACCTAAGCAAATTTTAAGTCATCATTCTTTTGTGGAACACAAATAGAGATGTTAGGCAGAACGTTAGCCTCAGTCACTGTTCACATAGATTGCATCTTTTTGCCATACAATGACTGTGAATAGGGACTGACAAACATCTAACATCAAAGAAAGTCCAATGGTTTGTAAGGCGAGTAAATAATGACAGAATTTTCATTTTTGAGTGAACTGTCCCTTTAAAATAAATGATAAATGTAAATAAACCTTTGGATTCTAAAAGCACTGCCATACTGCACCCACAGAATAGTGTAGTGACTTGGTTACATTCAGCTGTTCCAGGTATGCCAGTACATTATAAAAGCCTTTTGATCTTTTTGGTTCCAGCTGAAAAAGCTTGGTGTAATGCCACCCGAGCAGCCACTACCCCTCAAGTGTTACAGGATCTATCAGGTGATGTGGGCCAACAATGGAGACACCATTAGCCGTCAGTATGCTGGCACAGCTGCCCTAAAGGTAAATTGATAGATCGTCTGCCCTTGATTTAATGCTGACATTGATTTATCTTTCAGCAGTGTCAACAGCATACAGTATTTAGCCTACTTGATAAGTCAGTTTATCCTTTGACTTCACTTTGGAAATAACTCACAGATCTCAGTGTGGGTGCTTTTGCTTAAAAAGCTATATACTCAATTATCTTTTGATTTTGAAGTCTTTATTAAAGGCTTCTATTTATTTGAGCAATCAATTATCTTTTGGTTATTTTGTAATATAAAGATAAAGCCTTTTGATGTGTGTAATCTGTTGTGTAGGGTGATTTCACACGAACAGGAGAGCGAAAATTGGCTGGGGTGATGAAGGATGGTGTGAACTCAGCTAATCGTTACTATCTGAACCGCTTCAGAGATGCCTACAGACAGGCCGTCATTGGTGAGAATGATGTTATTTGACTCGTTACATATTCAGTTGACTCCATATTATCATACAATAGGTCATCTTGTATTTATCTGTACCTTATCATTCATGTATCTCTGCTTCTCCCAGACCTCATGATGGGACTTCCAGTTACGGAAGACCTGTACTCCATCTTCAGCAAAGAGAAGGAGCATGAGGAGAAGGAGAGCCAAAGAGGAGCTCAGGAGCAGGTCAACCTTCTGCTGCAGACATACATGCAGCTGCTGCTGCCTGAAGATGAGAAGTTCCATGGTGGGTGGGCCCTTATCGACTGTGATCCAAGGTGAGAGCACTCCACATGTCACCATTATTTAGCAATGCTTTATACTCATTTTAAGCACATTGTTTGTAAAGCACAATACTTCAAAACAAGCAGTTTTGTAAGTGTAACTTACAAACATAATCCTTATTATTGAGCATGATAACAAAAATAAAAAATGACAATCTCAAGATATGTGTGAAATACCTTTGAATGCAATTCCATTACATTTTTCATTGTCCATCTTGTTTTTATATGCCACAAATGTAATTGTACTATTCTTGAGCAAAGCCTCTTTTTCAAGGTTTTGAATGTTCATTATGCCATTTTCTCTACTCTTGTAGTCTAATAGATGCCACGCACAAAGATGTTGATGTTCTTCTTCTGCTGTCCAACTGTGCATATTATGTAGCCTAGTAAGTGCATTTTCTCAATGTTGCTGATTAAAAGAGTACAAATCCTTTCCTTGACATTAGTTTAGTAACATCATACCACTTTGTTGTTGCTATTTAGCTATGACGAGGAAGCAGACAAAGTAAACCAGTACCAGAGACTCCGTTTAGAAGGTCTTGAAAGGATTGAAATTGGTAAAAACATATATATAAACTTGTGAGCCTTATCAGGCTGAATTTCTGTCCTATAAAATAAAGTATTATGCTGTGATTGATTAATATCATGACAGCTATTGCCAATATTGGTCTTTTTAGGTCCAGAACCTACTCTGTTTGGAAAGCCTAAGTACTGCTGTATGCGACTGCACTATAAGAATGGGGAGATAAGCGGTTACTTCCACACACTTAGAGCTGTCACGCGGAATGCAGAGGATGATGGAAAAGGTAGGGTCTTGTGCATCCTTTGTAGTGTCTGTAGTGGTTTATTCTCTACTGAATTAAAAAAAATAATAAAACAGCATAGCTGGTCACTGAATGCTGGTGTTCCAACAAGACTTTTTATCTTATTAACCAGTTTTGTTTTTTACCAGCTAAACATGGCTATGCAGGTCCACCAGCATCAAATATGCACCAACCAGCCAAGACCAGCATGAAAATTGCATGCTGGTTAAGATGATCTTTTTAGCAGAGTTGCATAATTCTAAGTTGGTTAAGTTGATACAAGATAACTTGGCTCAGTCTCTGCTGGCACAACTTGAAGGGTGTTCCTGTTAAATTATTGATCCTTTCCTCTACACTTGTTGGATTGTTTGCATTTCAGACACACTCCAGTGCATTGCTGAAATGCTTCGAATTACAAAGCAAGCTATGGGGCTTGATGTCCAGGTCGTTGAGAAGAAATTAGAGAGGTAAAAAACTTTATGGGTTGATGGATTGCTTCAAAGAACTTTATGGTTATTATCTGATTTAATGCTACAAATTGTGCTGTATAATTGATTGTTGATGAACCTCGCTTTGTCTCAGGAGACACAGTAAACCACATGAGGATATAATGGGAATACAAGGAAAAGCCGTGGACCAAGTCCTTGGGTCTGGTTTGGCTCAAGGCAAAAGCTTCCTTTTGAATAAGTTCTCAACGCTAAACCAGAAAGTTAAGCAGACAAAGACCAACGTCTACATCGGAAACTTCAAGCCTTTAGGGAGACTAGGGACCTTCTCAAAGCCTGAGGTGAAAGTGAACTTCCTAAAGCCCAACTTGCATGTGAACCTCTGGAAATCCGACAGCAGTTTAGAGACTTCTGATAGTAATACTGGTTTGGCAGCCCTGAAAGACCTTAATGACAAACATTCTGAAGAGATCTCCTCTGATTCGGATTCCTACAACTCAGATGTGCATCCATGCTCAGGATCTCGGGAAAATGTAGACTATGTGCTTCCTAGCTGTGGAATTGTAGCATCTGCACCGCGACTTGGCAGTCGCTCACAATCTGTTAACAGCACTGAGCTTGTAGTCCCCTCTGTCATTCGAGTCACAGGCTGTGATAACAAGACTGCGGACACCTTGTCAGTTGGCCAAGATGACCAGTCTCCTGGTGCAGCCTCAGAGGCAGAAGAAGCCATTCTGATTGACTTTGGGACTCCTATCGATGCTTACTGCCACCAATTCATCCAGGATGCCAGTACCAAACCAATAGAGGTGTTTGAGGAAGTGGCAGTACCACACAAACAGCAAACACCTAAAGGGACCAAGGCCCCATCAGCTCCAGATGCAAGGCTAGATTCTTCACATTGTCAACCTCAGCTCCCTCGACCATCTCAGCTTGAGGTGGACTCCTCTGTTCCTGGAGGGAATCTCCTGACTGTCCAGCCTACAGGCTCTGCCACATCATGCGGGTCACAAAAGAGTCTGGAAGGCAACATAGGACCCTCCCCAGCAGACAGCAATGGAAGCCGTGTTGTGTCACCCTTTGCTAAGATCAGGAGCTCCATGGTCCAGGTTGCTAGTTTGACCCAGGCAGGACTTACCCAAGGAATAAATTTTGCTGTGGCAAAAGTTCAGAAAAGCCCAGAGCCAGATGCTGTCAATGAAACTCAAGAAAATGAATTGCGAGCAATGTTTACACAATGCCAGACTAGGATCATTCAGATATAGTGCTGTCAGCAGTTGTGTTTTTAGTGTTAGATTGTGACTTCCAGTACTGTAACGGTAGTATAAACTCATTAACTATTAACTTAATTAATATTAACATGCCACACTTCTAATTTCGCTTTCAGTTAATCAAACCAAAGTTTACAGCCAGTGTTGTAGTATGTAGTATATCTAAGGCCATGTCCACACCAAGACATTTTTAGGTTGAAAACCCATTGATTTTGTTAAATCTACTTCTCTTATATCCACAGAGACAGCATTTCTTTAAAAGTTCTCTTGTACCACGTACTTCGGAAAACTATGATATCAGGAAACAGAAAATTTAGTTTTCAACGGATGATGTATTTGTGTGGACATGGCCTAAGTTTAACCTGACTAATCCTAAACATCTATAGATTGCTGGTTTGCATGTTAAGAAAAGGATATCTCTGAGGTAGACTAAGGAAGGCAAGTTTAATTACATGTCAAAACCCAAGACCTAGATATCTCATGTGACCCCATTTGCGCAGTACACTTCTTTGAATTCACTGGCTGTTGTAGCTATAACTCAAACCTTTCGAACGTATAACCACATTTCAATATCTATCAGTGGGCAGCTTAATATTACACTTTAGAAAACTGGACCGTAAAGTTACATTGTTATGTGGATATCTTTGATGTGGTGTTTCATACCAAAATAGAACAAGAATAGTTGTGTAGGACCTATGGTCAAATTATATTATTCAAAATGTAAGTATTATATGCAAGTACTGTAGCAGTTACCTTCGAACTCTTCAATTAAGATGTTTATAGACGGAGTTATATTTACATACTCTTAAGTTCATTACCAATGGCTAATGGAAAAAGTTCACCTCCCATTTTTTAGGCTCAGTTTATGTAATCATGCAACTAATCAGTGAACACAGTCCGTTGGGAAACTTTTAATTCATAGGGTTGGTAAAGGACTAAAACAGTTAAATATTGTCAGAAGTTTGTTTTTGAGGTTATACAAAAGCTTGTCTTAAAATATTACTTTAATTTCAGATTTTCAGTTGTATGTGGTGCACTCATAAATGGCAAGAGCAAGCCTTCCCAGAATATTAAATGCAAGTTTCTGACAAGTCTACCTTCATATTACTGATATTTTCATTCAACTCATTCAGGATATATTTTTGTTTTGTCTGCAGTGTAGATAGTATGAATTTATGCCATGTCTTTAGATAATCATTTACAGATTCTCTCTGACCTGAAGGTCATTGTTACAAAAAGAGGGAAGTGATTCAGTTTAGATCATCGTTTGAGGCTGCCTTACCTCATATATTCTTGTTGCAAAAATAACATAAAGCCTGTCTGGATGGTGTCCAGGGAATCCTAGTTTAATTATGCATTAATTAACAGAATTAAAATGCACATCCTCTGAGATTGGGGTTTTATTGATATTTGGTATTAAGGTTACAAGAATGGTTGAATATCAGATTGGCTGTACAATATCAAAAGGACTGCCTAAGACACTGTGATCTCATGTCCAAGCCAGGAATTATGAAGATAATAAAGGCTTCTATGGGTGGCTTATCAACTCTTAGGGCCAGTTAGTTTTTCTGTCATTCCATTTCACACAGGTCATTTCTATATCTTCTCACTCATCTTTCTCCCTCACATCTACTATAACATATACTCTTGTGTACCGTGCAAGGCAGTGGGTTACACATGCAAACATTCCTGAAGCTGGTACGTTGTTCAAAACCTTCCGAGATAGGAACTGTCTGAGCTTTAATATATGGTGGCTGTTATGCAATACTGATACAGTATACTAGGGTTTTGACAGTAAGCTGACTTTTTCTTTTACTGTTTAAGACAGCATGCACTAGACTGCACCCTTTTTCTTTTAATTTGAACTTGAAACTTTATTCATTGGCAGAGGTTTATGCTGCGATTTCTTGGATCAGTAGCACTTATAAATATTTCTCTTGTTTCAGGTGTGGGGTAGATTGTTTATGATCATGTATTTTTAATTTTCTATGCATAAAAATTTGCACTGTCCCGGTGTGTCCCTTGTTTTTCCCTAAACATCATAAATGTAGTTGTTTTTCACAGTGTTTTTGAATTCACCTTTTATTTTCATTTTTGTAACTGAACGGACATCTAATTTTTGTATTACTTCGTCTTGCTGTCTTTTGTTTTTGAATATGTATATGACATTCACATCAAGCACTCATTTCCAGCTTTTTTCATAAATGTATTGTTTCAGTCTATTTTACCCAGATTTTTATAGCAGAGTATTTATTTATTTTTTTTAAACATTCACATGCTTATTCCCCAGTATTTTCCTATGTTAAAAAAACTTAACTGTGTAAACTGCTGAATTTTAAAATGTAATTGGATGTGTCTGGGAGGATTTTTCAGTAAATAATTCAAAGAAATGTTGTCATTGGATTCGTTTACAGATTCGATTAGCAACTGAACATTGATGATTGAATTAGTAGAATATATGCTTCCTTTAACAGCATAATTTTTACATCTGAAACAATGCTTTCCTTGAACAAAGAGTGCTTTGGTGTTGCCCTGCAAAACGAATACCACATTAACATGTTGGCATGGGCACTGTCTTGGTAATAAGGCCTTTGCCTTCTTTTACAACGAAAGCATGCACTTCAATGGTTTATGCATTTGGCTTCCAAAGGATAATATATACATATTGTTACTGATATATATATATATATATATATATAGAGATATACACACGCACACACACACACACACACGGTTTCTGCAGGTTTTATGACGCTAAATTTAAGACTTTAAGACCATTTTTAAAAGACTAAAAGAAAAAAAAAAAGCTGTAGATTAAATGTTATTACCACCAAAAATGTATAAACAAGATTTTATTCAAAAACATTTCGTCATTAAATCTAGAAACTCAACAAAAGGAGCATTTATGATTTTTTTTTCTTTTGTTATAAGAACCTCCCTATGATTCTGCAATCTAAATTATGGGGCGGCTGTGGCTCAGGTAGTAGAGCGGGTCGGCCACTTATCGCAGGGTTGGTGGGTCGAATCCCAGCCCGACTCCACATGCCGAAGACACTGAACCCCAAGTTGCTCCCAATGGCAGGCTAGCACCTTGCATGGCAGCTCTGCCGCCATTGGTGTATGAATGTGTGTGTGAATAAGTCACAGTGTTTGAATACCGTTAAAAAGGCGCTAATATATATATATATATTATAAATAAGTGTAGACCATAAATCCCTTATAAATTTACAGACATTTACACTGTGCCACTCAGTTGCCATGCTTCATGAACGGCAAAATGACATGCCAAGGTTGTTTCCTGGTCAGCACACATGTGTGAATTATCTTTTGAACTACAGAAAATTATGCCAATAATGCATACATAATTTCCCATAAATCTGACAATGCGTTCAAAAGATATTTAACTTTTTGATAAAAATCTATGTATCAGAGAGGCAGTATGGCTGATATGGGAAAAATTATATATGGTTTATATATGGTTTCAAAACTTTGCGTGTATCGTCAGATCATGGTCCTGATGAAGCATACCAAGTTTAGTTTCAATATGACAAACTATTGACAAGATATAACCTCACTTCTATCTCATAAAATCTGTGCAAAAATAAAAATTTGGTATTATTCATTCTGTGCGGATCAGGCAGATTTTTTTTGTGGCACTGTTTAGGCACATCAGGCAAAGCTGGCAGGAATAGTAGCAAACAAAAAATGTCATAATCCAAGATGGTTATCAAAACTTAATTTTCTTCATACCCTGAAGTGCAAAGTGTAAATATTTGCAGTAAGGCAGTTATCCTTTGTCATACATCTGCATATGTTAACATACAATGATTCAAATGTTTTTAGATTTATCAAAAATAAATTTACACAGTGCAAAAATGTACTTCTGCAAGTTTTTCCCAAATGTTTAAAATTAAGTAAAAAATGTTGAGCTGTACAAAAAAATGTGGATGAAATATTTTAACCAACATATTAACTAAGTATGGTGATTCTTTAAGTATTTGCAATAAGTAATATATTTTAAGGCTCATTTCCATTAATACATTTCTGCTGTTGTGTTCTACTTATTCTCAAGGCCTCCAGCTGCTTGGCTTTCATCCAGCCATCTCTAGAAAGTGTGTTCTGCCCATGACTTAATGACAGCAATCTGAAAGAATGAGAACACAAATTGGTACTTAATATCAAAAACAACCTTTGGTTATTTTATGTTTAATAAATGTTTGCTAAACTGTGGCCGTATTATAGAAAAATACTATTTTAAGTCTTACTTTAAAATATGACAAAGATCAAGTTAGGATTTAACTGGCATTGATAAGATAGGATTCCTAAATAACAGTTATAAAAGGTAGTGTTCTAGAGTTAGGTTGTGTCTGTAATATGACCCCTGGTTTAGAGAACTTGATTAAGTGTTTGGGCAATTAAAATCCCACCTTGCAACTACCAGCAATCTATGAAGATCTTCTGCAGACATACTCTGTGGGTCATCTTTACGCATGTCAACAAAGTCTTCTTCCACTGCCTACAGATCAAGAGTGCAGTTAGTGTGTAAGAGAAGTGCACGAGACAAGAAAACTTTATACTGTAGAAACTCGGAGCAAAAACGTGTATCAAAAGTCTATCACATCTGACCTTTGTGATCTCATCAGAGATGCTGTAGTTCAGGGCACGTGCAACACTCAGGTAGATGCGATATTTGTTTAGTTGAGGTGGAATCTGTGCTACCTGTACTGCACTCAGGTACTCCTCAAGGTTAGGTGGATTCAGCGTGGGCCGGAGGTGGACTTGACAGTCAGACTGAGAAAGAAATACAAATCAATGAACAAAACTTCTTTGCAATAGGTCTCAGAAATAAATAAAAATGTCTTCCACATTAACAATGATTTGCTTATGTCTCTTATGTACATTCATAAACACAAAGTGAGAGAAACCTAAGTTTTCAAAACGGTTTCCCTAATACTAATTTCCCTTATGTAAATACTAATACTTTCCATTGGTAAAAAAAATAAATAAAAATAATTATAAAAAAAAAAAAAAAAAAGAGCCCTGCCAACTCCTCACACCACTGGTTATGCCAATGTTACTACAACAGGCTGGATGGGATGCTCAAACAAACAGAGCAATGCTTTGATAGTGCCAGAGCTACAGTTTTTACACTTTTTGGGAAAATCAAGCTACTAATAGCTTACTTATAATTGTCTCTGCATATTAAACAGGGACAGGCAAAAGTATTAAAACATTAAAATAATTAGGGGGCCTGGGTATCTCGGCACATATTGACGCTGACTACCCACTCCTGGACTACCACTCATTTTCTCCACCACCTTGATTGAGGTGAGTAACCGTGCCACCACGAGAAGCTAACAAATAGTGGGAATTGGGAGAACAGGACAGAAATTATAAAAAAATAAAATATTTTTATAACACACATCACATTTGAAATGACAATAGAAATGTCAGAAGTAGGCATGTCATAAAATATTGATTGGCATGTTATTTTATCGATATACATTTTTGAGGCATCGATATATTAACATTAGCCAACATTTAAATTAGAGCTTTCCAATTCACTCAGTTGCTGCTTCAGGTTTGTTTATTGTAGTCTGGCATAATAGCTTTGGGAGAACACAAGAGGGGGATATAACAATAACTGGAACCGGTCATACACTTGATGAGAAGCGTAGTCGATCTACTCATCACCATACAAATACAAGTTACAAAGGTTTTTGTACGTCAAGAATCAACAAAATGATGATGATGAGTTTGCAGATTAGGGTATGAAATGATAGGTTACCTTTTCTGTAACCCCAGTTCTCTGAAATATTGAGTGGAGAGATCAACCTACGGGAAGGGCATACGAAGCATCCAATCGCACCAAGTCTTGCTTGACAGACAGGACACGTGTCCAATGCCGCTGTAAGACTCTGCCCTTACCTGAGGGCATACAAGGACCTGTACACGCTACTATCCTCAATGAGCATATTCGCTTCTCGTGGTGGATCTCTCCACTATGAACTGGGGTTACAGAAAAGGTAACCTATTATTCCCTTTCATTATCTCTCATGTTCGAGATCCACCTATGGGAAGATATGAATAATGCTGTCAGCCAAAAGGATGGTCTCCTAATTAAAGGCAGTGGCACATACATACTTTATAATATTAGCAGGCTCTAAAAAAATAAACAAATGCAGGGAGAAGAGGCCCTGAAACCTTGGAGTGAAACCTGTGGGGTAACACGTACACAGTGTGAGGGAGAAAGGGTTATGGGTTCATTTACACAAAACGCATGCGTTACTGGGGTTCTGGTGACATCAAGTCGGTAGTACCGGACAAAAGCTTGGAGGGGAAGTCCAACATACAGCTGAACAAATGGAGACTCCCTGAAACAGGGCCCAGGAAACAGCCATGGCTCTTGTGGAATGGGCTCTAAGGCATGAGGGCGGGGGGGGGGGGCTGGAGACTCTCAAAGCAATATGACAAAGATATTGCTTCCACAAGCCAATGGAAGGTTGTTTAGAAATGGGGTTACCAGTGTCAGAAGGAAGGAGGAAGCCCAAAGACATGGTCGCTTTCTGATAGTCTCAGTCCTACTTGTATACGTGGAGTGCATGCACAGGACACAAGGCATTCAGCCTCTCATCCTCCACAGAGGTGAAAGGAGGTGGAAAGCGCTGAGCTCTAACACCTCCACTGTGAATTTAGGGAAACACTTAGAAAGGGGAAGCACCATTGTGTTCAAGTTGGACCTTTCATGGGCTAGGCCCATAGAGCCACCCTGTCTGGGTGAGGGTGGTATATTTCTCAGTTCGCCTGAGACAAGAGGCTTGTGCACAACGGGAGCGGGTATGGCTGGGCATGAAGGAGGGGAATTATCTCCGCCAGACATATGGGTGCTATAAGAATAAGTGTCAAGCTCTGCTCTCTCACTTTGACAAGAGTGGGAAAAATCAAGCTGAGAGGGGGAAAGGCATAGAGCAGCACATTGGGCCATGGATGTGCCAGTGCATCTACACTGAGTGGCGCATCATTGTCTTTTAGCAATAAGAACGTAGGACAATGGGCAATTTAACACAAGGTGAAGAGATTGTCACAAGCCCGTCCGAATATACCCTTCCACACTACCTGAGTGTGGAGTCGCCACTCTCCGTAGTGTTTGTTTCTCCTTGAAAAGAGATCCACGCTAGAGTTCAAAACTCCCGGGACTTGAGTCGCGCATAACGGCAGGAAGTACTGACTGCTCCATACCAAAAGTTTGTGGGCTAGGCAGTGAAGCTGAGGGGAGCGCATCTCTACTTGCCGATTAATGTGCACTACGGCTGTGGTATTGTCGCAGCACACTAGAACATGCCTCTGAAGGCAAGGCAGAAAATGTCTTGAGTCTTCCATACAATAAGGAGCTCTAGATAATTTATGAGAGTAGTTTGGTCAGCCACGTACCCATTCACTGTTCTGCCCTCCTAGTTGGCACCCCTCCAGGACAGGGCAATGTCAGTCGTTAACACATTTTTTAACATAACCATTCCTTGAATGCATGAAAGACTGTGCTTTTCCAGTGGTGCAATGTTGATGTGCAAGCCCAAATCACTGTAATATTCTAACAGACGAGCGCGCATCACAGTAGCATAGAGTTATTGCACCATTCCTTGTTGACGTAAACACACAAGCCACCACCGTGAGTCTTACCGCACAGAGCTGCATTACTGTCAGAATGAAACGAGACCATCTAGCTGAATGGCGGAAACACAGGGAAGAGTAGTATCCTCGAGTAGACAAGTCGGTTTGGTCAGCCCAACTAAGTGCAGGCAAAGTCTGGGAGGCCCCCAGATTTGCCACAATTTCCCCCGGTCCGTCATCATGTTAAAGTTAGATGCTTTGGGTTACCTCTACCAAGGTGAGGCAATGGCTAATGTTCTCTGGCAGAAAAAGAGCTTCCTTCGTATATTTCAACCCCATAAACCACGCAGAAGGGATGGGTATCCCTCGCTACAATTAGGGCTCCGCAAGTGGTCGGGCATGCCCATGACTGCTGGTTCATGGAGTTCGCAGATGTCATGGGTTTCAACTGAGCCATGCTGTGGAAAACCACTGAATTCTTATTACCCAAGTATCAGCAGGTGGTTAGCCCAAGATGCAGGAAAAAACAGCAATAAAGAAAGGTGGGCAGCCATAAAAGCGAGAGGGCCAATGAACATGAACGGCTTTCCGGCAGGATAAAACAGCAACTGACCTTCCATGGCAGTCATGCCTAGTGGAGGCTGATCCTTGGGTGTGTCCTCCTGTAGACTGTTAAATGAAAGCCAACAAGTGAAATCTAATTGAGCTGTGAGCTAAATGTTCAGAGGTTGCGAGAAGTGAATGTCAAAAGAGGAAAATAGTGCGCAAGTAGGTCCTTTTATGCCTTCAGGTAAGGGCAGGCCTTACAGTGGCATTGTACACTTGCTCCTCTCTGTCAAGCCAGACTTGGTGTAATTGGATGCTTCTGCAGATGTCAGGTGCGTATGCCCTTCCCATAGGTGGATCAACACAAGATGAAAGAACTGGAGAAACTGTGCAAACTGAAAAGATTAGAAATTATTATGGAATGGAACTGTATGCAGCTTTGAAACCACAAAAGATATGATATGATTTTAACTGAAAATAAATTGTGTGGGCTATATAAAAGATACATCTTAACATAGATAATCTTTGTCTTGATGATTTTGGTCAAATTTAAAATGAAAATTATGGGAGTTTCTCTTCGTGGCACTGCAAATTTGAGCAGCTTCTGGAGAAGGGTGGTGGTGGTGGGTGCGTACCTTAGTTGAAAATAATTGTTTAGAATTTCAGAACACGTCATATCCTCTGCCAGACATGTCCAGTGTGCAACCCCCCTTTAATTTACCCTGCCACTCACACCAAAGTTGTGTAAAGGGACAAAGACTATTGCAACGAGTAGCCCTATTTTTATATAGATACATACCATACTTACCATACATATATATTTAGTTAATTGTTGGGAACTTATTTTTATTATCAATGCATGAAAAAGTAATTGATAAAAAGACATTATAAAAGCCAAAAACTATTCAACAACATGCAGTTGCCTTTTAAACTTTGTATCACTGTAAACATACTGAGTAGCCAGCTTTGTGACAATAAGTGGCTTTCCTGGCCTCTCTAATGTCCTTGTGGTAGAGTTGCAGCCATGGTAACTAGAGAGCTGACGTACAGGAATAGCACAGCACATTCCACAAGATATTAGCATCATATTAAGCCATGATAAGAGCCCAGCCAGGGAGCTGACGAAGACACGGAGGACTGCAATGGAAATATTCCATTCTTCACGACTGCCCAATGGGAACAACTACTCCCATTTTTACACCAGTCTCTTGGGAGTTGCATCTGACCAAACAAAACATTTTCACCTGGTGGAATTAAAGGGATAGTTCACCCTCATCATTTATCACCCTCATGTTGTTCTAAACCAGTATGACTTACTTTCCTCTGTGAAACACAAGAGATGTTCTGCAAAATGTTAGCCTCAGTTTACATTCACTTTCACAGCATCTGTTGTCCATATAATGAAAGTGAATGTTGCCTAAGGCAAGCATTCTGCCTAAATATCTAAATTTTTTTGTGAACTATCCCTTGAAGAGGTTGGGTCTCCCTGATCAATACTTTGATGTCTAAATATGTGTGGTTGATATTTTAATAATAAAGCCCAAGTGAAAGGGATTTAGGCCTGAAGTTCTTACCGGGAGGAGGGATTGGCCCTCGGATGCGATAAGCACGTTAATATTGCAGGGGAATTCCATCTGGTGGTAGTTGAAGTCATATTCAACCTTCTGCCAGGAGATCAGGTTCCCCAGTGCAGTAATGTTCTGCACACCTACACAAAGAACAAACACCAAGAGACACAAGGCTTAATGTACTATGAACAACATGCAATTCGCAAATGCATTGTAATGCTCAGTTTTGTTCATTCAGCCTAAATGAAATGCCAGCTGCTGCAGTCCCTTTAACAGAGACACACCGCTCCTCTGAAAGAGGCTGAACCGGTATTAGTTGTGTATGCTAAATATGATAAGTTTACTGCTGTTATGAATACAGAACACAAAAAGATGATACTTGTTTTTCAAGGCAACTTATATATATTCTGAACTCGAAGACTAACAAGGTCTAAATATATACACTGGATGGCCAAAAGAAATGTTGCATATTCTAATATTTAGTTGGACCGCCTTTAGCTTTGATTACTACATGCACTCGCCGTGGCATTGTTTCGATAACCTTATGCAATGTCACAACATTTATTTCTGTCCAGTTTTGCATACATTTTTGGCTGAGATCTTGAATTGATGACGGGAGTCAAACCACTCCTTAAAGTCTTCTCCAGCACATCTCAAAGACATTCAATGGTGTTAAGGTCAGGATTATTCCTCATGCTCCCTGAACAACTCTTTCACAATTTGAGGCCGATGAATCTTCGCATTGTCATCCTGGTATATGCCCGTGCCATCAGGGAAGAAAACATCCATTGATGGGATAACCTGGTCATTGAGTACATTCAGGTAATCAGCAGACTTAATTTTATTGCTGCATTATGTTGCTGAGCCTAGACCTGACCAATTGAAGCAACCCCAGATCATAACACTGCCTCCAGAGGCTTGTACAGTGGGCACTATGCATGACAGGTGCATTGCTGTATGTAAAAAATGTCCCTTCTTACCCTGACTTAGTAATAGGTTAAATCTGGACTCATCAGACCACAACCTTTTTCCATTGCTCCACTCCCCAATCTTTATGCTCCATAGCAAATTGTAGTTTTTCATGATTAGCTTCACTAAAAAGTGGCTTTCTGTTTAGTCCCAATCCCATAAGTTCTCATCACATTGTGCATGAGGAAATGCTCTTATTTCCACTATTAAACAAAGCAGTGTGTTCTACTGTTGATTTTATATGATGTGACTTCAAAAGTTTTATCGATCTCTGATCTCCAAGATTTTTTCTGACCACATTTCTTACGCAAAGCTGCTTGGGGGTTATTGTCCATTTGGAAGATCCATTTGTGACCGAGCTTTAACTTCCTGGCTGATCTCTTGGTATGTTGCTTCAATATCTCCACACAAATTTCCTTCCTCATAATGCCATCTATTTTGTGAAGAGCACCAGTCCCTCCAGCAACAAAGCAACATCTGCTGCCACCCCCATGCTTCACGGGTGGGATGGTGTTCTTCGGCTTGCAAGCCTCACGCTTTTTCCTCCAAACATAACAATGGTAATTATGGTAAAATGTTTCAATTTTTGTTTCATTAGAGCAGAGGACATTTCTCCAAAAAGAAATATCTTTGTCCCCATGTGCATTTGCAAACTGTAGTCTGGATTTTGATGGCGGTTTTAGCAGTGGCTTCTTCCTTGCCGAGCAGCCTTTCAGGTTAGGACGATATAGGACACATTTTACGGTGGCTATAGATACTTGTCTACCTGTTTCCTCCAGCATCTTCACAAGATCCAAACTACGCTCATCTCTAGTAGACAGAACACGTCTCCTTCCTGAGCAGTACAACAGCTGTGTGGTCCCATGTTGTTTATACATGTATAATATTGTTTGTACAGATGAAAGTGGTACCTTCAGGCATTTGGAAATTGCTCCCAAGGTTGATCCAGACATGTGGAGGTCCACATTATTTTTATGTAATATGGATGAATTCTTTTGATTTTTCCACGATGTCAAGCAAGGAGGTACTGAGTTTGAAGGTAGGCCTTAAAATACATCCACAGGTACACCTCCAATTCAGACCACATCCTATCAGAAGCTAATTGGTTAATTGTCTAAAGGCTTGACATCATTTTCAGGAATTTTCCAAGCTGCTTAAAGGCACAGTTAACTATGTGTATGTAAACTTCTGACCCACTGGAATTGTGAGTCACTTAAAAGTGAAACAATCGGTCTGTAAACAATTGTTGGAAAATGTACTCATGTCATGCACAAAGTAGACGTCCTAAACGACTTGTGAAAACTAGTTTGCTAATATTAAATTGGTGGAGTGGTTAAAAAAATTAGTTTTAATGGCTTCAACCTAAGTTTATGTAAACTTCTGACTTCAACTGTATGTCTCCTATTTAGCACTGTAGTTTTCCCAGCTACAAATCAGTGCTCTCTCACCTGTGGTGTTCAGCTGGCCCTGTTCCAGCTGTGTCTCATCCAGAAACAGGGATGTGTTACTGGCCAGCTGAAGAGTCCCACTCACCAGGCGGTTAGCTGTGTAGTCTTTCCTTGGCACCATGTGCTGGTTATTCATATTATGCAAGCTCATGCATAATCTGTATGACTGGCATGAAAGGTAAATTAACGGTTTAAAATTCTTAACAGTTCTAAAGCAATTTTTTTTTTAAATAATACAACTAATAAAGTAATAGAGCAGATAAGCTTATATAAATAACAATGGTGCATAGCTCACATAACATTAGTGAAAATAGCAGCTAATACAATTACAAATTGAAGTATTCAAGGAATAGATCATTCACCAGTTGAGCACTGAAATCAATGCAAGTTATTGCATAAACATGCAAGCCAATATGAACAAGCTTCTCACATCTGGCTCTCATGATCGTCCAAAAGACAAGGTTTAAAAAAAAAAAAAATATATATATATATATATTTTGGGTTGTTCCTCAGTGGTTGAGGCTCAGGGTTACTGACCAGAAGGTCAGGGGTTCAAGCCCCAGCACCACCAAGATGCCACTGTTGGGCCCTTGAGCAAGGCACTTAACTCCAGGTTGCTCCAGGGGGATTGTCCCTGTAATAAGTGCACTGTAAGTCGCTTTGGATAAAAGCGTCTGCCAAATGCATAAATGTAAATTTAAAATCTATTGTATGCATTTAGAAGACACGCAAGTTAAATTGACTACTTTAATAAATGTTTTGGTTACTTTTTTAGGCCTTAAAAGTGAGGCATTATCCACTGCCATGTATAAAAAGTCATACAGGTTTGAAACGACATAAGGGTGAGTAAATTGATAGAATTTCAATTTTTGAGTGAAAAATTCCTTTAAAATCAATTGTTTCTGTAATTAAAGGTAATTTTGAAGATCTTGAAAAGCACATTCTAGAAGACTTACAGATGGTACAAGCTGTTGGATGACCTTGCAGAGATGGTCCGTGTATGGAGTGCTATGCGGACAACCACTGAGATTTAGGGTAAATTTGCCCAAAGGAAGAACATCACGTCTGCTATATCTGAAAAAAAGAGGTTTGTAAGAAGTCACTATTTTTTTAAGTGAGAAAAAGTGATATTAAGCACTGCATACAATTCCAAAATATGGAATATAAACATTTAAAAAGCCACTCTAGAAATGTAATGAGAAACTCACACTTTGGAGACGAGATGGAGAATGAGGTACTCTGCAGCGAGTGAATCCCCCAGCAGGACGTGTGTGAGGTAGGTGAGCAGCTCTGCTCTGACTGAAGCCAGCTCTCCAAGAACACCATTTAAATCTGAGGACGACAACACACACACACACTATCTTATAAACTTTGTATCATGTGCCAGAATTTAAGGGCAATGAGCTTGTTTACAGGGACACCAGAATGAAATTTATTACGAGAAAGCTGCTTAAGATTCAAAATCGGCATACGCATTGACATGCACTGTGTTATCAGCTTTCTCTTTACTCCAGTATACATGTGGCACGATAAGTAAGCAGTTTTATCCACAGCAACGTAATTTCCCCGCAACACTTGTGTAAATAACAAATATGACATTAGAAGAAGACTTCGCTATTTTGTTCTCTGTTTGTTTTCTTATTTTCCCATAGCGACCTGTAGCTGAACTGCAATGTAAAAGTGGGATTACCCTCTTACTTCAAATTCCGGGATTCCCCTTATGCACAAATGCGTGGACGAGAGGGACAGTAGTCAACATTTTTAATTGGTGTATAAATGGGTTTAGTTTATGTACTTTTCCCTTTTTCCAGTGTACTTCCAGAAATGTCTAATTCTTTCCACTGTGTTGAATTGTTGATCTGATGTAGAACTCTTATTATTTCGTAGTTATCCGGTATGTTCCACGCACATGTGCTCAAAGAACACAGCTTATGGAAATTGCCGTTCTCGTTTACATTTCAGAATGCCACTTTCTGCAAAACCCTGGAATAAACAGTTTTCTTAAGTATATGTAAACGTGTTCAATGTCTTACAGTCTCTGTTATCCTCCAAGGCACCAGGGGGCAGTAATGGGTTGTTGTGTAGTAGGGGCTGGGCATATAACATGTGCACTCGTGGTACAAGGGATGCTGGTGGGCTGTGAACTCTTTGCTCATCTACAGTCTCCATGCCTTCTGTTGGATCCAACAGTGAAGATGCCTCTCTTAAAACAGGAAACAATTTTAAGATGCAATTGTAGAGAACCTAGTCTTGTAATTACAAGCTTCCAAAAATCATTGATTATTACCTCTCATCTGCAATCATGCTCAATGTAGGATCCACAGAGAGAATGCCAAATACTTCTAACATTTCGTTCAGTTTGAAACTGTCCCATTCCTCATATACCTGTCAATTACAGAGAATGGACCATTTTGGACATGTAGGTGGGGAACAATTCAATGCTGTGAACCATTTTATCACAAGTAAACTACAAGGTTAACGTGTCGGGTAAAGACAAATTTATTATATTGTTATTCTAAAGAGCTTGTATTAAAAATGACATACTATGAAATAAATGACAAAGGCAAACAATTTAATTGAACCATTTAATTAGTTTAAGATTAAGATTAAAGGTGCTGCAAGCAGATTTTTTTCATGGAGATGTACATTTTTTGAAAGATATTAATGAAATAAGTTTCGTGAGATATCTCACCTGTCTCTCTGACAGCACCAGACTTTGTAAACAGCAAACAAAAATGAGTCTGCAGACCGCAGACTCTGACGCTTTCTGCCCATCAATCATTTTACAAGTTCTCATAGTATTGTAGTTGCAGTGAATTATTGAGGCTTAATACCATTTTTATGCCATGTTAATAAGAGTTGTCAGTTGAATGCGCTATTTTGATACTGTTGTTTTTGACAACCGTTTATGCTCCAAGTCTGTATCAGTAAAACTAATTTGGTATCTTTGGAGTGCAGGATATTGGAAACGGGGTGCGTGGCTAATCCAACAGCACAGTTTGGGGTAATTCTAGAATGGCTAAAATCAATTACAGCACCGATAAGGGAGCAACGAGTTAAACCTTAACAAGGCAGGCTGGGCCTTTCTCCTCAGGCAAAGGGAAGTTTAGATCCAGACTAGAGGTGCAGCGTGAAGTGGACGCATTCTGATTGGGGGCTTCTGTCTCCTGACGCTTTGGCTCCATGTTGGAATGAGAATCTGCAGAACTCGGAGCTCCTGATCAAAGACAAAATACAAACAATCCTTTCTCTTGCACATGAACCAATATACAAGCTACTTTTGACCAATGAATAGCCATCCATTTTCAATTAATTCCACAGAATTTTGTTTTTGTATTATTTTTATAAAGATTGCACTAAGAGTAATTATCCAGTAATTAAATATATTAGAAATGAGCATTTAAAACATGTACATTGCCTATAGAAAGTCACCATACCTTCTCAAAATCATTATAATTTGTTGTGCCAGGAGGATATTAATCAGGGAAGCTATCAAGAGGTCTAAGGCAACTTTAAGGATTTACAAGCCCTTAAGGCTGAGATTGATCAGTCTGTGCATGTGAAAACAATCTACCAAGCTTACCACAATGCTGGCCTGTATGGCAGGGTGGCAAGAAAGAAGCCTCTTCTGAAAAAGTGCCACACTAAGTATTGTTTTCACTTTGTGAAAAAACACTTGAAGGATTCTGATGCCATGTGACAAAAGGATTAATGGTCAGATGAGACAAATATTTTGACATTTTGGACTGAACTCAAAAGCACTATATTTGGAGGAAACCAAACAGTACATTACCAAGAACATACCATACCTACTGTGAAGCATGGTGTATGGAATATTATGTTATGGAACATTATGGGGGTGTTTTTCTTCAGTGGGGATTTGGCAATTGGTCAGGTTTGAAGTGAAAATGGATACTGCTATATACACCCAAAACTCTCCAATGCAGTGGCTTAAGGATAGGATGGTCAGGAACAGTCCATGAGTGGCCAAGTCAGAGCCCTGACTTAAATACATTAGAAAATCTGTGGATTAACTTGAAGAGAGCAGTCCACTGTCACTCACCCAATTTGACTTAACTCGAACAATTCTGCCAGGAAGAATGGGCAAATATTTTATACAGACTGATGGCTGTCATTAAAGCAAATTTTACCCTACGAAGTATTAAATCCAGGGGTATAATCACTTTTCAACCCTGCTTTCTAGTTTTTCATCTTTTATACATTTTTGGAACTGGTGCCTTTTTTTCATCCTTGAATGTTATAAAGCAAAATTTGTAAATAAAGCTGGAATTTGTTTTATTTCAGGCTTCAAGACCAAAAACAAGTGACTGTTTCAAAGGGGTATGATGATTTTCTATATGCATTGTATATTCACTAAATGCATTTCCATGCGATTTCCACGACTTTTAAAGACTCTTTGAACTTCCATTACTATTCCAGGCCTGGATATAACAAATGCTAAATTCACTGAGATTTCCAGGTTTTCAAAGACTGTGGAAACACAATTTTTCATCTACTACCTATAAGCTACATACTCATTAGAACAGCATAATTCACATTTTCCTCCAGTGATGTGTGCTCCACCCTGAGCAGAGTGAAGGCACATAAAGCTGCTGGCCCTGATGGCATCCTGGGCAGAGTGCTCAGGGCCTGTGCAGAACCTGCTTCAAAACAGCCACCATTGTACCAGTACCAAAACATGCTGTTGCAGTTGCCCTCAACGGCTTCCGCCCCATTGCTCATACTCCCATCATAGCAAGGTGTTTTGAGAGGCTGGTCCTCTCCCACCTGAAAACATGTCTCCCCCCAACACTGGACCCAACAGGTCAACTGAGGATGCTATCTCCTCAGCTCTTCACCCCGCGCCCTGACTCACCTGGACAAAAATAACACGTATGTCAGGATGCTATTCATTGATTTCAGTTCTGCCTTCAATACTGTGATCCCATCCAAGCTGATCTCCAAGCTCACCGATCTTGGCATTAGCCCCTCCCTCTGCAACTGGACCCTGGACTTCCTCACTAACAGACCACAGTCTGTTAGGATAAGCAACCACAAATCCTCCACCCTCACTTTGAACACTGATGCACCACAGGGCTGTGTGCTGAGTCCAATCCTCTACTCCCTATTCACCCTCGACTGCATACCTGAGTATGGCTCCAACTCCATTATCACGTTTAAAGATGACACCACGGTGGTAGGTCTGATCAGCGGCGACGATGAGATGGCCTACAGGGAAGAGGTACAGCACCTGGTAGTGTGGTGTGCCAACAACAATCTCACACTCAACACCCAGAAGACCAAGGAACTGATTGTGGACTACCGGAGGACTAGGAAAGGACACACACACACACTCGAAGTGGAGCGTGTGACAAGCTTCAAGTTCCTGGGTGTCCATATCTCTGAGGATCTTTCCTGGACCTACAACACCTCCACTCTGATTAAAAAGGAGCAACAGCGCCTTTAATTCCTTAGGAAGCTAAGGAAAGCTCACCTGTCCCCCCCATATCCTTCTGAATTTTTACCGCTGCACTATTGAAAGTGTCTTAACAAACTGCATCACAGCGTGGTATGGCAACTGCTCTGTCTCAGATCAGAAGGCACTCCAGCGGGTGGTGAAAACTGCCCAATACATCACTGGTGTCCAGCTACACTCCATCAATGACATTCACTATAAACGCTGCCTAAGGAGGGTGAGAAGGATTATCAAATACACCTCTCACCCCAACCACGGTCTGTTTACTCCTCTCCCATCTGGGAGACGCTATAGGAGTCTTCGCTGTCGCACCAGCAGACTCAGGAACAGTTTCTTTCCCTCAGCTGTCAGCCTACTGAACTCTAAACTCAGGTGCTGAACACTACATCCCACCCGGACTTCATATTTGTATTTTTCTTTTATTAATTTATATATATTTATTTACATTTTTATTTTTTCACTCATTCCCTTGCACATTTCTTGTACATAACATCTACCTCCTGATGCTGCTTGCACTGTTATGGCCACTGGCCATATACATATATTTACACATTTATACCTCATTCTGTACAATGCACCTTCAGTTTATGCTTCTTCATTTGCACCTTGTACTGTATTACAGACATTTGCATTGAGCTGGTCTCTGCTTCTCTACATTATAACTTTGCACTCAAGAAACCCATATTATATATACACTTACATATTTCTCTCTCATATATATATATATATATATATACACACACACACATACATATTGCTATTTGCACTTCTGGTTAGATGCTAACTGCATTTCATTGGCTCTGTACTTGTATTTTGCACAATGACAATAAAGTTGAATCTAATCTAATCATAATTGATTAATTAAACACTTTCCAGAACTAAGCAGTCAGTTCACATTTGACATTCTATACGTGATTTCCCTCCAACCTTGGTTAACATTTTTCATCAGTTGTGGCTGCGTGTCCATCTCATCATCATCCTCCTCATAGCTGCGTTTATGCCGATTCGGGGTATAAGAAGTGGAGGGCAACACTCGTGCCTGACTGGTGCCTGCATAGCTGTTCTGAGCAATTAAAGATCCATGAACACACTTATGTTAAATCATGCTGATCAAACAAACACTGAAGGGAAAACGAAAGTGAACAATGACATCAAAACAGTTTACAAGACAGGTACTGGCTCCAAATAAAGGATATTTCCTTCACCCATTGAGATTCTCCTGGAATGGGGACACAATAGAATGTCTGTCTCTCTGATGTCACTGTGTTTCTTGAGTTAAAGTCCACCTGTTGAGGTTTATTTAAACATGCTTTTCACTATTCGTCTATTCAATATAATCCAAAATAAATTATGTAATTTTACCTCTTATTACATAAGTGCACTGCACTGTCTAGGTTGTATGTTTACATGTTAGCCAGGCAAATATTTACTCACCCCACACTCTGTTACATCTTTGTACTTTCCACATTTCAACAGCTGTGGGCAAGGTCATAAGCGGAAATTATATTAAAAAGGCAAACAAAAGTAATTGATTCCTTTGGTTATGAACACCAATGTGAGACATGCAAAAACACATTAAATGGCATAGCAAATATACTAATGCAAAAGTGATTCTTTGCACAGACGTTAAAACTACATACTTTTGAGTTTGATGTGGGATCATTCATCTCATAAACCCCCACGAACAATTCTGGATCAAACATATCCTGGACCATGCAGCGGAATTTTACAAAACTATTGGGCTTGAGGTAGTGCATGGGAACATCATTCAGGGATGGAACCTAGATAACATAGCAGACAAAAAGACAAAGTTAAGCAGGCGTACTGCTCATCCGATGGCCATTCAAGCTTTTTGAATTATAGCGACTGATCCCATACTAACATACTGGTTAATTAAAATTTTAAGCACAACTCTGAAAATATCACGCTAGGTGGTGCCCAGTACAGTTTGCATGTCAGGGGAACTAGTTTAAAGGATAATGAAATTAATATTGATCCGTCAATACAAATCACTCCTTATATTTGTTGCTGACTACCGGCCTTTACTCTAAACATGTGCACACAAATTAATTTACTTCTGCAAACATATAACAAAGCCTTTCATGTACAGTTGAAGTAATTGGTTTACATACAATTAGGTTGATGTCATTGAAACCCATTTTTTAACCACTCCACAGATTTAATATTAGCAAACTAAGTTTTGGCAAGTTGTTTAGGACACCTACTTTGTGAATGACATGAGTAATTTTTCAAATAATTGTTTATTTATTAGATTATTTAACAGGGACAATGCAGAAACGTTGCTACAATTTTAAGCAGCCGATGCTCCACATACAAGCTTCTAGCCAAGACTAATTGGCAGCCCCAGTCCCTGGTTAGGCTTTTTCAACAACAATAAAACAATAATCACACAAAAAAACTAAGCAAAAAGTAAAAAATCTAACAATAATAAAAGAAAGCGGAGACTGTGTATGAACATCAGTGTTCACAAACCTGCTTTAGTTTGAACCATTTTTTCTTTGAAAAATGTTCAACCCTTTCTGCATTTTCAGTTCAGCTGGTAGGCTGTTCCAAAGCAGTGTACCTTGAACTAAAAATGTGGATTGTGCAAATTTAGTTTTTCTCCTCAGTACTGTGCAATTCTGATTAGTTGTACCTCTTGTAGTGATTCCCCATACTACTGCAGATATCATAAGCCAATTAATATCAAAACGAAGCAAGATTACATACACATTTAAAAAACATTTTAATGAGTATAACATTTTCAAAGCTAAGCAAAATATGTTTGTAAAATATTACAACGATGCCATCTAATTTGTTTCTTGTCCAATTTTTTTTGTGTTTGTATATATAGAGATCTAACAGATTTGATGGTCAGTTGAGAATCCTGAACCTGACTGAGAATCTAAAATCATTAACTGTCTTTATTGCCTTTTGATTTATCTTAATCATAAAATCATTTATTTACTTCTAATTGAAAAACACATCGAGACAGTTTTTGAACAATTCAAGGTCAAACAGATTTATGCAGGAGTCTTTTTGAGGTCTAAGAATACTACCACATTACCATTACCTATAGCTCCCTTAATAAGTTCTGTGAGAAAGCAGTTTGCCATTTCTGTTGAATACTCAGGCCTAAAACCAAACTGAAGTAAATCATTTTTTTTTTTTCTAAATAGTTGATAAGTTGTTCAACTACCAACTTTTCCAGAATTTTAGAAATTGGTCTATAACTCTGAATTTCATCAACTGATCCTGCCTTAAAAATTGGGGTTATAATAGAAGTTTTCCAATTTGAAGGGAATTTACTTTCTCTAACAGATACATTTATCAAATTTACCAAGGGCTTTAGCAAACAAGCACTATATATATATATTTTTTAAATGCAGTATCAATTCCAAATATATCCTTAGCTCTCGAGTTATTCAATTGATTAATAATTTGGAGTATCTTATCTTTATCAACCTCAGAGATATAAAAGGATGAGGGTGTCTTTTATTGCATATTGTGGTAATTGTACAGATTCAAAACATACAGCAATTCTTCCACAGACTGGATAAAATATCTATTAAATGAATTAGTAATATCAGTGCTATCAGTACCAAGTCTTCCATTTATGTGCAGCTCCAACAACGGTTTTCTTTGTGTACCTTCTCGTTTAGAACGTTTGTTAATGCACTTCCAAAGAGATTAGCCATTAGCCTCCTGATTCTGCAATCAATTGCTCAATATATGCAGTTTTCGCTTCTCTTATTTGAGCAACTACTTTATTTCTTAACGATTTAAATCTTAGACTATCTGTCTGTGTTTTTGTAAGCAAAGAATTTTTCAAAGCAAGATCTCTCTTTTTCATTAGTTGATGGATATCCGAATTTAGCCATAATAAGGAAGAAGCCACTGATCCAAAACCGGCATAAAAAAGCCAGACAGTTTGCAAGTGCACATGGGGTCTAATGAAACAAAAATGGACCTGTTTGGCCATAATGACCATTGTTATGTTTGGAGGAAAAAGGGTGAGTCTTGCAAGCCAAAGAACACCATCCCAACCATGAAGCATGGGGGTGGCAGCATCATGTTGTGGGGGTGCTTTGCCGAATTTCACAAAATAGATGCCATCATAAGGAAGGAAAATGATGTGGATATATTGAAGCAACATCTCAACACATCAGCTCACTCCTCCAGTCAACAACTTTGAGGGCGTGTTGAAGAGGGTTTCGTCAAGGGTGCCAAACAAGTTAGAACTGCTATTGCAATGAGCCCAAGCATACCTCCAAAGTTATGGAAAAAATGGCTTAAGGACAACAAAGTCAAGGTTTTAGAGTGGCCATGACAAAGCTCAATCCGATAGAAAATTTGTGGGCAGAATTGAAAAAGTGTGAGCGAGCAAGGTGGCCTACAAACCTGACTCAGTTACACCAGTTCTGGCTGGAGGAATGGGCCAAAATTCAAGCAACTTATTTTGAGAAGCTTGTGGAGGGCTACCCAAAACATTTGACCCAACTTAAACAATTTAAAAGGCAAATACTAACAATGTGAATGTAAACTTCTGAACCACTGGCAACGTTATGAAAGAAATAAAAGCTGAAATATATCACTATCTACGATTATTCAGATATTTCACATTCTTAAAAGAAAATAGTGACCTAAGACAGGCAATGTTTTCTAAGATTAAATTCAGGAATTGTGAAAAACTGAGTTTAAATATATTTGGCTAAAGTGTATGTAAACTTCTGACTTCAACTGTATATTAGTACTAGACCGACAAAACAGACAAGCATTTGACAGGTCAGGTACCCATGTGTGAGCGTCGTTTTGTTTCAGTTTCTCTTTGAAGTACTCCACTACTTTCTTCTGCCAGTCTGGACTGGAGTTACTCTGGGCTGAAGGAACACAAAGTATAACCAACTTCCTGTAAGTTTTATTAGTTTATGCATGGCTGTTTAAATTAATCAACAACAATGAAGCTAATTTAAATAGGGCTTAACCAAATCTATACAAGTAAATATTAGTAAATCACAACTGGTCTGTATGTGTACAACTGAGCCACAAATATAATTAAAAAGCAAAACAAATCATGCTGTTCACATGCTCTTCTCTACCTGCATCTAAATGCATTAGTAGAAAACTAGCATTTTGAACGTTGTCTTACCAAAAAAGCCATCAACAACACCCAGTGGATTATTGATCCAATCATGAACGGTAGGCATTGCTGTTGGATTTACAAATGGGAAAAGTTCAAACTAATATGCCTTTGATATGTACTACAACTAGAAAGTTTCTGCAACACCGCATCAAACAATACACCGTGGCGGGAAAATGCGTCATGAAAAACTACCATGTGACCTGGGCACACGTTCTACGTAATGCGAAATGTGAAGGCTAGATAGTAGCTCACAGATATTTACAATGGATCTACTCCAAGAGCCTACTCCGCAAAAGGTAAATAAAGTTATTCAAATTTAAGCGATTTAGGGTTAATTTAGTGATGTATTGTATATATTGTAGAGCGTATTTTTTTAGCGCTATATAACATCCATTCAATTGTAATCAATAGTCATACCCATTCAAAGACACACCCTTTCAGTTTGTAACAAAGTAATTGACCGCACCTTTTCAGCAAAATACTGTGCAAAAAACAAATACATAATCTTTTTTTCACATACTTCAATGGTATGGAACAATTTAAATACAATTTAAATTATAGCAAATATTGAGCTAAACCTTGCATCAAATAATTAGGATACTCTGATCTTAAAGTTTATCCATTACGTTTATTTATTTGTTTTTTATAATTGTAATTGTGTGTGTGTGTGTGTGTGTGTGTGTGTGTGTGTGTGTAATAAATCATATTTATTTATTTATTTTTGTTGTTTTATATTTGTAAATGTATTTTCTTTATTTATATTCATTTATGCATTTGTTACTGTATATCCCCTGTACAGTTTCTAAATCCAAAATAAAAGCATTTATTAATTTAAAAAGTACAGATGAAATTAAGAGTATGATTCCTCCATAAAATTCAGCCACTGTTGAGCACCAAGTCATTTTTATTTATAACAACCATAGCTTATTTATTTATATATGAGTTTACCCATTCAACTAGAATCTTTAAGTTGTATATATTTATTCACATTATGGAAACTCTTTGCTCTCTAATAGGGCACAAAGGGGCTAAAGGGGAAAATGCACATTTTATTTTATTTTCTCCCAAAACACCAAATAGCAACAATACTTTAAAAGAATACTGTTTGTCACTATACATTGCAAAATATTCATGATCCACCAGATAAAATATTATTAATTATTTTTATTTATTTTTTTCAAACAAATTATTTTGCTCCATCCTTAATTAATAAAAATAAATGTATTTTTTTCTATCTTGATTCCATTTGTGACCAGAAAAAAAAACAGATTTTCCTTAAGGTGTGCCAGCCCCGTTGTACCCTGTATCTTTAAAAAGAACAGAAAGAAATGAAACTACAAGTTGTGAGTTGTTGGATTGTTCTCGGTTGTTTACTTTTGCCTTGGTACGTCAAAATATTGGTGACGCACTTTTCATAAATCTATATATCATCTACTAGTCATTTGATTAGATTACTGAACAAACCATTCAGACTATCAAAGAAGTACAAATCTGTGAAAATTCACAGCATCCCGTTGTCTGTACAGTGACGAACCAGGAAGCGACGTAAAGGAGCTCTGCCTGTTCCGAAAGTAGGACAAGCTACGTGTAATATTTGGTTGAAAATGGCTGATAGGAAAGCCAATAACATCCACAGTAGCAGCGCAAACCTGCTGTTTTCAGATGCCCCAGAGTTTAACTTCAGCCTGCCCTTCATTCCTGTCAGTCAGGCCACTGGCCCTGCGGTTTTATCTGGAGGTGAGCTTATAAAGTGTGAGGGGAAGAAACGAGATGCTTCAGTGGCTAGCGATGTTAGCTTATCTCTGTTCTAAGATCTTTGTGATTAATAGCTAATACTTTTTATATATTTGCTAAATCGTCTCTGAAATTAGCTGAAAATGTCCTTTTGCAACACTGTTGTCAATTATTTCAAGATATAATATTTCAAGAATTTTGTGTTGTGTTATTTTGTAAATGTCAGCTGATGATGTTTATGTTTGTGATACTTTGGGGTATAAATGCAGATTATTATATCTAATCTGAAAAAAATGTAAAAGTCCAGCTTTTCGTACATTTTGACTAAGTATCCAAAGATCCATTCTTCTGTGGAACACATAAGGTGATGTTTAGAAAAATGTTATCCTCAGTCACCATTCATTTTCATTGCATCTTTTTTACATACAATAAAAGTGAATGGTGACTGAGGCTGTCAACATCTCCTTTTGTTTTCCACAGAAGAGTCATACAGGTTTGGAACGGCACGAGGGTGAGTAAATTATCACATCATTTTTATCCCTTAATACAGGGGTGGGGAAACTTTTTTCCATTAAGGGCCATTTGAGTATTTACGAAATTATTTGTGGGCCATACAATTGCTTACAATTTCTGATTGTGGGTTGAAATTAATGTATGCATTCCGTTATGAGCTTACACACCAAAAACACTAAAAGGTCTGTCTATTATACAATATTTTGTGTTATCAATTTAAATAATTTTTAAGCAATATTTGAAAGGATTTTTTTTTTCAGGTTAATTGAATAACAGCCATTTTTTGCTTTTCAAATTATTTCTCAAATGTCTTCGCAGGCGGGTAAAATGGTCTCGCGGTCCTTATACAGCCCTGAGGCCTGATGTTCCCCATCCCTGCCTTAATAGTTCCACTGTAAATAATTAGCCTTTTTATTAATAAAGACTAATATTCTGTACATTTATTTATCAACCTCTGTAAAGATGATGCCAGTGAAGTTGGAGAAGAAGACAGTTTTCTTGGACAGACACCATCAGCAGTTTCCCAACCGTCCACATTCAATTATTTCTCAAGTTCCACCACCACCAGCAGCAGTGACCCATTTGCCTCTATAGGACAGCACCCATGCCCACCTCCAGCACCCACTATCATTCCATCGACAACAGGGCCATCACCTGCATCCATTGCTGCTAGTCTGCCTCTAAATCCACCGATATCTCACATGAACCCTGTTCAGCAGTATGGGAGTGTTGTTAATCAAAGCCCTATGGGTACCTACACTCCACCACCTAACGCGCCGACTCCACCTCCTCAGAGCTCCCAGCAGTCATATAATCCATATCGTCACACAGCTGCCAGTAGCAAAGCAAATCCCTACATCATGGCTCCTGAATTACAGCAGCAGCCCCCGAGCCAGACACCCCAGCATCTAAAACCCTATTCTCAGGCTACACCTGCTCCTTTATTCCAGACTCCCCCTGCTGCATTCACAAAGGTTGGTTATCTAGTGGTCTTTTTTGTCTTGTAGTCGCCATATGCTCATCCCTTTAAGGGTAGTTGACTTGTTTTGCAATGTGACATGCTTTGCAATGTGACATGCTTTACTTTTGAAACAATTTTATTTATTTTATTTTGGTAATTATTTTATAATTATTATGTCTGTTATATTAATTGAGACTGCGTAGAATATTTGCATTTGTAAAAATGTATTTGTCACATTTGTCACACCATTTTAAATTAACTAGTGAAGGCAAAAATGTTATAAAAATTGTGAGAATCTTAAAAGAATTCTTGACCAGTCAAATCACCTAAATGTAATTTTTTATATAAATAAATAGCTCATGGACATTTTATGTGACAATTACACATTTACATAAAAGAGTTTAATACATATCTGAAATCTGGTCTGTTGTGATTCTTAGTTTCTTCAGAGTCGGACACTAGTTATAAAAGTGAGTATTCATAAATTGGAAAAATATGCCAATTTAGAGAGATTCTCCAAAGTGAAATTCTTCTTTTGGTTCAGTAAGTGTTTTTTTTAAAGTAAAAATCATTAAAGTGAGTTTTAAAGTAATGGTACACCTAATTATGATATTCTATAATTATTTAGTCACCCTAATGTCTCCAAACCTGTATGAGTTTCTTACGTTTGTGGAAAACAAAAGGTGAATTTTAAGACTTTATTTGCTATATAATGCAAAAAAAAAAAAAGTGACTGGTCTTTCAAGCTCGAAAAAGGATAGAAAAATAGCTATAAAACTGCTGTAAAATTAATTGGTACATATTGGTACTTACACTATAAACCAAGTCTTCTGGAGCCATATGATCACTTTGTGTGATGAACAGAATCAAATAATTAAAAGATTCAGTAAATCAAATATGGCGGCTACGTTGATAACGTCAAACCTCACTGGTTCTTGCGACATGACATCATAATATTTGGTCATGAGCCGCGATGAAGATCAATGAGGTTTAAAATTCTAGACATAGCCAACGTATATGAATTACAGAGTTTTTTGCAATTGTTGAGATTACATATTCTTTTAAAGGAGCTAACATATTTAATAACCATTCTAAAGGTTATTTTACTTAGTCTTTATGCCGCTATGCTATTTTCCAGACTCCTCCAACAAAGGTTCCACCACCCCCTGCAGCAACCAACATGGCTGGGCCATTGGTCCCTGCCAACTCTATGGTGCCATACACATTTACTATTTATGAACCTATTCAGCCCCACTGGTTCTACTGCAAACAAGTGGAGTCAAAGCTGGTCTGGCTTCCCTTTAGTGTTCTGGATTCCATTCATCTGGAAGAGACTTTTAACTCTGGTGAGGTGTGAAGTGGTTTCAGTAAATCTAGGAACACTGGCAGGAATATTTGTACAAGGTGCTGCCAATATTTTAGTGCTAGTTGTCTAGTTTTTGATGTATGAATCCTGCTGTTTATTTTTAAGGGCAAGTGTAGTAATGTAACTATCGGCTAAATGGAACTACTACTGTCACTGTAATTTTATTTGTTTTTAATAAACTGCGATCAATTTTTTGGTATGTATGCAAATAACTGTTATGCAAATTAGTGTGGCCATTGATAGTCTATTTCGTAACATATCCTCTTTGACTGACATTTATTGCATAATCCATTTCACCAGTTCAGCCAGATCCAGAGAATGTGATTGTTTGTACGGATGGAGGGCGCTATGATGTTCAGCTGTATGATCGCGCACGGACCGCTGTATACTGGGAGGAAGAGCCCTCTGAGGTCCGCCGCTGCACCTGGTTCTACAAAGGAGACACAGACAGTCGCTTTATCCCCTACTCTGAAGACTTCAGTGATAAGTTGGAGGTTTGTAATGCCCTATTTGGCCATTTTTCATGTATTCCTAAAATGAGGATGACATATTACCACTAAATTGTATGTTATGTCATCATTACTAGCAAGGTTGCTCAGCAACCCTGTACTAATGTTGTTTGATCACATTTGTTCTTTTTGACTTTCTTAAATTCATATTCTGTGTTCATTACAAATTAAGCTCAATCTACAGCATAATGTTGATTACTACAAAAATCAATTCTGATTCGTCCCTCTTCTTAAAAAAAAAAAAAGAAAACTTAAATACATTTTAAAACTCATGCATTATTTGAGCTGTAAAAGGTTTTTAGGGTTTGTAGACATTACATCATCATGGCAAAAAATAAGAAAGGTTATTAAGTGATTTTATCACACTAAAATCATGTTAAAATACTTATTGTTTATGTGTTGTGGCTACACTTTTATATGAAAAATATATTTTAATACATAGAAATATGTATTTTAACATTTACGGCTTGGCCCTATTAATAATTTTTTGTGGTAATCAATATTATGCCACAAATGCTGTCGAGTGATCTTAACTTGTATTGAACCCAGAATATTCCTTTAACAGAATTAGATTTTATAGGGTAATCAAATGTTTTGAACATGCTTTGTGAACTCCATTGCATATTAATAGGTTTGTTTTTCTGAACAAAACAGGCAGAATACAAAAAAGCTGTTACCACTAATCAGTGGCACCGCAGACTGGAATTCCCATCTGGTGAAACCATCGTAATGCACAATCCAAAGGTACAACTTCGTCATACACTAGACAACTGAGTGATACTGCATGTGAATAGTACACACTTTCTTCTTGTAGCATAAATCTGATTGGTTGCTCCTCAGGTGATTGTGCAGTTTCAGCCATCTGCAATGCCTGATGAGTGGGGCACGACGCAGGATGGTCAGACTCGACCAAGAGTTGTCAAGAGGGGTGTGGACGATGATCAAGATGAAGTTCCTGATGGTGACTGAACCTTGTGACCTAGAGTTCTTAATGTCTTACGTTAGGGGCTGTCCTTACCTTAGGGGCTGTCCATCTGCGCTGTTTAAAAAGTAAATGTATAATAGACAGATGTCTTTGACCATTGTGACATGGCTCACTGTTTTAAAGCATTGTACACCATGTGCACTGTGTTATAAGACAGCGTCTCAAGTGGAAAACAGTTAAATGTTAAACTGTTACACATTACAATAAAGTTCCATTTGTTAACATTAGTTCCCTTTTGATTCAGTTCACTCCACATTGCTGTAAGCACTATGGGGAGTGTCCTTCTACATTACCTTGCTGAAACCCTTTTACAATCACGCCAATCCTGGTGGTTCGTTTGGTTTCCCCCACCGTTTAATTTGGATGAAAAGCAATCTATGCATATATTATGCCTGATTAGGGCATTGCATACATATGTTGAGTGCACCTGTAAGTTTAGGATGTCGGATCAGCTCTTTATTTGTTACTGGGGTTGCACAAAGTCTGTCTCCAAACAAAGGCTCTCGCTTTTGAATCACAGGGCACGAGTTGCCCTATTGGTGTCAAAGTGCATTCAACCAGAGGCACCATGAGTGCACCTTTAACACTAATTAATGCGTATGAGAATGTTCTGTTTCATCAATCCTGTTTTGGGAATCAATAAAATGTAAAAAATAAACCACTCTAAATTGTAATTGTCTCAATATTGTGTAATATCAAGCATGTCTAAAAGGTGAGTGTACAGTTTTGCTGGACAAGTGAAGAATATCGTCCTATTGTCTGTAGGTGAGATGGCACAGGTGGACCATGTGGTGTTTATGGTGCATGGCATTGGCCCCGTCTGTGACCTGAGATTTAGGAGCATGGTGGAGTGTGGTATGTTACACAAGCCAGCTCAAATTTTACATTCACATTATTATACAAATTGACAACCAAATGCATTGTGTATGTTTAATGTCTTAAATATAAATTTTGAATATTCATGAAGTGTTTTTTATTTATTTTTTTACAGTGGATGACTTTCGTAGTGTGTCCTTAAAGTTGCTGCAGAGTCATTTTAAGAGGGCCCGAGATGATAACGTTATTAGCCGTGTGGAATTTCTCCCTGTGCACTGGCACACTGCTCTGCATGGTGATGCCACAGGGGTTGACAGGTACAGGCATAATGTTAAGCTACATTCAGGAGAGATGAGTAGTTTTACTTTGGATGCTGTAAATTAGGCCTAGAAGTAATTTTTATTGAATGTGAAAATATGGTTTTACATTAAAAGTTTATTTGTTTCCTATATGTTTTTAATCATTCAGGCGGATAAAGAAGATTACCCTGCCCAGCACAGGTCGTCTGCGTCACTTCACTAACGAAACCCTCTTAGACGTGCTTTTCTACAACAGTCCTACTTACTGCCAGACCATTATGGACACAGTGGCTTTTGAGGTCAACCGCTTGCATGCACTGTTCATGCAGAGAAACCCAGATTTCAAAGGGGGAGTGTCTGTGGGTGGACACAGCTTGGGTTAGAATCCCTTCTATGTGCTTTTCTATGTGCTTTAACCACTGATTAACTAAATCCACATTCCGTAAAGGAGCACCACATATTTTCTTGTACTGCTCTCTGTTTTAATCTATAGTTGTCTTAATTCACAGGATCTTTGATACTTTTTGACTTACTGTCCAATCAGAAGACCGGGTCACCTTTATCAGATCTAATAACCAATGGGAATGCTCAGCCTAATGCAAAACAGGTATCAGTACATTTTGGATAAAAATGACCTAAGATGCTTTTCATTTATTAAACTAGTAAATAAAAGTCTGTTCTGTTGAATTACCAGAGATGACATGGTAAGCTTATTTGTGTGCATTTAATTGTTGTAGATAAGTCCAGTCAACCAGGCCAATGAAGTTCCTACCGTAGCGGCTGTTGAGGAGGAGCCTAAGGAGGAAGAAGAGGAGATTGGTGACCTATCATCTGTTCTGGAGATGTTGGGCATGTCTGAATACCTGAGCACTTTTGAAAACGAGAAGATTGATGTGGAGTCTCTTGTGAGCAAATTAATTTCTTTATGTAAACCTTGTTTTATTTTACATTCATAGTGAAAAGCAGCTCATCACTATAATTTGTACAACTCGCTTTGCAGCTCATGTGCACAATAGATGATCTTAAGGAAATGGGTATTCCTCTGGGGCCACGTAAAAAACTTGCTAAATTTGTAAAAGAGAAGTCAGCAAAACAGGTACATATTAACTTTTCAATATTGCATCAGCTCTTGATAACCATTATCATACTTCCAGTGTGATATGATGCTTTAAAAACACATTTGTTACTTGGCAGGCAGCACGACAGGCTGTAAAAGAAAAGACCGTAGCACAAGAGAAACCGAAAGAGACCCTACCTCCCCTTCAAACAGAGCCCACACCAGATTCTGCCAGCAACAAACTGCCAGTGGGAAGAAACATGTCCTCAATCCATGTGGATTACAACTATTTTGAAATAGGCACAGGACAGGTAAAGCTGACACACACACCATTCCAAATTGGTCTGTGGATGAGAATATGTTGGAACGAAGGCATGAGATTGTTTTAAATTTTGTCAGAAATGTATGATACATGGTTGTTTAAACATGTTTGTTCTGCTGCAGGTTTCAGTGGTGTATCATGCTCTGGACTTTGAGCCGGTGAATTTCTTTGCTCTTGGATCTCCCATCGGAATGTTTCTGACTGTACGTGGAGTTGAGAAAATTGAGGAGTCTTACCAGCTTCCCACCTGCAAAGGATTCTTCAATATCTATCATCCAGTAAGTGCATTAGCTAGCGACTAAAGTGTAAAAGTTTAATGGAGAATAATGAATAACACCACAGTTTTGTTTTAACTTTATAACCTTATTATGATTATCTATACGTTTCTTATACATGAAAATTGGTGCAAATTGAGATGTTTCTCTTTGATCGTGCTCTCAGCTGGATCCAGTTGCATACAGAATCGAGCCCATGATCTTACCAGACATTGAACTGAACCCTGTTTTGATCCCTCACCATAAAGGAAGGAAGAGACTGCATCTCGGTATGTATTCGAGAATTTATCTGCATCTTATGCAAGTGTTAAATGTAGGGATGTGCACGAGTAACCGATTAATTGAGAACTCGTTCAGCTTTAAATATTTGACTAGTAAAAACACGACTCGATTATTGCAATTATATTATTCTATTTGCCTTTGCCTTATGTGGGCAGCAATTAAAACTGCTTCTCTCTCCTAAATCTTGCCGTTACAACTCGATGCATTGGATGGTACTGTGGATGCATGACGTTGTTAAAGGAATAGTTAAACCATAAAGAAAATTCATTATTTAAATGTCATTATTTAAAGTGATTGTATTGCTTTAAAATATTTTGAAAATATCTTTCTGTGTGAGTGCAAATGTCTTTTTGTCATTTTTTTTATTCTGAATTTATGCATTTTAAATAAGAAATACAGGTTAAATGGTTGAAGTTTTCTTCAGATATTAACATTTTTATTGGTTGCTTCTCAACATGACACATAAAGCAAAACATTCATATACAGAGTCAAACATTAAACCCCATTGTTTCCCTTATATAAGAAAAAATAGATTGTGTGTCAAAACAAAATTATAAAGACCGCATTCCAACATTAGTGCAACAATTATCTCCTGAACTTTCCCCTAAACAAAACAAACTCTATCTCTCTAAACTCAAACAGTCTATGTATGCCTACGAGAGCCCCTGCGACAACTTTGCCGTCGGATTGATCAAGTCCGGTGCATCTATACAAAAATGTGTAAAACAGAATACACAACAGAATATAATTTTAAAAACAAACTCCAGCCTATAAGTGGAATAAACCAAAAAAAAAACAAAACATGTAGATTCATCCACTTAATTGTCTCGAAGGTGTGCCCCACAAAACAAGCTCCAGCAGCTAGTGCAACCAGCTCAAAATATTTTTTTCAAAAGTTCAGTTCTTTGGGCAGTCAGACTCACTCCAATGTCCTTCAAGAAATATTCAACAAAACCAACTCCAGCCAACAGGAGTCGTAAGCACCCAAAACAAGCAGATTCTTCCACAAGCTGTCCCTAAGAAATGATATTACACAAAAGAATCTCCAGCAGCTAGGTGGAACCAGCACAAAATAAACAAAAAAGGCACCCAGCTTCCTTGGACAGTTGTGAACATGAAAGCAACAGTCGGCAACATGAAAATCACCAAAAGGCTTACTCATTCCATTGTTATTATTAAGGATAGTGCTTGATGTGGACATGTAAATTCTCTACAGCCGTCCTTAGTATCTATTCTCAGTTTGGCCGGAATCAACAGAGCAAAAGTGACCTTCCATTGATGTAAGAGATTCTTGCATTTCCTGAATCGTTCGTGTTTCTCTTTTATCGTATTTGTAAAGTATGGGAACAAGAAAATTATGTAGTTCTTCCAAGAAAGCTTTCCTTTGCTCCTCGCATAACACAAGATCTTTATCAGATGACCTCAGAAATTTGGCCAGAATTGATTGGGGCCTGTCTCCCTCCACAAATGTCTGAGCCAGGACTCTGTGAGCTCGTTCAATTTCCAGTTTATTGCATGTTATGTCGAACAGACTCGGGAGGAGCTAGGAATTTAGCTAGGAATTCATCTAGGAATTTCACCATATCTCTGCCTTCCTCATGCTCAGGAATTCCAACAATTCGGAAGTTGTTTCGTCGATTATGATGCTCCAAATCCTCCAGTTTTTCCCAAATGCGTTGCAAGTCTGCCTTGTTCCCTAGCGGATTACCAGCTAATTCCCTCTCCGAAGACTCCAGATAATCGATCCGTCTTTTGAAGTCCGACAACCTTGTAACCAACTCAGAGAACTTCATCTCCATGGAAGTAATCGATCTACGTATTACAGCCAAATCCTCCAAGTCTCCAACAACCTTCGTCATCATTGCCGACACATTCATCAATTCAAGCCAGATTTCTTTCAGTTCACCATCCGAATTTAATCCGGGGCTTCCGGCCTGCCGCTGCGGGAATCGGCTTGTATGTGTCTTTTAATGTCTCCAGAGCCCAAGGATTTAGAATTTTGACATATTGTCTTCCCAGAACAATCAAGAATCAGGGTCGAATCTCACCGTTTTATGACACAAATAGCATTAAAACTAGCAAAGTGCGCAGAGCTCGCCGCTCACACATCCACTCCTTGCAAGGCGCCATGCCCGTCGATTACTAATTTTCTTTGAGTACTCTACTAGAAAATTACTAAATGCCCATCCCTTGGTAAATAAGTAGAAAACCATCCTGAACCAGATAGGACAGAACACGAATGAAGATTTTTTTTGAAGAATATTTCAGCTCTGTAGGTTCATACAATGCATGTGCACCAACATTTTGAAGCTCCAAAAACACACAAAGGCAGCATAAAGTAATCCATAAAAATATGATAGGTGTGGGTGAGAAACAAGATCAATATTTAAGTACCCATTCACATACATTGTATGAACCTACAGAGCTAAAATCTTCATTTGTGTTCAGCAGAATAAAGTAAGTCATACACATCTGGGATGGCATGAGGGTGAGTTAATGATGAGATCATTGTAATTTTTGGGTAAACTACCCCTTTAATCCTGTGTTGTTGTTTAGTTGTTGCAGTTAGCAGTAAATTAAAAATGGGATACAGAAGCATTTATTGTAGTTGTTATAAGAAGGCATGACTTTTCCTAGTTTCCCATAAGAGTGATGTTTTTGTCTATGCGTGTCTTGTGTTCAGAACTAAAGGAGAGTTTGTCCAGGATGGGCTCTGACCTGAAGCAAGGCTTTATCAGTTCTGTGAAGAGTGCTTGGCAGACTCTGAATGACTTTGCTCGTGCTCACACCTCTTCCGCTCAATTGCATGAACAGCTTGCCATGGTAGCCAGTCAGATTAAGGCAGAGGTGGAAAAGGAGGAAGGAGAAGGTGAGTTATGAAAGGAACTGCCATTTAATAACAACAAAGCATATCCTTTTTTGGTTTCACTAGCTCAATGTGCACAATTCTGAAACTGAATCAACATCTGAATCACAATGTTGTTTGTAGAGGCGAGTAAGATGGTTGAGTGTCCTGATCCTCAGAAGGAGGAGGAGACTCAAGTTAAAGTGGGCCTGCTGAATGGAGGAAATCGCATTGACTACGTCCTGCAAGAGAAACCGATTGAAAGCTTCAATGAATACCTGTTTGCACTCCAGAGTCATCTATGTTACTGGTATGGGATGTAAAGCATCAATGTCTTGCATAAGAATGTCTATGTAATTGTACTCTTGCTTCTTTTTACAAGCAGATTTTTTGTCTTTTTCATCAGGGAATCGGAGGATACAGCTCTGCTCATTCTCAAGGAAATTTATAAGACCGTGAACATACACCCAGATCAGCCAATGCATTGATATAATAAATAACTAAAACTTGTAAGCATTGATAAATCAATATTTAAAAGTTTTCAACTCGAGCTGAACAATATTCTTTTTAATTCTTTTAGTCTGTTGTATACAAATGAATACACTTTTATTATTCCATATGTCTTAAATTAAGAAATGAAACAATGGATTTCAGTGCCACCACAATGGTTTGAAATTACATTTTTATAGCTTAAATTATAGAGCTGCAAAAGTGCATATGCAAATGGAGTCAAATGTGAATTATAAAAACAGAAACTACCGTTTAGAGTTATGATATATTATATATGCTGTATAAAAAAAAAAAAAAAACAAAGTCATAAATTGATTTATTTGGTAAGCCATCGTGTTGCTTTGGTCTGTCATTTTAGTTGATGGTTACAGGTATAACAATGCTCCCATGGATAAGTGCTTGTTTAATGAGAATTGACATTAATCGGCACTTAGATTAAGCTAAAAATTGCTAAGAACAGCAACGGCAGGTGCTCAAGGCCATAGTAAAATTGTAATCTCTGTAACAACAACTTTTGGGTCAACACATTCCAAGATCTAACAAATAATGCATCTGTAATGACAAGTTCTATTGGTAGACAGTGCTAAAAAGAAATTTGTTTGTAGACAGGCAAGTAGGGTTGAGAGATGGGTAGTGGGATTGGGTCATGACCCAGATCAGACTCGATCCTGGGTCCCCATGAGCAAACCACAGTGCATTCTTGTGAAAGTTGTTACTGATTTAAATACAAGACCTTACGATGTGATCGCGGAGTATGATTAATTGGACGTCCATTTTGATAAAGGGGACAAACACCATTAAAAATGTCTGGTTGTTTTTCTTTTATTTGTTACAAAAAAGAGGAATGGAACAATTTCAACATCCTGGAAAATTTCAGGCCTTTCAACAGACAGCCATGGCTATATTCAAGTAGGATTAACAGTACCAATTCTCATCAGAATCTAAGAGGCACATACAGGCAAATCTGTTCTTTAGTGTTGTAAATGGTTTAGTTTCAATCAAGATTTACTAGATACCACAGACTTTAAAGAGGTTGCAAAAGTCACAGCATTTGATGTTTACCATCAACCCCTAATATTGAATGCTATGATGCTGACCAGCATCCTCACACATGGCGCAATTAAAGAGTTTGACTCATGCATAAAAATGCATATCAGGACCATGCAGCAAAAAACATGGAAAGCTTTGGGGAAAAGTCTATATACTGTTCTAACGATACATTACCTACCAAACTGCCTATTTCCTGAATTACCCTCCAGCATGGCAAGTTTAACCACAACCTTGTGTGGATAATTGTCCCTTTCAGCATTTACATTAGATCCTTTTTTTGTGTCAGCACATAGTTAAAGTCATAATATAAAAATAAAAATGCAATGTATGGCTCTGTCAATTAGTTGCAAAAATAAAATACTACATCATGCTTTACTCATGGCATGTCTTCTCAATGTTGCATTTATGAAAAGACACTTTCTGTGCAAGAGAAGAAAATCTGTAGTAAATCTTGTTTCCTAAAGGAACTGATCATTATTTCACATATATACAGAGTTAATGTCCAAAAAGTCCTTGCAAATTTCAGAATGTTTATCAAAGTCTGAATGATGTAAACATAGTAACAAATTCCATTCTCCCAGCCGATTAATTCTTCTTGCAGTCATGGAGTCTTCTTTAATCCATGGGTTATTTTCGATTTAACAAGGAATAACGTTCAATTGAAATAATCTGGACATGTCTCAACAACAGACCCATGTCATTACTGCAGTAATTTACAAAAAATGAGCTCCCCTGTGGTGCACTTTTGAGAGTGCACAGAAAGAATGTCTGATTGTGTACTTTATTCATTCTGTTGGTTTACTCAGAGTTTTGAAGGCCTGCTTTCGAAGGTGAGTCTCAATTTCCTCCCTAAACACAAGCATGCCCAGATGAGAGTGTGATGCCTCATTCATGGCTTTGGATTGGATGCACATGCGGTATTGTTCAGGAGTCAGCTCGTCAGCACACAGCTTCTCGTGCCAAAGGTGGAACAGGCCTGACACAGGCGTGCGTATCACAATCTGGTCGCTCCGTAGGTACTTCCTGTACAAGTGGACATCTTCTACACCCCAACCTTTCACTTCCAGGTCAAATCCTCCTAAAATAGACAAATTGCCATTTCATTAATACAAAACAAGCTATACAGTCTTATGAGAAAATGGTACACTTTATATTTTTCAAACAAAAAAAAAATGCATATATTACTTCCAACTCTTTAAACCTACCAATGCTGAGAAAATCTGAACGATACTGACAAGTCATTCCAAATCCAAAATCCCTCCAAAATCCTGCATCTTTTTTATGAATCTATAAAAGCATTAACATTTTATGATTCCCATTTGTATCACTAAATGTAATGATATTAAAAAAAGCTAATTAAAATTTTGAAATTACATACCAGCTGATGTTCAATAGAAGGTGGCAAATCAAGATTTCCATAAACTATGGCTGGATTATACAAACTAAATACCACAGGATAGAAAACTCGCTTTCCTTCATGGGAGAGAGAAGAACTTTTTATATATATATTGAGAAATATATACACACACACACACAAGATGTGAGAAATATGAATGTGAATACATTATATGAATACAAATATGAACACATTATCTAGTAATGGGTCCATGAACTTTCAGTTGGGATGCTTGTTGAGATTACAGACCTGGAGCTGTATTGAGTCGACAGGTAGCAAGGAATTCAAGTGTGAAGTAGATGTCGACATCACAGAAGAACATCAAGACATCACCGCCTTTCTCCCAGGCATGAGCTCCAATGTCCAGACCACGGCCACGGGAAAAATCTTCATCCACAGGGATCAGGGTGTAGTTACTGAAGTTTTCCTCACTGGAAAATGATCAGAGTAAATAGCAATAAATTACTGCAAAAGAAACAATTGGATTTTTGGCAATGATACAGTGTAATAACATAGCAACAATGCTCTCATCATATACTTGCCCTCATGCCATCCCAGATGTGTGACTTACTTACTTCTGCGGAACACATATTAAGAATTCTAGAAGAATATCTGCTCTGTAGATACAATGCAAGTGAATGGTGATCAGGCCTTTGAAGATCCAAAAAGGAGATAAAGTCAGCATAAAAGTTATCCAAAAGACTCCAGTGGTTTAATCAATGTCTTCATAAGTGATGCAATTGGTTTTGGGTGAGAACAGACCAAAATATAACTTTTACACTGTACAGAGCAACATGACAAATTGAGAAAAATTCAACTTTATGCAAATGACGAGCGACATTCGCAAGCAACAACCAATGAGAGTGAAGACAGCGGAGCTCACGTCATCTGTCTCCTGGCAGATTGTAGACGACTACAGGCAAGACGGAGAGGTTTCAGCATCATGAGGGATTTTTACGGTTCTATGCCATTTGATTATAACCACATGCATTGATATAATCAAACACTGATGTGTGGAAAAGCATGTCAGAAACGGTCTTCATTCTGAGCGAGTTTGATTCATTCATTAAATGGTAGATTGATCGTCTTGTTAATGATTTAATGCACTGAAGACTGCTGCACGTTTTAGAAAACACTATACTGCAGAATGAATATTTTAGAGACAAGAGACCTGATTCCTTGTTAAATTGTAATGATATCTTAATTTTACTGGTATTATGTCTCATCCGTGTTAAAATTTTCAAAAGCTATGGCCAAACATGCAGTCATCCAATAACGTTACAGTTATTAATAGTAAGAACGCCCACTAGTGACACAGATCGCAGACTTTAGGGACACCATGTGACAAAGTCGCTGGCAGTGTGAACAGAGCTTGAGAAATTACTTTTATGCTGCCTTTATCTCCTTTTTAGAGCTTCAAATTTCCGGCCACCATCCATTTGCACTGAATGGACCTGTACATAGCTGATATATTCTTCTAAAAATCTTAATTTGTGGGATGGCTTGAGGGCGAGTAAATGATGAGAGCATTTTTATTTTTGGGTGAACTCTCCCTTTAACCTACCTAAATAAACTGTTTCCAAAGCATTACTTTCTAACATGAAAACAATTTAAGCATTTTTCTTGCTGGTCGCTGCAATTACCATTTTAATTCAGAACATGTCTACTGACCAACTAAGATGGGTGAACAGAAAATAGTTTTTCCTTGGGTTTTCTCGATTCAGGAGGTTGGCAGACCGAAGATAATTTAGTTACGCATTGTGCATGCAACATAACAGAATATTTGCAGAGCTCAAACCTGGACATTTTCTGCAGAGATGCCTTCACCTCCTGCAAGCCCTCCTGCCCAAAATACACCACTGTGAGATGTACCCGTTTGTCCTGTTGTATACAAACCTCCCTGCAGACAGAAGACACAGTCTTTCAACATTTCTAACAGAATTTGTCTTGTTAAATTGAACATACCTGATTGAACCCCTCAGTGCACAGTTTTCCAGCACTCTTTGTTCCAAAAGGGAAATTTTACTGGAAAACATTTCCTTTTTAAAATGTCAAATCTGGCTCTGTGTTGCTTTATAAGTATTCGTCACATGTTTTGCAGAATGCTCAAGTACACAGACACACACATTTCCAGACTTGATCCATGAATGTCAGTCTTAAATAATTTTTTTGCTAGCATGAGTGGAATATTTTACAATGTGTACTTCACATAGGCTACTTCCCAAATGGTGTGGCACTGAACATTTTAGAGTGTCCTTCTCACCTGAAGTTGTTTAAGAATTGAACAAAAGCTTCTGTTCGGCCTGACAGTGGCACTATGATGTTAATGACATTGCTGGCAGTGTCTACAGACGTACTTCTCACTTTCATCAGGGGCCCGAATGGACGGAAGAGGGTGACGTGATGGTACTCGTGGGAATTCTCTTTAGCAAAATAGAGCTCATACAGTGAACCTTTGTCCCTCTCTGTTCTGTAGAGTCCTGCCAAGAATAGCAAATACACAACTGAGCAACTAGAGTAACTCTAGTGCTGTGCAAAGTTCATACCGTCTTTTTATTCTCAAATACATACAGGCACTGTTTAGTACATGCAAATCCCTGACCACAGGGAAATGATTTTGAATTGTTGCATGTCAACAGTCCATGGCCAACTTGAAGGATTTTAGAAGAATATCTCGGCTCCGTAGGTCCATACAATGCAAGTGAATGGTGGCAGGAACTTTGAAGATCCAAAAATCACAAAGGCAACATTAAAGATATGCATACTACTCCAGTAAATCAATTTATGTCTTCTGATTGATATGACAGGTATGGGTGAGAGATCAATATTTAAGTCCTTTTTTACTATTAATTATCCTCCCTGCCCAGTAGGTGGCAAAATGCACAAAGAATGTGAATACCCAAAAACAAGACATATGAAAGTAAAAGTAGAGATTTATATTAAAAAATGGACTTAAATACTGATCTGTATCTCACCCACACCAATCATATAACTTCAGAAGATATTGATTTAACCACAGGAGTCAAGGATTACTTTTATGCTGTTTTATATGTTGTTTTTTTTTCTTGCTTCAAAGTTAATTTCATTATTCACTATTCACTTGCATTGTATGGGCCTACAGAAATGAGATTCTTCTTAAAATCATAATTTGTGTTCAGCAGAAGAAAATCACAAACATCTGGGATGGTATGATGGTGAGTAAATGAGAGAATTTTATTTAAATATTTAGAGACTTGCCCCATTCACTTCCACTGTGAGTTTAAATAAACAAGGAGCAAGTCGAATATTTGTTTGTGGTAACAAACGTTATGCCACAAATGCTGTCGATTTGTTTTTAACCCATTCCTTTAATACTCATTTAAGAGTTCTGCTAACTTCAACTGAATACCTCTTACCTTCAAAAAAGTGGCTTTCTGTGAATGCTTGTCTCGCCACAGGGATGTTATCCTTGTGTCCATCATCTTCTTCTGGGTTATTAATAATTTCCAAACCTGCTTCTATAACCTCCACCAGCTCATCTCTCCGGTCCTTCCGTACAGGCTTCTCCTCGGGATGGCGTGTCAATCCCATCTCAAGCTGGTAGACCTTCGAGGTGGTGAAACTCTCAAAGGGAACCAGTGCATACTCACTCGGCAGCCTTGCCCCGGTATTCACCTCCGCCTTATCGATTTGTGAGTGCAGGTACTCCAACAGGTCACTGGGCTCCTGATCCCTGCCATCAATCAGGCTCTGTGGTCCTGGAGCCGCCTCCTTTTCTTGAAGAACCCTAAGTTTTTCGCTCATCTCCTGAAGTTCTTGTTTGAGCTGTGCAATTTGCCTTTTGAGACTGGCTGCTCGGGTAAGATGCCGCTCTTCCTGCTCCTGCAAGAGGGTTTGATAGTATTCCTTTCCATACGGCTCTACTCCCAGGCCTGGGAGCACCTGACTCACATCTGCAGGAGGGGTGCACTCGAGCAGGTAAGCAAAAAGTAGCAGAACCAAGATCAAGAATATACCCAGGAGTAGCCAGCGTGCCCGCCCCTGCAGAGGAAGCCCCCGTCTGGGCATGTCTGAGAGGCAGGGTGCTTATTACCAGCCAGACTTTTGCATTCCCACCTGGTCAATATCCAACCTTAAGGAGGGATGAATTTAATCACAATAATCCATTCCCAAGTGAAGTGGAGACAGTCTGAGTGTGCATAAGTGTCACATTTCTCTAATGGTCATTCTCTTCTCACATTACAGCATTTCAGTGGGCTCAAATTCAACGAATGTGGGAATATGCATTCTGCTTGCACCATATTGCTCCTTTCAAGAGAAATAACTAATCTAAAAAGAGATGTCAAAATTCATCAACAACATAAAAGTCAAGTAACTGTTCTGATGAGATATTTGCTCTTCAGTATATTTATTTGGTCAAAATACAAACTGACATATTTTGAAATAGTACTGTGGCCCGTATAGGAAGCAACCAAAACAAATATTAAATGAATATTCCAGGTTCACTAAAAGTTAAGATCAATTGACAGCATTGTGGCATAATGTTAATGACCACAGAAATTAATCGCGACTCATTCCTCCTTTTCTTTAAAAAAGCAAAAATCTGGGTTACAGTGTGGCACTTACAATGGAAGAGAATGGGGACATTTTTTGGAGGGTTTAAAGGGGTCATGACATGAGAAACCAAATTTGCCTTGATCTTTTGGTATATAAGAGGTCTTTGTATCATTAAAACGTCCTGCAAGTTTAATATTTTAAGACGTCCTCCCCATTCTAAACGAATCATTTATTTAATCAAGCTCAAAATACAGCTCGTCCTGGATTCATGGTTAGAAGTGACGTGACGGTTAGAAGTGACGTACCAGCGTTTGCATATGACCGCCTCCAGCACAAGATAACTACGCTTTAAGCGCTAAGACAACTACGCTGATTTCAGTATCGCCGTGTGCCTCACAAGTGTTCAGCGCAGTCGATGGACAGCGAGCTCTGACAGAGACTACTTGTGCACAGGAAAATTACGATGCCACACAGATGTGCTGTTCCTGGCTGTGGTCAAACAAAACCTCTGAATAAGCTGCCGAAAGATCCAGACGCCAGGGAAAAATGGATGCAGTTTATTTTTTGAGGACGTCCCAGTCACGGCAGTGTTAACTTAAGCGTTTGTTCTGTACATTTTAAGGATGACTGTTTTGAGAACAAATCTCAATATGATGCTGGCTTTGCCAGAAAACTGTTGCTCAAAGATAAGTCCGTGCCGACTATTCTGGGAACAACGACGACGCAAACTGTAAGTAATCTATTTTAAACTTTAAACTACTTTTTAAAGCGCAATTTCATTCATTATGAATAATCACAGTGTTTTTACTTAGTTTACTTGCATATTGTTCTGGCTGGGGGCGTCAATAATTGATACATAGGCACTGACGTTAGCCAATCATAACAGTGGGCGTTTGAATCAGAGGATGAGAAACAGGGTGGGAAAAGGTCATAAATCACTAGATTTTAAAAGTTTTTCTTAAAAAAAAAATATATTAATACTATAATTGCACCTAAGGGAACATAATAATACAATAAAAAAAACCATGTCATGACCCCTTTAAATGGCAGACATGTGAAGCTTAGAATTTTATTAAAGCATGTGATGATTTCTTCTGTTAAAAGTTGTGCATTATTTGAGCTGTAAAGTTTTTTTTTTTGATCACCATTTTAAGTTTATAGGGTTTGTTGACATTACATCGTCATGGCAACGGAGATGCAAAATTGAATATAACTTTACACAGAAAAGGTTAGTTAGTGATTTTATCACACTTAAATCATGTTAACATGCACATTGTTTATGTCTTGTGGCTATACTTTTGAAACGATGAGTATTTTAACGTTTACAGATTGGACCACATTCACTTCCATTGTAAGTGCCTCACTGGAACACAGATTTTTGCCTTTTTTAAAGAAAAGGAGGGATGAGTCAAATTATTTTTGTAATAATCTACTTAATGACTCAAATGCTGTCGATTTAGCTTTGTATTGAACCCAGAATATACCATTAAAATAATATAATTACCGGTACTTACACTTTAAGGAAAACAAGTGTATAGGTTAACAACATGTACTCTTTCAGCAATTACACCTATAAATAAAAATGATCATTTACAAATAATACATTAAAAATAAATAGCAATTAGGCTTGTTTACATTTAAGCTGCGTACAAATAAAACCATTTAGTTTTAACTGCTAACAGAAGAACATACATCTGACTGATCCCATAGCCTAGCCCGCTATACACTATTGGATTTTTACAGTCCTTTAAGATTGTTACGTGTCAGACTGCACGATATGAACGCCTTGAGATCGCAATGGCACACTGTGCGACATTATGTCAGACTGCACGATACACATCAATGGTCCCAATCGTCCCGATCAGTGAACGTGACCTTTAATATAATATAGAAGCGAAACGGCGAGATTTGCCCGGAGGAGCGTTTTTTTCCCTTTCTTTCTTAAAGTCAGGGCATCAGCATTTCCGTTTCTCCAATACCCCTACATCACCTGTCAAATAGGCCTTTAATGAGACAGCTTGATCACATAAATAGAGAAAATTACAGATGTTGAGAATGAGCGTGAGGTAGCCTACAGTAATAATGAGCCACCACAAGCACATATTCATTGTGGAAATAAAAAGATTGTGGCCCGAAAAATGACAAAGTTCTGCATTCACACTGGAGGAAAAAAAGGTGGGTTATAGTATGTCTTTCTTGTCTTTTAGATTAGTAACATATCGGCCACGCAAAATTTCGAAAATTCATAAAGGCTGATATTATTTCTGGCATATCCCCTATGGATGATGCACAAATATGACATAGATTTCTATAATTGTATCCAACTGTATTTGCTGATTTGGATTAAAACGTACCATAAATACTTAACAGTATACATTTTACAAACGTTATTAGTATTATTTAAATAACATTGTAAATCTTAAAGAAGTTTACACACATTTAAAATAAATGTATTAAAAGTAAACTTATTCAGGGAATATAATCATTTCATACTGCTGAAGTGTTACACTTTTCTTCAAGTATTTTCTGCTTATTTATGTATTAAAACTTTTTAAATAAAATGAAAAGAAAAACACTTAAAGTGCTTGATTAGAGTGAACTGGGCACAAATGTTGCTATGGTGGTGCAAACACGGAGCAGGTTTCTTTCCAAATGAACTGAGGTGCGAGAGAGGAGCGGAAAATCTCATCTGGCCGTCGTAATTCGCTAAATTTCTGACACTGCCAGAACTTCGTAAGAGGCACACAGCCTTTTAATCAGACGTCGGTGAACATGACACAATTAACATTGTAAAATTACCGATTTTGCCCTCCGACGACAGAAATTCTGTAGGATTTACGATATTTGTCTCAGACGGCAGAATCGTGGCCAAAATCGCAGAGTGTGCACCGGGCTTTAATTGTAAAAGCATTACAAATTGTTCAAGCAAAAATTTTAGTAACCTTCAGAATAAATCATTCGGGGTTTAAGTCACTTTCTTGGATTAAAGCAAAATTAAATTTGCGACAATTACCTCAGTAGTTGTGAGAGGATGTGGTTCTTGGCAAACGTTTCCTTTATGTAGCCATTCATTAGAATCCCGAGCATATCAAACGTGAGAACCTAACGCCACGGGGCAATGAAAAAAGGAAGCACCAAAAAAAAAAAAAAAAATCGCCACTTCCTTCCGCTTTGTGCGATAGCACTTCAATATAAAAGTCTTTAAAGGCATCGGTCACTCAAAAATTATTTTTTGGTCATCATTTACTCACATCATGTGTGGCTCCAAAATCGGATGCCTTTTTTTAAAAAACAATATTCTGTCTACACTTTGCCATGTAATGAAAGCGAATCAGCACTAGGCTTGACAGTCCAAAATGACCCCCCCCCACGCAAGTGTCATTTTTATTTATGTTTTAATATGTTTGATAAATAACAGACTTAAAATAATGGCAATTAGACAGCCAGAATTTGATTTCAACGTGTATGAGTTTTTGCCAGATTTCTTTAGGCGAGATCCTCAATCAGAATTTGTACAGTTTGGCTGCTGCCAGAGCTGCCAGAGTGACGCTTTAGTCATGCAATCTGGCAACCTTGAGCGCGCGAGCTCTCTCTCCACTGCAAAAACAAAAAAAAAAAAAACGATGATTTTCTGAAAAAACAGTAACAGGTATGTCGGAGTTTGCGATGGGTTGATTTGTTCTTCCTAGTGTTCACATTAAACTTAAGCCACAAGTTTTCAAATGTTTCATGCACTTTCAGACATGGTCAATTAGTAGATTGGAGAAGAAAAATGTGTGTCTGCAGTGGGCGAGTGATCTATAAAAACCTCCCACGATCATAACGAGTTATTTTTACAAGATTCATCATAAAATACTATAACAGAGGGTAACAGGGGCATATGGCCATGTGTCCTAAGGGTCAATCAAGTGGCGCTCATTTTTGTCCAGATATATTACATTAAAAATACATAAAAATATTAAATTCACACAAACCATTTATGAATACAGCTCTTCTATGAATAATTTTTTTTAATTGCTGAGATTAAAGACATATTGTTATTTTTTGGGGGGATTTAAGTAAAAAATGTAATTTAGTGTCCAGAGACAGTCAAAAAAAAAAAAAAAAAAAAGTAAAAGTCTCATTAAAAGCTGAAATTCCTGAAAAAAGAAATGTTGGCATGACTAGTGCAGAATAATATTTTGTTATTTCTAAAAAAATCAGTGAAGCAGTGAAACGATTGTGTATTAAAATATGATTAAATACCGTGAGAAAACTTCTTGATATATTTGACTTAAAAATTAATAATATTTATTTAAAAAACCTTGAAAAATGCATTTGAAAACTTTTTGGAAATTAATGATTAAGTTGTTTATACTCGCATTATATGCCTTCATTAGAATTTATGAGAGAGGTGGTTGCTTTGTGAATGAATCGTTCCTTTGAGTCAGATCTTTTCAATGAATCAATTGATCCAGTTTACAAAACCGATCTGAGTTATTATTTCATGCAATCAGACTCTGATCCAATTTTCAAATTTCAATTTCAGGTTTTCAGTTGAAGCGCTTAATAGCTCACTGGCAGGGCCGACCCATCCAACAGGAGACCGCCTGGGGCCCCAACGTATCTGACGGGGCCTTGCGAACACGTGCAAAAGAACAAATCATGGAATTTAAAACGTTGATGACTTTTAATTTGATACTCTCCACAATACAGTGGTTTCCAGAGCAGATTTACTCTAGAGATTGGGCAACATGTGTGACCCTGATCATTTAACATACAAATCATTATGATGATGAAAACTAAAAACTGTATAAAATGAGCTCTGAATAATCACACTAATCTGCATAATTTATTCATAACCCAAATAATTTTTGGGAAGTAGAGCGCAGCTTTTTTTCCTCAGTATTATTAGACAGGAAGGAATTCAGACACTGCCGATATAAAGATGAAAAAAAAAAAATATGAGCAATTAATCAGGAAAATAACCAAACCATCATATCGGCAAAGATGTCAGCTCTCTAAGAAGTTATGTGTTTATTTACATTTATTCACAAATATATATTTCGAGGCATTGTGTTTACAGGCACTATTTAAAATATGTAATTTTATTTATACAAAATTATACATTATACATTGCTGCAGTTACCCAACTTTTTGTTTTTTATAATACAAAACATATTCATAATTTCTGCTCACTGGAATAATATAATTTGTGAATAACAACTGAAATGTTGATTTCTTACACAGTTGCTATGCTATTGGTTCAGAAGAGCTGGAATATACCTAATGAGTCGTTTGAACCACTTCTGATATATATATATATATATATATATATATATATATATATATATATATATATATATATATATATATATAATATATACATAAAAATATTTTTTTTTTCAATTTAGAGCTTGACCGCCTCATTACTCATTCACTTTCAATGTATTGAAATTAATCATTCACTTTTTGATATTCCACACATTTTAAAAAGTCATAAGTGTTTGGAGCGGTATGAGTAAATGATGACAGAATTTTCATTTCGGGTGAAATATTCTTTCAATGTACAGTACTCTGCAAAAGTCTTAAGCACATAAGATGTTTTACAAAAACATTTGTCTTAAGATGGTTATTTATGGGTGCATCTCAATATTAAGATTCAGTCCAGTATTATTCAGTAGTTAAAGCAGTATCGATTAAGAAGCGATTTTAGGGCTGTATCGTTCCAGTGCACCAAAACGTTCGCTCCCTAAAAATCCCACAATGTACCATAACAACCAGGGAGTATCGTTGCTCACAATGTTGCCTTACCGGAAACGTCGTCATGTCTTCTGAAGTCTCTCAAGTCATTAGAATACGAACACAAGTGTAAAACTATGAAGTCCAAGCCCTATTTTCTCTTAAAAGAGATGTTGTTTGTTATGTCTTTCATTCATAATTACCATGAAAGTGAAACAATCTTTTAAATATTTGAGTTGTTAAAAGAAGGTTTAAAATGCACCCCAATATATTTTTATTTCTTAGTTATGCCAATAACACTGTATGTTTAATGAAAATTAACGATAGTGTCTATTTATTCAGTGATGGTGCTGATTAACAGAGCTGCGCTTCTATGCACAAGCACGTTAACGTGTTGCAGGTGATTGAGTCATAAGTGTCCGAATGTTCAGTGGATCAGTACCCTTACCAGTGCCCGAATTCTTGTTCAGGATGTATTGATTCATGTCATAGAGAGCTAGGGAGCTGATTGAGACACATGGCATATCATCAGCTTTAGTGTGTCAATAGGAAATATACATTTTAGACTCCCAAACATTAGTTTTGCAAATAGAATAGAAGAACAGGGAGCCCTGCTACAGATGTCATGGCCCCCACAAAGCCCCCCACTGAACATCGAGTCAGTCTTGGATTACATGAAGAGACAGAAGTAATTGGGAAAGCCTAAATAAATAGAAGTATTGTGGCAAATTCTCAAAGCTTGTAACGTCCTAACTAACCAAGAAAAACTGTGTCCTAGTGTACCTAGAATTATTCTGGTGCTGTTTTGAAGGCAAAGGTGGTCAGGTCACACCAAATATTGATTTAGCATTTTGTTTTAAGTATTTGTGAAGACATCCTCACTAAGTGCCTAAAACTTTTGCACAGTTTTGTATTTTGAGTTGTGAACAACACAACTCATTAAACCTTCATATTGAATTTATTTTAAAAGGTACTTAACTTAGGTCCATTTTACAATTACAGAGAATACATTGGGCTTGATGTTCATATCACAACAGTGTTGTCATTTTGGGTGGTTCAATACAGGGGCTCTGGTAAGTTTTATGTGTCTCTGTGTGTGAATTCTCTTTCTGGACAAATGTTGAGAATAGAAAAAGTCATGGATTACATGACAAAAAATGCTTTTTGATGGAGCCTATGATGGATGAAAATTTACTGTATTATCAGATTTGAATTTATATGTGGAAATAATGATCTTGACTTTGAATTCCTTATTGATCTTTCTTAAAGTATGAGAATAAAATTGCATTATACACACAAACATTTGTGTATACACTTGGACATCTATCAGTTTTATTGATTGTGACAATGTTTTAACAACATATAATGAGGAATCACACTCAGCTATATGTATTGTCATTATTGTTGCACAAATAATGTCTTTACAAGGAATGGAAGTTGAATCACATTATTACATTAAATTAAAGATATTCTTTTATGGCAATATTCATATCTTGGGGTCACCGCAGAGTCAATGTTTATAAAAAAAATAATAAGAAGAAAAGTTTTTCACAATCATTGGCAAACATCTACAGTAGGTGATGGTAAAGAAGCTCCCTTTAATTCCCTTTAATAACTAGGACCAAGATCTTTCGGTCATGCATTTGCAACTGGTGATCTACTGTATAACAGAAGCGGCACAGGCACTTAAACATGGACATTGAACTGCGCAGAGTCATGCAATGATACAACACGGCCGACAGGCTCTTGTGGTAACAATTACCTATGAGCTGCTTGAAGTGTGCTCTGTGCAATTCCAGCCAATTTGAAATCTATTACCACCCCTCCTGTGATCTACACAGAAGGCTTATCAGCAGAAATAAAAGGGAACTGACTTTAACATCATGTAAGATATATACAGTATTATATAAATATACACATCTTTCCCCATGTCTTTTGCACCACTCATTTTTGGTTTGCATTTTTAACTATCAAGCGTGTCCAAAACGTTTGCAGGAGAATGCAAAGCCATCCAGTTTGCATAAACACTATCATTGGCATATCTTGTAAAGACAGGGTTAGTTGCATCAAGTCTGTTGAGTTGTACCGGGCTCTTCTCTGGCCAGTTCGGGTATGACATGCCTAAAAATGAGAACACATCATTTTTTCTGCATTGAGGAAGCATGAAGTAGAGTCCAGACAGTAAGGCTCTCAAACAAAACTCAGCTTGTTGCATGTTTTGATCATAGGTCAGTAAAACTGATGAGCTAACGTGATAGAAACATGAACATTCTTTTGTCCTGATATTTTCATGGAGTACATTATAGTGCCATTCATGTCAATAACCCACTGTGGTGACATCATAGGGTGGCCTGACATCCCGTTTTTTTTCTGGGACAGTCCCGTATTTAAGCACTTTTTCTAGTGTCTCGACTTATTCTGACAAATCACATTTTGTCCCATATTTCCCCTCTCCTAAAATTTCTCTATCGCCTATGGGACTTTTGTAGGTATTCTAATCAATGGTAGCCAAGGATATGGCTTGTAAAACCAATAAAATCACACCGTGTTATTTGAAGTACATGACTGGTTTAAACTATCCAAAATTGGAGCCGCTCATTGGAGAACACCAGAACCCCCGCTCTCAGTATGATTGACGAAACCATGCTCTTTGATGAGTGGGCTTGCGCAAAAAACATTGTCACTTGTCACATCACTGACTGGAACATGAACAACATGGCTGTGTCTGAGAGATGAACAGATGTTGTTCGTGAGCTGGAGAACAAGACCATCAACTTCGGAGTCTTAGCCAAGGTTGTGGAGTTTGTTTTATACCTGCCCGGGACATCTGCATCTTTGAATGTGTGTTCTCTTTAATGAATGCAGCATGGATGCCGGATACATCTCAACTCGACTCGTCATGAAGGCAATGCTTTTAAAATGTCCAAGTTTGGACTGACTGCTCTGCATTTTACGATAAACTCTTGAAAGACAAGCGCACACTGAGAAAAATTGCTGCCAGCTAAATTACAGGTGTGGATCCACCCTCTACTTCATATTAATCTGCACCTAGAAAAGGATACGTCAATTTGCTTGGAGGGGGCTGTCCCATTTCCACAAGCAGGAATCTGGTCACCCTATGACACCATCTATTCTATGATGCCATCATGACATCAGTACTGTGGCTTTTGTCATTTTTGGCATTTTATGTACATGTTTTTAAATAAAACAGAAGAAAATCTGTGTTCTCGTAAAAAGTTGTTTTACTCTCATTGACAATAGCCATTAAGAATTCTAGCATGGCAACTGCATTTCTGCTGGCCATTTATTGCTTAGTAATTCTACAATTAAAACCCTTTGCCGGTTTGCACAATTTGGGGGAATTCTAATATTTATGTGTATTTGGAATTGTTTCATTCAAAAGCCTTACTGCTTCTTTTTTCAGCACTGATTCCATTACTCATTTTCTGTAATATGACCAGGATATTACAGAGAGAGTACATACAGAGCACACAGGACCTGTTTCAAATGTAAACCTAACCTAATGCGCTGCAAACCATGTAGAAAATCCACAAATAATGCATCTTAAAATGTATTTTCTTAATTGAACAAAATACATATTAATGTATTTAAAAAGTGAGTTTGTTTTTTATCAGTGGTAATACTTGGACAACATGCCTTTGAAATAAAAGTTTAAAATGTTTAAATAGAGTACATCGGAAGCAGGTCCAAACTAAGAATCTGATCCCTAAACCCAAACACTACAGCAACTCAATCATCTATAAAACACAAGCAGTATTTAAAGATCACTGGCTACCATGCCATTAGCACAATCACAGCACTTCTTATAGATGCCATAAACATCAACTGATTTTGTTCCCTGTATTAGAATCGAGTAAATGCATGGGAAATTCTACCATAGAGCTTGTTTTCAATCCATGTGGAGGGGAGGGTTCGAGCGAGAGGGGCGTTATTACAGTCCACTAAGGGTGTGTCTTCTTCAGAGAGGGAGTCATCATATAGCAGGGCATCTGCCGGTGTGGAGGCCGCAAGGTCCAGATAATCCTGATGAAGGGAAAGCAAAGTTATGTAAATGAGAGTATATGTCAACATCCTTAAAGAACTATTCTTGGTTAAATACAAGTTAAGCTTAATAGACAGCACTTGTGGCATATTGTTTATTACCAGAAAACAATTAAGTACTTTTCTTAAAAAAAAAAAAAAGTTACAATGAGGCAGTTACAATTGAAGTGAATGGGGAAATCTTTTGGAGGGTTTAAAGGCAGATTAATTTATTTTATTTAGTGTATGGTTTACATGCAATATAACAGGATTGTATAGTACTTTGTATAAGCAAATATGATCCAAAATCCAAAATATGAAAGTAACAATATAACAGAATAGTTAAAATGATCAAATATCAATGTCCATTTGTTTGATCCATTCTAACGCAGATGGTACTGCCTCCATAAAATCGACCCAGTTTCCCTGATAGGATCAGAGGTGACATTCAGTGGTGATGTCATGGATTGTTAGGTTTGGTGCGCCACAGTCGCACGGCGGGGAATATGTTTTTCCCCACTTATGCAGAGAATCTGCACATTTACCATGACTGGTACGGATTCTGTTAAGGGATACCATAATTTTGGACTGAGTTGGCTACCAGCAATATCCTGGTTGTAATTTACAAACCAGTTTGCTAAATGAGGATCTACTTGCAAATTCCATAAACATGCCCACTCTTCTCTAGAATTGTAATTGCTTGCACTCAAATGTTCAGCTTCAAGTATGAGAGGCTTCCTCGATTTAAGTCTCTGGATTCTTAGAGTGGAATATCTTTGTGAATTGGAGGTTGGAGGTTGTTATGGATTTTATTGTATTCTCGCAGTAAAGCCTCAGATCTTCAATACCCAGGAAGTAAGTTGCTTAAAACAGTTAACGTGCATATTGTTTATGTCTTTTATAGCTATACTTTTGAAAAGTTGAGTATTTTAACATTAACTGATTGGCCACAATCATTTACATTGTAAGGGCCTCAATGTAACCCACATTTTTGAAGGAAGATGCAAATCAAAATACATTTTTGTGGTAATCATTATTATGCCACAAATGCTATTGATTGAGCTCAACTTGAATTGAACCCAAAACATTCCTTTAACTAGAAAGCAGGTTGGGAAATTATAATTTTGTTTTTAAATGTCAGCACAACAAAATGTATAATAATACATCAGGACGTTTCAAGAATAACAGCTCACTAGAGGTATTTTTATTAATGTAGGTTGAATATTGAATATTTATAAAAAAGTATAAACTAGAAGAACCTAGACTCTCTCCATGCATGTTGTTTTGTTTATCCACTGGTTTCATTTAAACTTTGTCACTTACCTTAAGGAACTCTTCATCATTACCATAAATCATAAGTGAATAAACATATTATATATGAAACAATTAGTGAGAGTAAATACTTAGCTTGACTATTCAGCTTTGGATGGCATGTCTTTTAGTTTTTAAGGATAACTGTATAACATTCTACTGTACCAAATTTGTTTCAGCTTTGTATCAGAAACATAAGTCACAAACCCTACAAAGCTTTGGTGAGTGTGAATTTGCGTCTGCATGTTTTTTGTGAGAGAAGTATTCATTGTATTCTTACTCTGCTTTTCACCATCATCTTCTCTAGTTCTTTGCTGATGTCTGAGAAGTTTGGACGCTTATCTGGTTCTTGTTTCCAACAACGAAGCATCAGATTGTACCTACATTAAATAACATAGCATTTATTACCTGATATAGATAATATATTTTTATATATATTTGTGTTTTTTGTGCCTAAATAAATGGTACATTTTTAAGAGAAATGCAGAAAATACATAACAAAACAAGTACATTTTTGTTTCACAGTTTCTAAAGTCATAAACTGAAAAATATGCTAATTGAAATGTTGAAATGGTGAATACTCTAGGTGACACTGGGAACTATTACATCTTTCAGCTTTTCAAAGGTGAAGTGAGTAATTTTTTTCAATATGTTCTACTATCCTGCTCTCTCTGAAAAGTGTAATCACTGTGTGTCTGTAGCACCATCAAAACATTTCTGTTTGTTTGAACATCCCAACCAGTCCAACAGAGCAACATTGGCCGACCAATGGAAGATGGAGAAGGGTTAGGGAAATCTGTTTGAAAATTATTTTGGTACCACTTGCGGCGCAGAAATTACGCACTTCACCTTTATAATAAAATTACAATACAATACAATGATTCTACTGATGACATAATGTCTGTTGTTTAAAATACACAGTAATAAACACACATTTCTTCTGTGCAGTTCTCTGGTTTCTCCATCCTGTAGCCTGTCTTTAGAAGGTTGAAAAGACGTTCTGGGGCAATGCCTGGGTAGGGGTTTCCACCTAGTGTCACAATCTCCCATAAGAGAACACCAAAAGACCAGCTAATGAGAGAAAAAGGAGAAGGAACGGAACAAATCCTATTTAGACTAATTCTTCAAATGGTAAATTTGAACAATAGATGGTAACTATACATGCAAATATGCATTATAACTAGTCTCAGGTTATACAGTAGCTATGTGTGTTTCATGTAACTCTGCAATGACTTACACATCACTTTGTGTGGTGTAGATGTGGTCAAACAAAGATTCTATAGCCATCCATTTGACAGGAATACGACCCTGGAAATTGAGAACACATAATGTCATTTATGTATTGTTATAAGCCTAACAAACTGTAAAAATGCAAATGAAATGAAAAGAAACCTGAATAGGGATTCTAGAGTATGGAACAAAAGTATTAAGTCTAGATTATAAATACACATGTACATTAAGAACGAATAAGTACAATAAGAATACATGTAAACATAGCAAATTGTATTAAACCATATGCAAGAAAAAATTTAATCTCAATATATTTTCAACATAATGGAACTAATATCCAAAACTTGTAACATAGGATTTTTCTTGATTGCTGCAATTAATTACATCTTTTGTGAGATTTATTTATTTATATTAAGAAAACAGCTGCAAAGTATATGTAAGTTTTATCACCTTGCTCCTCTTCACATATGAATCTTCCTCATAGACATCTCGAGACAAACCAAAGTCCGATATTTTCATCTTTCTTCCCTCTGCCACCAGCACGTTCCTGGCAGCAAGATCTCTGTGAACAAGCTAAAAGCATACTAATAAACATTTCATTCACTGCTGCACTCCATAAACTTCAAACTCAAACCTAAGTATTTCAATCTTTAAAACACAAAACCTGTAATCTACTTAACAAGTAAAACATTTGAGGTGACATACCTTCATTTCTGCCAAGTATTGCATTCCTCTGGAGATCTGCCATGCAAAAGAGATGAGATCACCCATGGTCAGCGCTCTTTCATCTGGGTTTTCCAAGTAGCTGGAATTACGGTTGGCTTCATTGCCCATATAGCTGGGTCCAACTTTCCGACTCTCTCTCAGGAAGTTGCGCAGTGAGCCATACTTGGCATACTCAACAATTAAGTATAATGGACCTGAACAGATTGAGTTTTGTAAGCACACAGGGAAAGTAATACAGAAATCCTTGTATTATTATATCATATTTTTTTATATAACATCCTACCATCCTGGCTGCAGGCTCCATACATCTTTATTACATGAGGGTGATTAACCTGCTTGAGCAATGTGAACTCTGAAAGAAGATCCCGAAGCTCACTGTGAGAGGCATTTTCTGTGGGAAAAAGAAAATAATTAATGCTAAGCAAATCATTTCAGTCACCATTTTCAGTGCAGATCCTGCATTGAAATTAATGAAGTCATATCTTAGTCCTTTTTGAGGATAAATTGCATCTACTCCTACTTTTAAGTTGTATGTGATACCTTTCAACATTTTTACAGCAACTGTAGTGTATCCAGCTTTTCCTTTAAGACGAAATGCAGTGGCCTTCACAACCTTCCCAAACTCTCCTTCTCCAAGAGTTTTACCCAGAACCAGGTTCTTTCGAGGGAACTCCCACTTTGGATCTTCCTGTTAACAGAAATCAGGGGAAAAAATCAGTAAAGTTTAACAGAATAGAAGCAAACTGCTCTCTCAACATCCCAATCATATCATTTACCAGGTAAACTTTATGTTGTATAGATCAATTAATGGGCTCTGAAGTGAAAAAATATGTTAAAATGGAGAAAACAAGCAAACAAACTCACAGGTATTTTGAAGGTGTCAATGGCCACCTGATTCTCCATGGAATCTAGAGAAGCTCGCCGAATATTACTGGCTGAGTAACTGATTGGGTAGGACTGAGCTGGCCGACGGAAGGTCATTTCAGCTGAGGCGATGGGCGGCTTGGGTGTGCTATTGTGAAAACGGTGGAAAAAGTATGAGGACAGGAGAATGGAGACAATGAAGGAGAGGAGGACACCAGTTGCAATGACCGTCTTACACATGTCGTCACAGATAGCCTCTGAAAAAGAGACACAGAACCACAATTAGGTACAGTCACATGAGTCAAAGCAATTTGTTAATTTTGGTATTTTACAGATAGAAAATACGTCAGATATATGGTATTTAAATCATCCAAAATCTTTTAGCTCACCTTCCATTTCATCCTTTTCACAGAAGCACTTCTCTGAGAAACAGTAGCAAGTCCCATATCCTGCTTTAATTCCATATAGGCCTCTCTCGTGACCCCCGATTATGGGTTGACCTGACAAAAATACATATAACTTTGTTTAAAAGTTTAAATATTTAATAATAAATAATACTAAATAAACATTTAATCAATAATACATGTTATTTCTTTAAATACATTTTAATAAAAAAAAAATTAATGAATGAACTGATATAAAACATTAAAAGCTCAAATTTCTCTCACTGGTGCAATCCTGAGGACATATGGAAATATCTTTGCTTTCAATGACATCACAGTAACCATCCGGACATGTGCGGAGGTCAGGGGAACAAGTTGAATATTTTTCAGATATTCCTGCAAAAGTAAACAAAAGATACAGAATGATTTAACATTAACAGGTAAAAACTGTGGAAACAGTTCCAAAATAATATTGTAAGTGCAGTGTATTTGATTCCATGTTGTTGGAGATTTCATCAAATACAATACAACTAGGGCTGCAACTAACGATGGGTATACTTCTGCGAGTGCAGTAAAGACAAAATATACTTATATTCAAGATCTGTTCAAGTCTAAATATCTTATATGCTGCTTCTCAGGTGAATGCATCATTTTTTGAAGGATTTTTAGGTATTTTTAAATATTTGTATTTTTAATATTGATTGATTGTTTGATTTATTTGTCCTGGAGAGGAAATTTGTTTCCACCATAGGTGCGTACATAATACAGACACACATGTATAACATATTAGAAACATCAAAATATAAACATCTACAAAAAAAAATAAATTATTATTTAACAAAAAAAATTATAAACAAAAAAAAAAATATTATATTCAACATTCTCAGATAAAAAATTTTCTTCTGCAGTATAGCTGCTAAAGAAAAGTATAGCTGTTGTTTTAAAGGAGTTTTAGATATTTATATTGTAAAACAATCCAAAACAAAAACAAAACAAAAAACATATTTTGTTGCAGTGTGTAATGGGGCCAAGACTACCTCTCTCACCTGTTTGTTCACTTCAATCCATCTTTAACTCACAAAAAAAAATAAAAAATTCTCTCTTATTAGTAAAGCTGTATATTGCCAATTTCCTTCATGATAAGAAATGGACAGTGACATATATTATGATTCAATAAGTCGCGACCCATTACGTTATAATCTAGCAGCAGCATGTTTGCTCGAGGGATGAGTGTCCCCGCGCCAGTGTGTGCATCAGCCGGATGCAGATTCAATCTCGCCACATTAGATCGGGACATTCACGCAACTCATAGAAGAGGCGCTAAACGGACAGAGAAATGACAGTTTGGAGATTGTAGTTACTACATGACCTGCTTCCATTTTATTTTAACTTTAATAAAGCTATCACACATTAAAACAGCATTTAAGAAGTAACACTGGAGTCTTTTCTTTAAAGAGCTCCGGCTCTACTTATTCCACATCGAGGGTGCTTCTATATTTACTTATTTTGTATTTTTGCATTATAATTCCCTCATACTTTGCAATCTACATCACCTGAAGCTGTTTGGAAAATGTAGAGTGCATCTGGACTGAGAGCTGTGTTTTCTTCATCTCCTCAGTCAGCAGTGCTTCTCTCACACATCTCACATTACATTAAATGAGATCAAACGAATATTCAACAGTTTTTTATTGTCAACATTGTAAAAAAAAACAACACTACTTTAGAGTAATGAGAAGTCAAATAAAATAGTGGGTAACCTTTATCGTTGCCTTGTCTCCACTGGCATCTGCCTGTGGGGGCTCCCAGACCTCGAGACGCCTCACACTCCCCTCGCTGTCTCCGCTCTGCACAAGCCAAAACCCGCTGCTCATCCATCCTCATAAGATCTGCTACAAGATGCAGCCAGATATGAAAAAGCATAGGACAAAGTCATAATCTCTCTAGGACCTGGATCAACATAGCAACACTCTAAAAGTAGGTGAGCTAGATTAATGGTCATGTTAATCCTGTTCTTCACTACTATGTCTCGAACATGTTAATCCTGTTCTTCACTACTATGTCTCGAACATGTTAATCCTGTTCAACACTACAATGTCTTGAACAGGCACAAATTTAACCACTGAACCACTTTTAACAGTCAACTGTTTCTTGGTGATCTTGCTGACTTACTGTACCTTCACCCTCGAACATGATGATGAGCTGAGTCTTGGCCTGCTGTTGGTTCTGTTGCTCTTGGGCAATAACCACATACTGCAGCTCTTGGCACTCTGCTCTGCATAACGCATCAGTGTCATTTACATAGAGAACACCAGACATCTCGTTTTGGCTCTGTGCAATGCTAACTGCTGCGTAGCATGACTGAGCATCAGCAGAGATGTTCCTGTCCGCTATTTCTAGCTGATATCCAACCTCAATGCCCTTAAACTTCAAACAGTTGTCCACACAGACTTTTGCAATCTAATAAAGACACAAACAACAGAGTTATGTCACAAATTAGGCTGAAAAAAATACACATAATCCCACTTGAACTTGCATACGTAGAACTAATTTCGGTTTTCAGAGCGTCAAGTGCCCCCTGCAGTAATAAAATATTGTTTCTCACAAGACACAGTCAGTGGCAGACAACATGTGCAATTTCGGTCAGTAGGTCTGTTACCCACACAATGAAACCCACTCACATGAAAGAGTCTTATGTGGAGTCAGTGAGATATTAAAGGCGTCCATAGACATTATCAGTTGTTGACAGGAAAGTAGACGCATTTCAGGCCTTCCTTATGTAATAAACTGTTATTATGCATTAAAATGTATAGCCACTTAAGAGATTTCCATAAACTTTTTAAATCCTGGAAATTACTATTTAAAATTCCATGATATTTCCATGTTTTCCATTGGAAGTCACACTTCTATACCCCTACTAGCACATGAACAGATTTCCAATAATAATGACTAAAACGTAATTTAAGCACCTGGGAGTATGTCGTTGATTTCCGTGACATGGTGAAGAAGTAGGTGATATTGGTGAAATTAATAGGAACTGGCAGAACAGTGACATTGAAATGTAACATCACTGTTCCCTCGGGGCCTGGGAAAGTGGTGTCATTGACCAGGTAGTCCAACAGAAATGAGCGTGTCTCTGTCACAGACACGTTCTGACTCAGCTTCAGCTCTGAGGGCACACAACAGGATGAAGTACAATTCAGAACACCCAATTCTTTAAAAACACAGAATTCTTAAAATAAGTAATGTGTATTATTTTTTTGTTACTTACTATATTCATGAACTGTCCCCCGCACATTGCTAAAGACAGCTTTTTCTTCCCTGAATTTCGGTTCGATAGTAAATGTGTTTCTCACCCAGGGGTCATTCGTCAACAGGGTACCAACAAATTTATTCTGACTTTGATCACTGGGATAAACAGGTGTTGTGTCCCTGTCGTATACAGACAGACTTCCACAGATTGCACCCTTCAAAAAGAAAAGATAAGGATTATGGTTATGATTCCACTTCTTTAATTTACATATTAAAACAGGGATCTTCAACAGAGGGTTTGTGGTGGTAATCAGTGTTGGGTAAGTAACTTAAAAATAGAAATCCACTACAAAGGACTAATATGAGGAGGTCGAGAGGATGCACGCCCGGCGCTGAGTTGCCCAATTAGCAGGAGAGAGATAAAAGGAGGACCCGGGGACCCCAGAGTGAGAAAGAGAGAGAGAGAGAGAGAGAGAGAGACGCATGCTGCAGTGTTCATGTGTGTGTGCGCTTTTGTTTATGTTTAGTCTTTGTCAGTGTTTTATTAAAAGTCTGTTGATTGTTATCTGATTCCTGCTTCCTCCTTTCCCGAACAAGTAGAGATCTGTTACACTAATTATTTATCTAAAATTGTAATCAGATTACTTTATTAATGAATTACTTTACTTTTAAGTAACTTCCTAAAACACTTTTCCGCTCAACAAATTTTAAATAATGTCTATATTCTTTCTTGTTTCTTGTTCATTAATTATACACTCAGCACCTCAAATTTTTGTCCTTGACAATGACTCGTTGCATGGCCATAATTAATGTATTCTACATAAATAATATATTAGAAATAAGCATAACCCTATAATGTAATTAAAAGTTATTAACTGTAATCTGATTATAACAAATTTAAATGTAATGCATTAAATGACCTTTTTAATACCAAAAAGCAATTAGATTACAGTAACTAATTACTTTGTAATTGGATTACACCGAACACTGGCAGTCATGCAGGGGGTTTGCTAATTTTTGTTTGATCTTGACCAACTTTTTATGAGAAATAAGTTAACAAAAATACAATATCAAGTTCAATCAACGCAAACATTAAGAAAATAAAATGGATAAGGCAAATGAAAATATAATTTATACATTTATGACTCTACAGTAATCATCAGTAATGATTATTTTTATAGATTTGCAATATAAGCATCATAACAAAGTATATAAATACTAGGGGCAGTGAAGCAATTATATGTACTTGAATCTGTTCATATGACAAAATGATCTGTATCTGTCTCTGATAGAACCAAGTGTGGGCGGGGCTTAAACTGGAAGTGCGTCAAAACTAAATAAAATGGCCAGTTTTAAATGTTACTCTTACATTTACAGTTTCTATTAATAAAACATGCTTTGTATTTGCCTTTCATAATAATAGCCTAATGATAATATTAATAATAATAATAATTATTATTATTATTGTTATTATTATTATTATACAACTGTGATTTATTTAAAAAAAACAAAAAATCTTACTAGATGAAGCTGAATTTATAGGCTACATTAACTGTGGAATATGTTGTTCACTGTGGTATCCCCTGGTACTTCTGAAACAGACTTATCGTTTGTCTATGCATTACAACAACATTATTCTGAAGGCAAGAGGTGTCAAGCAAAATGTGAAATGACAAACACACATTTTGTAGTGAATTATAAATAAACATATAGTACTTTACGCATGTTATTATAAAGCCAGACTTAAAACGCAACACTCAAATTTTTACATATATATATATATTGTATTCACCAAGGGGTCCTTGGCCTGAAAAAGGTTGAAAACCCCTGTATTAAAATATTAAATCAAAAAGACTATGAAGATGTGAGGCCTGACAGTTGTGGTCATGGTGGTCATCCACACCTCACTGCGGTTGAACTCTATTATGACGTCCTCATTGTCGGTCCCATTTACATAGGGAGGATTATCGTCCTCATCATAGATGTTCACGTGCAGAGGAGTGACGAGTGTGTGCACCGTCTCTTCTGTACACACTGTACAAACTATAACCAGACTGTAAACTTCCTTCTCCTCACGATCAACAGGTGCTGTGACCACCAGCTCTGAAGTGGAGCCATCGACTGCAAACGGAACTGGTGAGTCTGTTTAATAAAAGCAATAATAATAAACCATAATCAATAAAATGATATATTTTTAAGGGGCTAGTTCACCCAAAAATGAAAATGCTCTCATTTACTTACCCTCATGCCATTCCAGATGTTTGTGACATTCTATATTATGCATAACACAGATGAAGAAGAATTTTAAAAGAATATCTCAGCTCTGTAGGTCCATACAATGCAAGTGAATGGTGATCAGGTTTTTGAAGCTCCAAAAATCACATAAAGGCATTGCATTGCATTCAGTTGAATTGTATGGACCTAACGAGCTGAGATATTCTTCTAAATATCTCTGTTTGTATTCTGCAGAAGACAGAAGGTCACACACATCTGGGATGGTGTGATGGTGAGTAAATGATGAGAGCATTTTCATTTTTGGGTAAAATATCCCTTTAAGATCATCTTTAAGAGAACTGTGAAAGAGTTTATATTAGGTCAGAAATTAATGGGGGTATTGCCCTCAAATTTCCAAATGTAGGGGCCAAAGATTTTAAGAAAAGAAAAAAAGACAATATTATATATATGGTATATACACTCACCTAAAGGATTATTAGGAACACCATACTAATACTGTGTTTGACCCCCTTTCGCCTTCAGAACTGCCTTAATTCTACGTGGCACTGATTCAACAAGGTGCTGAAAGCATTCTTTAGAAATGTTGGCCCATATTGATAGGATAGCATCTTGCAGTTGATGGAGATTTGTGGGATGCACATCCAGGGCACGAAGCTCCCGTTCCACCACATCCCAAAGATGCTCTATTGGGTTGAGATCTGGTGACTGTGGGGGCCATTTTAGTACAGTGAACTCATTGTCATGTTCAAGAAACCAATTTGAAATGATTCGAGCTTTGTGACATGGTGCATTATCCTGCTGGAAGTAGCCATCAGAGGATGGGTACATGGTGGCCATAAAGGGATGGACATGATCAGAAACAATGCTCAGGTAGGCCGTGGCATTTAAACGATGCCCAATTGGCACTAAGGGGCTTAAAGTGTGCCAAGAAAACATCCCCCACACCATTACACCACCACCACCAGCCTGCACAGTGGTAACAAGGCATGATGGATCCATGTTCTCATTCTGTTTACGCCAAATTCTGACTCTACCATCTGAATGTCTCAACAGAAATCGAGACTCATCAGACCAGGCAACATTTTTCCAGTCTTCAACTGTCCAATTTTGGTGAGCTTTTGCAAATTGTAGCTTCTTTTTCCTATTTGTAGTGGAGATGAGTGGTACCCGGTGGGGTCTTCTGCTGTTGTAGCCCATCCGCCTCAAGGTTGTGCGTGTTGTGGCTTCACAAATGCTTTGCTGCATACCTCGGTTGTAACGAGTGGTTATTTCAGGCAAAGTTGCTCTTCTATCAGCTTGAATCAGTCGGCCCATTCTCCTCTGACCTCTAGCATCAACAAGGCATTTTCAGCCCACAGGACTGCCGCATACTGGATGTTTTTCCCTTTTCACACCATTCTTTGTAAACCCTAGAAATGGTTGTGCGTGAAAATCCCAGTAACTGAGCAGATTGTGAAATACTCAGACCGGCCCGTCTGGCACCAACAACCATGCCATGCTCAAAATTGCTTAAATCACATTTCTTTCCCATTCTGACATTCAGTTTGGAGTTCAGGAGATTGTCTTGACCAGGACCACACCCCTAAATGCATTGAAGCAACTGCCATGTGATTGGTTGATTAGATAATTGCATTAATGAGAAATTGAACAGGTGTTCCTAATAATCCTTTAGGTGAGTGTACTATATATTAACACAAATTAATGAAATGGAAGTATCTGACAAAGATTATACACATTGTATTTTTTATGTTATAAAAAATATACCCTGATAAAGGTAAAAAAATGCCCTTGAAAATCAACTCTAGATGGGCAAATATTGCCCCACTATAAACAAAACTGTTATTTTCTGACATTCCCATATGGAATTTACAAACTAGTTGTTAAATATGCACTGGACCTAACCGCTCTTCCAGACATGGATACACAGTACATAATGGGGCTTAAGTGGTGACTTTGTCAGGGCTGGTAACTCGAAAGTTGCTAGTTTGAGCCCCTTAAGGATCATGTCATGATCACAGTTGTGTCCTTGAGCAAGACATTTAAACCCTGGTTGCTCCAAGTGGATTGTCTTTGTATTGTTCATTATATGTGTACTGTAATACTCTTTGAATTAAAGTGTCTGCTATATGACTACATGATTTAAATCAACCCAAATAATAACTACAGTATAAGATGCAACTTCTCATCAGTAGTTTGAGATTGACATCAGGTTTGCTTCATACCTGCTTCAACTCGATAACTGATGGTATAGTTGGGGCAAACACTCATGCGTGTAAAGCGTCGAAGCTGCCGCAGGGCCCCTGGCATACGGTTCTCTCTGATGTGGGGGTTTGTATCCCTGTCGGGGAAGCACAAATTCTCCAGCTTTACATGACCACAGGAGGGTGCTGTTGCATTAATGAATGTCAGGCTGACCTCCACTTTGGGAAGGAGATTGCACATAATTTTCTGCACAGGCATCAGGGAGGCTGTGACCTTCACGGTGAGCTTCTTCAAGGAGCTGGCTGAGCTGGTGTCTGGAGGACAGACATCATGAGACATGTTTTTGTAATGCGTCCTTTAACAAGGATGTCATTTATCACTGTGTTTCCCTGACAAGGTTCATTAAGACACTGTGTTAGAAAAGTTGTTTCCCAAATACATCCAACAAAATGTAATGTTTAATTGAATTGTTTGATTATTACATGCATAATAATAAAACTCAGCTGCAGGGATAATGGAGACTGTTTTCAAAATTAATTGAAAAAAAATATTATATGATGGATAACATGATACACCTGAAAAATAGTGAATAACTTGAAATAATGCACAATCTGAAAGCAAATTTGAGTACAGGTCGTTGACACCTAACATGTCTATGAGCTTTTTTTATCATTTTAGGTAAAAATAATTTTTTATTCATGTATAGTTAAAGTGTGTATTTTAATAACTTTTTTTGCCTTCACTAATTTACAAATTTTATATGGTTTTGTGGTGATAATCGAATTCAAACTTTTCAAGAGTTGGGTCTAAATTCCTCTGCTGTGCCCCCTGGAGTGAGTTATTTTTGCATGTGACACAGCCAGTAGAGGGGGGCAGAGTGTAGATGAGTATCTTTTATTTATTTTTGATTTCTTGTCATAAAACCAAAATACTGTATATAATAAAGTAAACATGCAAACAAATGGGTTATGTCTGCTGTACTGTTTTTCTGCACCCAATCAGCAGACGTGGCTGGTGCATGGGAAGATAGCGTTTCGATATGATGGCTGTGCATAAACAAGCTGTGACGAACTGTTATCGTGGTACTTTGGTGTCAATTTGGCTGTTTGTTACATAAAATAAACATATTATGTGCTTGAAAAGACTCTTTGAGAAGCTGTTTATTTGACAAATGACAACCTCTACTAATGTAAACAAATGGCAGACTGCATTTGACTGTGTGTCTAAGGGCTGTAAACTTTTTATTGTGGTACTTTGGTGTCGAGTTGGATGTATGTATATAAAATAAATGTATTCTGTGTTTTAAAATACTGTATGAGTAACTGTTTGAGGGAATATAAGAGGCTTGACCAGCTCAGCCTGTGATGGTGCGGAAGCCGGTTTGGATCTGGCAGTTTGTAACGTAACTGGCTGTTGCAGAAACACATATGTGTGATACTACTCTGCGGGGCCCAGTTATTAACCGTATATATGTGTGACAGTACGTATGAAAGGGTTAAGTAGTAGTACTTCATGTCTCAATTAATTTGAGGTCATCAAAACTGCATGCAAAATAAATATTTTCTTTGTGCAAAATGCAGTTAAAAATGTTTTACAAAGTATTATGGGAACTACCCGTATACAAATTTAAACAGATAAAACTATCATACAGGGAAGCATTTCTACAAATAAACTTCTTTGTCAAACTTGCTACAAATACTGTCAATTGTACATTAAACTCACATATACTACCAAAGTCACTCCACTCCAGGGTTTTGTTCATTGAAAGGACTCCAGAAGCCTCATCCATGTGGAACCATGATGCATAAAGAGGAGCTCTCAGGGGATTTCTCCAGCACAGTGAATAAAAGGGCCTCTCTACAGGGGTTTCCAGCATAGAATGGACCTGAAGCACTGGTGAACCCTGTTGCTGACCCACGTAGATGCTATCCGAGTACTCACTTTGAGGAAAATAAAGTCCAAGTGAATCTGTACAAAATACACATGAAATGTCAAACACTTTGTGCATTGCGGAGATTAGTCATTCCTGAGTGATTCACTTTGATTCCAGAAAATTGTAAATTCTTGGCTATATTTTTTTAACACTTTTTTGTTCTCAAAACACCACGGTCAATTAAAAAAAAAGTCAGAAAAGTATTTTCCTGAAAAAGAAATTTCTTTAGTAATTTTCTGTTCTAAAATATATAATTGGTTAGAAATTGCTTTTGGGCATAGTAAATCTTGCTCAAAGGCCTTAGTGATGTGTGAGCAAATCCTCTTGATTTGGCTCTTTAAAATGAGTCAAACCTGTTCACAAATCAGCCTGACTGAATCGCTGCATCCAAATCCACATCCTATCCACACTAAATAGATTAGAGATTAGAATTAGTATGTCCCAAACCTTGCACACTTTTTGCTACATATTTAAAAGTGTGGACTGTTCCATTACAAAAACAGAAACTTTTAGGACATAGTAAATGTAGGTGAACTGGGATGCAGCAAATGTGTCTGAATTTGAATGGTCCTTAAAAATCCTTAGCTTGTAATCACAAACGATGTGAAAGGTCATGGAAATTCAGGTCAAAAAGAGTTCAAAGTAATTGAAAAAAAATTCTGTGGCATAAAGTAAGGGTGCTTTCACACTAGCACTATTGGTGTGCACAAGGGGACGAATGACGTCAAAGTTCGATTCGTTTGGATAATGTGAACGCTGTTTTCCGAACTCAGGTGCACTTATAAAGATGGTCTGGCACACAAATTCGGGTTTGGTCCAAGCAATCAAACATAGTGCGAAAGCACCCTAAATGTCATGTGGCGTAACCATCAGTCCATTAAAAAAAAAGGAATTTGCGCTGAGTAATTTGTATTATTATTTTAGACTAAAACTACAATTTAGTTTTAAAATATTAATATAAAAAAACGTACAGTATGTCCATTGAATCTAAGTCAGGTGGTGTAACCAACATGTAGGATGTGACAAAAAAAAAAAAAAAAAACATAAAACAGAGAGGACTCTCAAGACATTGTGCAAAGTAAAAATAAATACATGAAAATGATAAAAAAAAAGAAGGCCCATTTGTTCATATGGTGTAACCCTGAGAAAACGTATTGATATTCTTGACTCAAAAGTTTTTTTAGTTTTTTTTTTAATGAATGAATAATTACACTGTCAATTCACTAATGACTCAGAATTCAGTCATTGTATACTCACCCCTGTGTTGTTCTAACCTCATTTGACTTTCTTTTTCTTAACAAGGGAAACATTTTGAAAAATGTTTTGTTCTCAGTGGTCATACAGTGGCAGCTTATGGTGACCACATCTTTAATCTTCAAAAGGAGATAAATGTCTAATAAATTATTCCACGAGACTCATGACTGTTATAAAAGCATACGATAAGGTTTGGTGTGAAACAAACCGAAATCGAATGTATTATTTCATAAAAATATTCACTAACTGTTGATCTCCTGTGCACATTCATGAGTCTGCATGCAAGCTTTAAAACTCTTTACACAAGAGAAACAGTAGTTACGAAGTACCCATGAGATGGGGCGTTCAAGCTAAATTATTTTTGTATTGCTTCAACAAAACCACCAGTGATATTAACAACAGAAAACTGTACATAGCTGCACACAAACAAGAAAACAGAACTTACACGCACGTCTGAAGAGTTTGTAGTGGTACAATAGATGCATTTCAATGTCAATTTTCAATGTTTCAGAGTCCATAAAAAAGTGTGATGTAGGAGGCTGAAGGTAGCTACCAGTAACGCCGCTCCCTATACGCATTTAACAGACTGTGTAGGGCACCAACTCCCTAGGGGGGGCACCAGAAACCCCACTTTCTGCCCTTACTCACACCTTATACCTTATTCAAGGACCTAAAAGCAGTTGCGGAACACAGATAATAGCCTCACGCTTTGATGGAGGACTCTGAAACAATGAAAAAAGACATTGAAATGCATCTACTCTTCCACTACAGACATGTTTGTAAGTTCTGTTCTCTGGTTTGTGTGCAGCTGTTGTTAATATCACTTGTAGTCCTGTTGAAACTAGACAAAACGAGTTTTCGCTTGAACGCCGCATCTTGCGAATGCAGCGTAACTACTGTTGAGTAAACAATGGCTAAATTTACATTTTTGGGTGAACTAATCTTATAAGCAGCAAGGAAAGTATTTTAATACCTTTTGCTTTATGGTTACACTACATGACATTTTAAAAATCTTAAAAAATTGTTTTTATAGAGAATGCTATAAATGTTTTTCAAAAATAAAAACAAATGATAAAAAAAAAACATTTCTATGAATTTGACACATGAGTATTAAGCAATGTAATTTTCTAATTTTTATTATCTTGGACAACCTTATTTTTCAATGACCCCATAGGCTGCTGTTTCTTTTTATATTTTTAATTGTACAGTGTAATCTCTGGAACTTGTGACACAATCGACAGTTTGCAATAAATTACATAAAATCTCCCTTTATTGATCTGCATCTTATCTCAAATCTTTTGTACAACAGTAACTTCCATACAAGTGGGCAAGTTACTGAATTAATTCATCAAACACATACGTTTTTCTGTTGAAATAGCACTTGCTCCGCTGTCATAAAAAAATGAAACAGCTTCTCATATGAAATTGACACTGGTCTTTTAATGAATGTCTCACATGGTCAATATGATGCGGTCTCAGAGAATCCTTGGGTTCACCTTGGGAAGTTTAATTACAGTGTATAACATAATACTGGCTAGAAATGAATCATTACTTGCAGAACGTATGCGGAAGGGGAATCTATAAAACACTTTAAGATCCCCATGTGTTTTACCAGTAAATGGAGATGCAAGTGTTCAGTCTGTAATGATATCTCTCCTGTGTTCCTCTCCAACGACGGTGGGCGGCCACTTAGGAACGTACTAATGTCATTAGCAGACAGCAAAACTAGATTTTCTATTTCTGTTGGTGCAGTTGAGGCCTTGTCTCTGGTTTCAGACATTGATTTAATTTAGCTATGCTGGGATGACAGCAGGTCGGATTGAAGGATACAATGTGGCAAACCTTCCTGAAGGAAGGACATACACTTGGGAAAACTACAACCCTCAATTCACAATTATTTTTATTTTCTTCTTCTTCTATGTTGCACTGGCAGATATGGCAGTGGTCATGGACTAATACTTACACCTAGTGGTGTGGATGGAGCATCACGCAAAAGTTATAGATGCCACTGTAGAAATGCACATTTCACATTCAGCAATGATTAATTCATTACAAGTGAAAATGTCTGATAAAAAGGGGTTCAGTTGTGATTCATGTGATCTCAACATGGCAGGCCCCATGAGGCGACCCACTCCATGTAAAATAAAACAGCTTTTATTGGCCTATTGTGTAAGTGTTGATGATTATATATTTGGTATATTATATATTATATCATACTGATGATTTAATATTTTTCATATCAGTATGTATTTCTTCATGTGTAAAACTTTTTACTGAGAACAAAATACTGAGTTACACATTATCCTGCTTATCTAAGAATATGATGCAACAAACCACATCTGCTTTGAACACAATATATCAGTAATATGGTATTAACTCAGGTCGATTGCCTAAGTTTATGCAACATAGGTCATAAATATTATTATGTAATTCAGCTATACTACAATAACTACCTAAAACTACAAAATTCAGCAAATTTGCACAATGCACTTCTGTATTAGGTGAGATTCATGCTGTATTTCATGTGCATATTTCAAAGTAAGTCAACAGTAATAGAAAGTCAACAGGGCTAGGTTCATAAACCATAGCCACAGGAGAGCTGAGGGATGACAGCATTAATCTAAGATGATTTAGATACTGTGTTGAACAAGCCACTGAATTTATTCTGAAACTTGTTTATTATCCTGTGTCAGTGTATCAGGAAAAGTGCTCTGAGATTCACAGCAGTCCGAATAGCATTCAGAGCTGAGCAGCAAGAGAGACACATTCACTTTAATTTGTACTTAAATAAACAAATAAAATCTGAGTCATTGTGTTGGTCCTCTTGGGACAAGGATCCCCAGACTAAGAACAAGGTAATGAATGCAAAACACTTTGCTTTGTCGCTCCACTGTAGAACTCTGGGGATGGTGACTGATAGCTTTTTATGTCTGGAAACTCTACAAGATATTTGGGCAAAGGGATTTTAGTATACAAGGGAGGGCACTCATGTATCCAAATATTCCTCATTGATTCAAATATCCAAAAATGTTTTCTACAGCTCAATTATGGAAGAGTTAAAATCCAGGCTATGTTCGAAATTGCATATTACCACACTACTTCTACAATTTCTGCAATATATATGTATATTGTGCACAACATCCGGAAGCAACAAAAAGTAAAATCCTCCACAACATCTCTTTCTTACTCATTATTTGATTGGATTGCCAAGAGAAATTCATACACAAAATGGGATTCAAAATGCAATAAATCCATTTTTTTTTCCCAAGATGATAACAGGACAATAAGGTCATCTGAAAACAATGTAGGAAAGTACTGTTAGAAATGTTTATCATTGTATAATGTGTTCTATTTTACATACTATTGAATAGAGATTATGTGAAGTGTGGTAAGACTAGTAAGCTGTATACAGTGTATACTGCACTGTACAGTATTTAGCAAGTAGTAAGATTGTATTTTATCCTGAACATAACCTAAGAGAAGTATGTTCTACACCTTTTCTGCTATTCTCCCATGAGTTTTCTGTGCATTCGCTCGCGGAGACTCGTGCGCCATTATCTCAATTATCTTTTCCCCCATGTCGCTCTTTTATTATGGTATGATACATCTCCGATGACCCTACCCCTAAACACCCCGTTCTGACAAAACTGACTGTGACTGGTCGCTTTATATGTCAGCTAGATGTCTTTACCTGTCTAAATGGGCGGTTCTTGGCCAACTGAAGCTGCTATAGTCCCCAGACCTATACACTGCCCTACAAAACAAAAAGGCAGTAACTGCATTTTTGGTCAAAAATGAGTTATTATCATTTTCATGACATTCAAGGCATCCTTTGTTATGTGACAAAACATCTTATCTCAAATGTGTGTCGTTTTGGAGAAAAATGGTAGTCGTTTGTACAGTAACTGCAAAAAGCCCTAGTGAAACAAAGCAAGAGTACAGTAACATCCATTACTGTATTCTTGTTATGTTTTACCTAACAAAAAATAACCGTGTTGCTGCGCAGTGAAGTTACTGTTTCCATGGTGAACACACACAGCTGACTTCGCGGCATCCTCACAGGACGGTTTTAACATTTGCGATTTCACACTTCTAACTTCACACAAATTTTGTTTGAGATGGCACAAAGCCGGGGAAAGAAGATGGTCAAAATGGCATTGAAAAGAAAATACCCGGAGAATGGTAAGTAACAGTGACAGATTAAACATTTAGAGGCTAGGCTATCACAATATAAACACCTGTCAGCCACCAGGGTGGGACTTCCTCTCAGAGGTCCATTCAGATAGCATTATGCTAATTGACAGGCGATGTTTTAAATAGCTTTGCTTACCTGCCCCTGATCCTTCCTGCTCCTAGCTGTAACTTTATCCTCTGTAACTTCACATCATCGCCGATGCCATGTCATCATTTTGTTGTTCATGTCACAAAGTTATAATCCAACCAGCGGTGGAAAAATATTCAATAACTAGAAAAGCATGTGGTCCTATTCAAAATAATTTTCCCAATTTGGGCCTTGACACAGCTTAGCAATGTGAGACTTTAAGCAGCCGTTTCAGCATCAGAACAGCTTCTGGGTGGAAAATATTGACCTAAAATGGTCAAATTAGTTTGGGTTTGGTATATCCATGTTCAGGAAAACAAATGGTTCCAATTATTTCAAATACAGTGTATAACACACCCAGAGCCCAAGTTGTGCCAAAATAGTTTTTGGAGAATCTGTAGTTACCGCCTTTTTCCTTGGTATGGTGCCACGTTTTTGGTAAGTGATACAAAGCAAGAATACAGTAACTGCAAAATAGGGGTAAAATATCAAATTAAATATGAGGATTGATATGTACAAAGAATAAGCTAATATAAAGTAACAAAACAGCCACATGTCCAATAATCTACCTACAACTACTTAGGCTGGATGACAGGATAACTTTAAAGTCATTTTTCTCAGTTCTGCACTCTGCGTAGTTACTGCCTTTTTGCTTTGTAGGGCAGTACAGTAGTCACAGACTAGGCTTCCCCTAACATTTCTTACGAAATGTAGCAATAGATACAAATATTCTCTATATATGACATATTACTCTGTGCGTTTCAATATTTTAGCCAATAAAAGTGTAAAACATCAAACATCACTAATGCGCTGTATGTTTAAGTAACACAATCTACTTTTTTCTACATGAATATGTTCAAAGTAGTCAGTGAATACATGGTTCATAAAGTCCCATTGAAGCCATTCTTGTACCATTCAAATCAATGTAGCAAAAGATCAATGTTCAATGGATGAGTGGCAATAAACACTTCATTTTAGGTCCTGCCTGGACACTGGTGCTTCTCTGGGAGTCTATGGATGTCTATATGATGGTTTTTTGGACATTGTGTCTTCAAATAATAAATTTTTTTCACGCCTGAATCCCCGGGATGATTGTTCGATCTCTGAAATGGGTCAGGCAATAATACAAAATGGTGATGTACCTGATAGACAGGTATGAAATGTAAAAGCGTGGCTGATGAGCACATATTTCTACGGCTCAGAGATACACACGTAACACATTTATTTTATTTATTAGCCCTATTTTCATTAAGAACATTCATTGATTGAGTACTTAGTTTTTGCAGTTTGAGCAGTCAGTCGGACTGTAGCGCAGTTATTTAAATAGCACATTTAAAAACAACAACTGTTGACCAAAGTGCAAAGAGCACAGAAAGCAATAAGCTGTGCTTCCCCACTTTTGAAAAGCACCAGTTGCCACTGCTCCATATGGTTTAGAGTGAATATTTGATGTCAGATTCAACATTTAAAAAAATTATTTTACTTCAGATTTGTTACACATACACAAAACCTCTTTTGAGAGCCTTGTAAGCTTCATCAGTGTTTGAGTTGTCCAGTCCAGGGTAAGAAATAATCTTTAGCAAAGTTCAAGTAATTTGAGTTCAGAGCTTTTGCAAATGGCACCACAAACTACAGCTTATCCAACTGATTTGAATCATTCCAAATTCAATTTATTTCCAGGCTGGAAGCCAACAGATAGCAGTTTATATCAAGCTAATTAACTCATAGAGTCAAAAGCAGCATGCAGCAGCAATGGTTTGACATGATATTTTCTGGTAATTCTATCTGTGAAACGCAGGTAACGGCAGTTGTGAGAAGATATTTTGGAGTTATGGCTGACCAGTTGATCAGATTGGGCTCATTGCTCTGACCTCTCACAGCCATGGCTGTGATCATGGCTTTAAACAGTATGATGCAATCTGACATATTGATTTTAGCTCACCTGCGAATTGACTGAACCTAACACACACTTGGGCACACTCATACACACACAGAAAGGAAAAGCTTAACAAGTAAAATCACATGTAATATTAATTCTGAATAAGGTAAAATATCGGCATTTAATTTCCATTAGCGGTTTGTTCGCTCTTGTTATGGGTCAAAATATGGTGTTCCAACTCTCTTCATCTTAACCTAAAGTGACTCAAGCTACTTCAAAACATTTCTAATGATGCCACAAGCTAATTGAATGACACAAGCCCAATCAGTTCTGAATAAAAATAATTTTAGAGCACCAATCTGAAAACATATGGACAAATGGATGAATATGTTGTCCAGAGTTAGCATAAATCACTATGACGGTGAGGTTTGCATGTTTTGCAGCAAGAACTCTTAATGAGAGAAAAGGTTAATGGGAGAGGACCTTTGGAGCGGCCTGCACAAAGACATGAACTCAATTAGCTGAACATGCACACCACCGCAGAAATTTACCATCTATTAGATCATGGGATCTGGAAGAGAGCATGGCTCTTTCTTGCCATTCCCTTGAACTCGACAGAGAGTGGAAACAAGCTCGCAGTCAGAGCAGTCTACTTTCCATAATCCACTTACTCCTCAAAGGGCTCTATTCATGACATGCTGTATGTAAACACAGGGATGTGTTTGTTGCAATTACATTTGTTCTCATGTAGCTACATATCTGCAGCTAAAACAGCTGTGAATATCACCATATTCTTAGTGTAGTCTTGATATTGTTTCAAGCTGGCAATGATAACTTCAGGTCACCCATTGTCTTTGATGGCAAAGCATGCTGATGTCAGAGAAAAGCATGCTGATGTCAGCTGATGCCCTTTCCGCTAAGGTCAATGTGCAGGGCATTTGTCCCCAGTGATGATCAAATTGAAAAGTTGCAGGCCAATCAATAGCAATATTAATCAACAGCCGAGCATGCTTCAGCCGATATCCATCCTGTCTTAAGCACATGTAATTTAAGCAAATGGTCTACATGAATAGGTTTACATGTTTTAAAGGAATAGTTCACCCAAAAATTAGAATTTGCTGATAATGTACTCACTCTCAGGCCATCCAAGATGTATCTCAGTTTCTTTCTTCATCAAAACAGAATTTAAGATTTTTAGGATTTCATTTCAGGCCTCCTCCTTTAAACAATGCAAGTGAATGTACTCCATTTTTTACAGTCCAAAATGCATATTTAGGGTGCATAAAAATAATCCACACAACTCCAGTTGACAAATAAAGTATGTATGAACCCAAACGATTTATTATTTCTATCAAAAAAAAAGTATATAAACAATACTTATATACTTTTTCACAACAAATGTTCACTTGCTCAAATGCTCATGAGAGTTATGACGTCAGCTCATTGGTAAGGTCACGTGTCACGTGGAGGAGGAGGCAGGAAGAGTGTCATTGTTTACAAGAGAAACTTACACAGACCACAGACCAAGTGCCGTTCACAAACCAAAACAGTCCAAAACAATTTCAAAACAACATAAAATTCTGCAGTAAATAACCATCTTTTATTTCGGAGCAATGCCGTTGCTTTATCTACTTGTGCTTTTTCTTTAGCAGAAAAATATAGGCAATATGACTGTCAGGAATTCAAGCCACACAAGTTGTAGTAAGTGAAACCAAGTGCGAGAGCATTTACTGAGATTCACAGGATTTAGAGTGTTTACACAGTGAGATCAATGTTACAGGTGATATCACACAGAAGAGAAGCTTCACAAACGTATTTATGCAGGCAGTGATGAGCGAGTGAATTGAGTGCAGGTGCGGTGAATTAAAATTTGGTTTATAAGCGGAGCGCTGAGGGAGGTGCAGAGTCCAAGGGAGGCGTAACAATGACAAAGTTTTCACACATACCCGAGTTCGCTGGAAAAACAGCACGGGCACAGCCGATTAATTCAGATATCAACCCTTTCTTTCTTACAATGGTCTGAATCCTCAGGAGTAAAATGTTCACTGCACACCCTCCAATATTTGAGAGAATGTAAGTGTGTACTGATATCCAGGTATCCATAATAAAAATCTACAGCAAAGACAATTAAACTTTTGAACAGCGCTGCTCCTCTTGTAAACAATGATGCGCTTCCTGCCTCCTCCTCCACGTGACGTGTGACCTTACCAACGAGCTTACACCATCCCTCTCATGAGCGTGTATCACAGAGATGTACGGAAGCAAACATTTGTAGTTAAAAAGTATATGAGTATTGTTTTGTAACTAAAAATAATCAGTTGTTTGGGTTCAGAAGAAATGTATTTGTTGACTGGAGTCGTGTGGATTATTTTGATGCACCCTAAATATGCATTTTGGACCATCAAAAAATGGAGGACATTCACTTACATTGTTTAAAGGCCTGAAATGAAATCCTAAAAATCTTAAATTCTGTTTTGATGAAGAAAAAAACTTGGTGTAAAGTAATTAAGGGAAAGTAGGAAGCGAGAACCGGCTTGACAATATAAATTCTGCAGACCTCCGGCCCCTGATGGACGGAATGCCCCGTCGCGTTTTTGGTGGACGGTAGGGGTCTCCTCCACCCCTGGCAGCAGTAACCACTCCAGGCAGTTGGTTGGGAGCCCCTCCTTACCTCGCGGTTGGCGACCATTCCTCCGCTTTCAGGCGGCTGGGCTCCTCCATCCTCTGGCAGATGGCCGCGGCTGCTCCATTGGGGTGGATGGTAGTGGCGAGGACTCTACAACGGCGAATCCCTCCTCCTTCACGGGTTTCGGCACCAGTGTAAAGGAATTAAGGGAATGAAGGAGGCGATAATCCGGCTTGAAATATAAATAATATTTTAGTAATAAACTGAACCAAAAAGACAAACACACACACACAGATGTCGGACAGCTGTCCGTAAATCTCTCTTCCTCTCGCATCGCAGCTTCCAGTCAGCCTTTATCCCTGTCCAATTAGCCTGATTAAACCTCTGCCCTGTCACACTTGGATACATCTCGGATGTAAATTATCAGCAAATTTTTGGGTGAACTATTCCTTTAATGTTCAAAAAACACATTATTTTTATCATACTGTAAAAAAAATTCCACTCTGGCTCAAAAACTCAAAAACATTTCTAAAAAGCCCAGTCTGTTCTGATTGGTCAGCTGGCCTAGTCTGTTGTGATTTGTCAACCGCATAGAGTGTGTGTCGGAAATGTAATGCCCCTTACCATAACCAAGTTTCAGCACCCGAGTATTCCTGGGCAGTTCTGTAAACACTACTGTAACTATGGTAACAGTGGCATTTGTTTTTGCCATACCAGCTCTAGCCCAAGTCCGATAATTAATGAAATAAAGAAAGTTTGGAAGAACAATCGACCCAACCCTGATCAACCCCAACCACCTTCGCAAGTATGACTTGAGCAGAACGTTTCACAGTGGTAAGTTTTAATTCAGTTAGTTAGTGAGCAAGTTAGCTGTGGACTACTGATAGTGGCCGTAACATTACAGCTTGTAATAAGTGTGGAGCGGAGGGGGGGCGTGGCCGATCAGAATATCGCGCGCCCGGTCCCCAATCGGCCTGATGAGGCGCGCGAGGGATAAAGGCGGCCGGTGACGATGGTTCGAGAGAGAGAGAGAATTATGGGCATGTCCGCCGTGTGTGTTTGTTTATGTGTTTTGGTTTAAGTTTTCATTAAATTATCATTTATATTGACAAGCCGGTTCTCGCCTCCTCCTTGCCCATCCTTGAGCTATTTTACAATAATATAATTATTTAAGACTCTTGAGATCGACCATTTTGTAACACAGTTTTTGGTAAAAGCCGGCCCACGGCTGAATAGCTAACCCTTACCAAAACAATAACATTACATTGCAAGTTAGCCGAGCACAATGTGGATTGCAGATGTAAAATTATCATTTGTAAAAATAAATCCATCTCCACACTTGACCAATATTCATGATAGTAAAAAGACAAACAATCTGCATAATTCTACAAAAATGCAGGAAATGTGGGCCCGCAGCTGATAGCAAAACTATTTCAACACAATAAAACTAGCAGAATAGCAGTGTCCTACAGCTGTGCACTGGGTGTAAACCTTAGCTACATCACAAAACTCTGCATTTGAACTCTCAGTAGCAGATAAATTCACAAATAATCAAGCACACTAACAGGATGTGATCATGAAGCGCCAGATTGTCCCAACAAATTGGGAACTGCACCATATTTCAGGAGTAACCGTCTTAAAAATCCAGCATTGGTTGTGGTTGTACTGCTGAGGAATAGAGGTAAAAATACATTTTAACCACTGATACTTCAATTCGTCTGCCTTTGGAAGTCCAAACAAAGAGGTTTTGCTTTTGCAGTGAAGAAAACAGCGTCTTCTCGACATTTCGCGACAACACTAAACCAACTCATCCTGGCCTCGGCTATAACTATGTTTGTTCGAGGACGGGCCAAAGTAGCCTTTAGTTGGAGATTATGCAAATGTTTTACATAGTGATGTAGATACTTTATGGATGAACTGGCTGGACTACAATCCAGCCGTTTCTTGTCATTCTTGAGCAGTGTTGTCTGTGAGAGAGAATAACTCCCTTTTGTGTTGATTTTGTAAATTTTTTTGCATTGAACAAAGAGCTATGTTCCACACTATAGTATAGGTAAAATCCCCAAAAGCATAATAGGGCCTCTTCAAATATTATTATTTTTTTTTTAATGTGTTGATGATTTCGAACAACAACAACTAAATTTCTAGAAGACACTATGAATATATTGTTACAAGACTAATCAACCTAAACCTACTTAATTACAATGAAATTCAGACTCCTGTCTATAACACAGTAATGAGAATCATTACTTTGTGACCACAACAATTTAATTAACTAAAAGGCTGCCAATTACACTATAATTCAATATAGGACTATTATTATTGATTATTCTGGTTATATTCCACTCACTCTGTTCTTGATGTGCATTGCATGGGTCTCTTGCTTCAGAACATCACATACTGTAGCATCCAACATTGAGGAGGTTTGAGAAGGGAGAGTTTTTTACAAAAGGCAAGATTTGAATAATCAGCACAAACTTAACGTTGCTCAAACTGGAACAACGCACGACCGGTCCCCAATCAGCCTGATGGGGACGCGAGTCCGGTGACGACTGTTCAAGCGAGAGAGAGGATGACATGCAGCTGCTCTGTGTTTATGTTTGTGTGTTTTTCGTTCAGTTTATCATTAAACTATTATTTATATTGCCAAGCCGGTTCTTGCCTCCTCCTTTCCCTTAACCCGCTTTACATTGGTGTCGAAACCCGGGAAGGAGGAGGGATGCCCGTCACGGAGTCCTTGACACTGCGGTCCACCCAGGGGAGCGCCGCTGCCATCCGCCGGGGGAAGGAGTAGCCCGACCTCCCGGACGCGGGGAATGGCCGCCGTCCGTGAAGCGAGTGGGGACTGGACTCTCCGAGTGATGGAGCCGCTGCCAGGGGCGGAGGAGTGCCCTGCCGTCCCCCAGAAACTTGGAGGGGTCGAGAGGAAGAGTCGGAGGAGGGCGGGGCCAGGCTGGAACAACACACGAGAGAGAGAGAGAGAGAGAGAGAGAGAGCGAGAGAGAATGACATGCAGCTGCTCTGTGTTTATGTTTGTGTGTTTTCTATTCAGTTTATCATTAAACTATTGTTTATATTGCCAAGCCGGTTCTCACCTCCTCCTTTCCATTACACTTAGTAACACAATAAATTCCTATAAAAGATTCAGATAAAAATTGTTCAATGATAAAGTGTCTAATTTGATGGGAACATCTTTAAAACAGCTTTACATAAATCTTCTAAGTGGTAAATTGATTGATCCATGTTCAGCAATGTAAAGGGCTAAGCGCAGTGGTTCCCAACTCTGTTCATGGAGGCCCCCCAACACTGCAGATTTTGTATATCTCACTTATCTGACACACCCTATTCAGGTCTTGGAGTCTCCACTAACGAGCTGATGAGTTGAATCAGGTGTGTTTGATTGAGATATCCAAAATGTGTAGTGTTGGGGGGGCCTCCAGGAACAGGGTTAGGAACCACTGGGCTAAGGTATTCAGTCTCAGCAACAGACAAATTCCTAGGTGGTGCAAATGAGACAATACGACCTGATTTTGATCATAAAAGGGTTTTGCACTCACAACGTGCTTAGTGGTCAATGCATATTTTGTTAGATTTGACTTCTTACCACAAAGTATGACTTTGCATGTGTGTTTAATAATTAATTGGCCAAAATTGACAAAAAAGTATAATTTAAATATAGCCAAAACAGCTCCTTGTCGCAAAGCATCATTAAAAGTCGCAGCAACTATGAGAAAATCACTAAATTTGGTGACAAATTCCCCAAATTGGCAACACTTTTAAGTCGGCATGTTGTTTCCGAGAGTACACTAGGATTGGTCACATTATGCCAAATGGGGAGAGTTGAGACAATTCATTGAAATTAGCCTGCTTACTGCCTTTTTAATTTCACAAATAAAAGCAATCAGAAGAGGAGGAATTACAATCAAAAGGGAACAGTTGCCCTTCTGATAGGACGGTAATATTGGTCCTGATGGCGCCTATCGCAGGTTACCATCAGTTCCCAAAAGCAAATCGTCATGGCTTTGTTCAAGCTGACAACCTGCCCCAAGTAGAGGGGGAAACTTTCAGTCTTAGTATAAGGACCATCTATCCACGTGTTATATGCTGTGTGCACAGCTATTAAAGAAAAAAAATGACATAGTACATATGATACATTCCTAATATTCAATAGGCGATTTTTAACAAATATCTAATCTAAAGTATCGCCATCACAACTGCATAATGTCCCGCATATTTCTCCAGCAACATTTAATGACCAACTGAACTTGATTGTCATCTCACATTAATTTTAGTGTCATAATGCAATTTACATTTTACATACATACAGCTCAGCAAATGCGATCTGAGGTAAAAGAGGGTTAGATTTAAAATATTGTTTTGTCTACAGAACAGGGTAAAGCAAATTTAAGTTAGTGTAAAGAAAAGGCATATATAGATCTAAAAAAATATAGTTTTTTTATTTGGTAATTTATTTAATTTCATACAGGGAATTTTACCAGCATTTTTTCAAAAGTAAACTAACCAATAATTTTATAGAATTGGGCTATATGATAGTGTTCCAAAAAAGCACACTGATGTTTTTCTCCTTGTATTGTGTATTTATTTTTAATTTTAAGCATCTTTGTGCACAGAAATGATATGTTCGATCTTGAGAGCCCCAATCACCTTTGCTTTAAATAGAAAAGGCCATTGAGAATTGGCAAACCGGCGAATTCTCCGTCCTGGACATACAGTTATAAAAGGAGATGGCGTGTTTCACTCATTCAAATTTTTTCTTCGGAGCAGAGCGCATGTTTGTGTTCGTCCTCTCACCTTTCACTTGCATGTGCTGCATTTTACGGCGCATATTAGCGGTCACCCTCGCACGGTCGAGTGTTGTGCTTCCTCTGGGCGCTTCGGCAGCTGAGTCTGCAGGTGCTAAAAGAGTATATTCAAAAAAGTGTATTTCCTTCTAAAAGAGATTGCGTAAATGCCAGACGTCTTTTTAAAGATGGCCTTCCGTGTTTGCGCTACTGGATTTGGCCGTTATCTCTCCCCTCTGGACAGCCATGTCTCGAGTGCTTGAGGTGCCAGCACTCATTGCGAGAACATACCCATGAGAATGCTGCGGTCGCGGATCACTTCCTTCTTCGTGAAGCAAGGAGCCACTGCGTCTGCTCCCCAACCTGGTCCGTCCTGGGCTGATGCTCAGCCAGCTGGGTCGGCAAGCACCATGGGCAATCTGGATGCGGACATGGGAGTGTTTCAGCCGGCTCAGCCCCCGTGGTACTCCCATCCCCCTGCATGCTTGTTCTATCCAAAATAGCTGTCGAGCGATGTTAATGTGTCATTCGCGGCTCGCGAAGAGGATGAGCTTTCGGTCGCAGCATCGGTGGGTGGGCTTCTGCTATCGCGAGTGGAAGAATCTTATGAGCTCCCACCAACGGGCGGTAGAGTACAGGATGTGCATGCCTGGGCTGCTGTGAACATCGGGCTGAAATGGAACCCTCCACATTGCCCTAAGCATTTGCAGCTGGACAATTGGTTTATGGGCTCGGAGCACAACTCGTGGCTGCGCCTCGCCCCGGTGCCTTTCTTCCCAGAAGTGCACAAGGAGCTAACAAAGTCGCAGAAGGCACCTTTTTCCGGCCGCACATGCTTCGTGGGCTCGTCCAATCTGACTACCCTCGGCGGCGGAGTGGCTAAGGGATATGTCGAGCTTTCCCAGGTGGAGCGCACCATAGTGGTGCATTTATGCCCGCAGGGCATAGCCACCAGGCACGACCGACCAAGGCTCCCTTCCAAGGCCTGTAAGTTCTCTTCCTCTTTAATGATGAAGGCTTACAAAGCCGTGGGTCAGGCTGCTTCCGCACTGCATGTCATGGCCATCCTGCAGGTCCACCAGGCCAAGGTGCTGAAATATCTGCACGAGGGTAGGTGCAGGTCCAGGGTTGATTCAGGAACTGCGTACTGCGAACGACCTCACCTTACGTGCAACGAAGGTCATGGCGCATGTCCTGGGCTGGTCAAAGTCCACTCTTGTGGTCCAAGAGTGGCACCTGTGGCTCAACCTTGCAGAGATGCATGACGCAGAGAAAGTCCGCTTTCTTGATGCACCCATCTCCCAAGGGGTCTTTTTGGCGATTGTTCAGTTCTCGACGGTGAGGAAGCAGACAGAGGTGATTAAGTTACCTGCCATGGCGCGACTTGGCCGCCTTTAGGCCTCCGATGTCCCGCGCCCCGTCTGCTTCTCACCAGAGCCGTTTCCCTGCAGTGCCGGCACCTGTACCATCAGAGCATGTACGCCGGCCTTAGAGAATGAGATCCTCCTACGGGAATTCGGCTCCACCTGCCCGTCAGCCGGCCCCCAAGAGACCTTGTGGCCCACAAGGACTTGGCTCTCGGATCTGATGCTCCTGGCAGTAGCAGCTCCCTGGCACATTTCCTTGAGGTGGGACCTTCTCACTCAGGGGCAGGGCACACTCCAGGACCCTCGGCCTGACCTCTGGAATCTCCAAGTTTGGGACATGGACGACCTAGCCGGTGTTCCACCAGCAGTAGTAAATACGATCACTCAGGCCAGAGCCCCCTCTACGAGGCAGCTGTATGCCTTGAAGTGTATGCCCCATCCCTTGGAGAAGACCCACAGAGATATCGGGTCTGTGCTGTCTTTCCTTCAGGAAGGGCTGGAAAGATGGCTGTTGCTCTAAACCCTGAACATGTTGCTCTAAACCCTGAACATGGCTACCATAGCAGCATACCACAATACACTGGACGGGAGACCCTCAAGACAGCACGACCTGATCAACAGGTTCCTCAAGGCCACAAGGAGGTTGAATCCTCCTAGACCGTGCCTGATTCCCTCTTGAGATCTCTCTGTGCTCCTGCCCAAATTTCCCACCACTCCCTTTCAGGACCAGGTGGTGAACCTGCAAGTAATCCCTTCAGAGGAGGAAGTCCCAGCCTTGTCGTTGCTGTATCCAGTTCACACCCTACCTTTCTCTGGACCGCACACAGAGCTTTGGAGCAGCTCTTTGTCTGTTTTGGAGGGCAGCAGAAGGGGAAAGCTGTCTCCCAGCAGAAGCTGGCCCATTGGATTGTGGATGCCATTTTCATTGCACACCAATCGCAGGACTTGTCGTGCCGCTTGGGAGTCCGGGTGCACTCCACTAGGGGTGTTGTGTCCTCCTGGACACTGGCAAGTGGGGCCTCTCTAGCAGACATATGCAGAGCTGTGGGTTGGGCTACACCCAATACCTTCGTAAGGTTTCACAACCTACACATAGAGCCGATTTTGACCCGAGTGTTACGTGGTAACAGCAGGTAGGCCGGGCGGCCAGTTGGGTGTACTGTTTGAATTACGACTTTTTCAAAGTTGATAATGTGCGCCTTTTGTACACAGTTCCCTGTATCTGGATGGTTCTTTAATTCTTAAGCACTGTTCGGTGATGAACTCGATGGAGGAGTTACGGCACCAGGCCCAGTACTCATGGTATGCTCCTTTTCAGGTGAGCCCATGTACTTGGCCTCAGTGCTCCATACGTGGTGATTCCCCTCTGGGTAATTCCATGTGACAAATTTCCACTGTTTCCACTCTGGTGAACCCTGTGTTTCCCCTTATCAGAGCCTCGCTCTACTTTGGCCACTGTTGCTGTGTAACCTCTCCATAGATAGGATATTCCCAGTGGTATCATTCCATATGTGAACTTCCCCGTTGGTAAGTCCATGTGAGGTAATCTCCACTAAAGGAGGTAGCCTGTGGTCTCCATAGTGCCCTCCCCACTGAGAGGACTTCCTAGTGTTATTCTAGAAGATGCTCGGTGGGAAATTACTTCACAGCAAATATCAGGTAAGGCCACCGCTGTAGCCTCCTTGGGTAAGTGCCTCACCGGGACTAGGGGGACGCCTAACCTAAACTCCCTGGAAGGTTACGACGTGGTGGAGAGTGGCATGCAAATTCCATTCACCAATTCTCATTGGCATTTTCTATTTTAAGCAAAGGTGATTAGGGCTCTCAAGATCAAACCCCTAGTGTCACTACATTGACACAACATCTTGTTCCCTCCATCAGGGTACAGGGGTTACATCAGTAACCCAGACCTTTTTTGTAGTGTGGGCAAATTCCGTGACTGCTGTCTATTATTTTGAACGGTGTGTAAAAGCAACTTTAATAATTTGCATTTCCATCAGCTTTTGATGGGCTAAAAGAAATTTCGCAAAAAAATCTTTGGATTTAAAGGCAGTTAGTGATGAGTGCAAATCAGAGGTTGCATTTTTCTCTCTAACATTACATTTTTACTCCACTGATGGTTAGTCTAAGGTTTGTGGGTTGGTTTGGGGGTTACAGCTTATAAAATATGCATTCTTCAGCACTGTATTACATACAGCTGTACAACTGAATACAACTTGCTTCACAACTCCCTTTTGGTGCCCCTCTGTGGACATTTCATCTGAAAAATGTATATAATGTAATAGCTCACATGTGCACTTGTTTATAAAATCGGTAAGAACAATCGATCAGCACACAATTTTAGATGAAGAAAATTCAACCTACTGTTTCACTGTGTCTGAAACAATTAGCTCATATATTGAGGCCTATAATTACAGGACTTTTATACATTTGTTTTTGGTTTCAAATTTTCTGCTTTGAAGATCACATTAGCGAGCTGTTATCAAACAGCCATGACTTTCCAGTAAGGATATAGCATACTGGAAACTGGAAAGGATATAAACACAGAATGCCTAATATGATCAATTATAATAATCAGAAATGTAATCCACAGTCCCATAAACTTGAGCACAGAATGGATGTCAGTCCAGAAATCTAATAAAAATCTCCTATGGGATAAGACAGCATTTTTAAATTTACTTTGTAATCTCTTTTGGGATTGGATGGGATATTAGGACTTTATAAACGAGAGACCTTTGAACAACATGTTCTCTTTGATGGTATCATTACCATAAGCAATTACCAACATGATTCACTTAATGTTATAATACAAGCCTGAGACAGAGACAAAAAAACAATCACGATTAGACTAAACACAGAAACAAAATCATTATAAAAAGCATTCTGTTTCCTTTTCTCGCATTTGTGAAGTAACCGTCCAGTGTGATCCATTACTCTGAGTTAACCCCATTACAGAACAAGAGCGCAGTATGTTCCTTAGTGTTCCCCTCCACTGCCTCAAATTGCATATGCTCTCAGTTTTTACAGCTTGTATCAGCTGAGTCTTCAAATTCACAGTGCATGGTCGAAATGGGCCACTGGGTGAATTTACATGGGCTAGTGAGTTAGAGGTGTTAAATCATCAAGAGCTGGTATTTCATAAATGTTAAGTCTTGCATTTTAAGAGTGCAATGTATAACCACCCATATAGGATGATAGAGATGAAAGGGAAGATGTGGGCAGGATCCAGTATTATGACGCCAAGGGTGAGCGTGCAATTTTAAATGTCTGAATATGGTCGTTTTAAAAATGTTAAACCCCACTGACTCTTCTAGAGGTACCGAATGGCTCTTAAAAGGAAATTTCACAAACCAATTGCAAGCCAAAAAATGTTAGCACCCCACCCCTCCAAGCATTCACAGACCAGAGGACAGCGATGGTTAAGTACTAAGCAAGCCATTGTGATGTATATGTGTTGTAAATGATCAGTCAAACACACCACGCAACAATGACCACTAGAAAATAACATGTAAAGACCCATGTAGAAATCGAGAGCCCTGAACGCCCTTGGGACACAATTTAAATCAATGTCTTCTTGTCCTTCCACCAAAGCAAATAAGATTCCACTGATGCATGGTATGGAATTGTGACCCATAACTATTTGGAGGACCTGAGATATGAATCTAAGGTGCAGAAGCTGTGGATTGAACAATCCAATCAGTCAAAACTTGGTTACTTGGTCATTAGGTTTGTGATTGACACATTATAGTTAATGTAGAATAGGGCTGAAATGATTAGTCAACGTTATCGTCAACGTCGATAAAACATTGTCGACAAAAATGTTCAATGTCGAATAGTCGTCTGATCTCAATTAATGTGACATGTGATCACATTAATCTATAATGATAATGCGCGACAGCAGCACTGCAGTTTGCGCCTGACTGAGGAGAGGAAGAATCACAGTCCAGATTTCCAAACAGCTTCAGGTGATGTAGATTCCAAAGTATTAGGGAAATATAATGCAAAAATACCAAATAAGTAAATACAGAAGCACTCTCGTTGTAGAATAAGTGGAGTTGGAGCTCTTTAAAGGAAAAACCCTGGTGTTACATCTTAAAGGCAGTTTTAATGCGTTATAGCGTTATTAAAGTTAAAATAATAAGGAAGCAGATCATGTAATTAACTACAAACTCCGAAACTGGCATTTCTCTGTGCGGTCAGCACCTCTTCTATGAGTTGCACGAATGTCCCTATCTAAGGGGGAGAGATGCACTTGCTAAAGCTAGATTATAACGTGATGGCTCGTGACTTATTTAATCATAAAATATATGTCACTGTGCATTTCTTATCGTGAAGAAAATTGCCAATACGCAGCTTTATTAATAAGAGAGAGTTACATTTTTTTGTGAGTTAAAGATGGATAGATGTGAACAAAAATGTGATACCATTATACACTGCAACAAAATACATTTATGATTTGTTTTGGATTTCTTTTTATTTTATTTTCCAATAAAATATCTAAAACTCCTTTAAAACAATGCAAAAAAAATTTAGCAGCTATACTGCAGAAGAAAACAATTGTTATCTGAAAATGTTGAATATAATATTAAAAATAGAAATATTTTTAAATATCTAAAAATCCTTTAAAAAAGATGCATTCATCTGAGAAGCAGCATATACGATATTTAGACTTGCTTTTAGAGAATAGATCTTGAATAGAAGTATATTTTGTCTTTACTGCACTCACAGAAGTATAACCAAGTGAAAAAATACATGTATATACAAAATACACTTATATTTAAAATACATCCTCTTAAAGCAAGTCTAAATATCTTATATGTTGCTTCTCAAGTAAATGTATCTTGTTTTAAGGATTTTTAGACAATTTTAAATGGAAAACAAGAAAACAACACTTTTTTTTCTTCAGTGAATTTCTTTACTGAAGAAAAAGTATTTTCCCCTTTAATTCAGTGAATGTCATTTAGAGGTATTTTAAAAGATTATTTTTTTCCTATTTATTGTTAGTAAGCATGTTTAATACAACCTTTTAAGGCAGGGCACAAGCTGAATAATCAGTTAAGAGCTAATGATTAATCATTGCATAATCGCAGAATAGTCGAATAATCGTACTAATAATCATTAGAACAACAGTATTCTTAGTCTTCACCATGAAACCGAATAAGAATCCATTAAAGCTCAACTGTGTAACTTTTTCGATGAAATCCTTTCTCCTATTTTAGCTTAATATGCAGAGACGACAATAAGTAAGCCATTTGTAGGCTTGTTTCTTCAAACAGCACTTTCTCTTTGTGGTGCTATAAATTGGCTCCACCAATGGTGTAAGTTTGTGGTGGGGCTACCTGTTTGGCTGACCAATAAAAGACAGGGGGAGTGTTTGGGAAACATGTTTGAAAATATTCACTGTTTTTGCAATGTTATTAGGTGGCACTAGTGGCCTAGAAATTCTACATATTTCCTTTAAGTATTATGAAATTATGCATCTAAGTTTTAACCTCCTGAGACCGAGCTGCTGTGTGCATTTTCCATTTACCTTTTAGATTTGTAACTAGTAGCAACTAATAAACATTAAAAAAAAAAAAAAATCATACAAATGTATGTCAACATATGTTGACAGCAGGACTACATTACATTTTAAATAATACCAAGCTTTGGGGTCTGGGTAGCTCAGCAAGTGAAGACGCTGACTACCACCCCTGGAGATGCGAATCCAGGGTATGCTGAATGACTCCAGCCAGTTCTCCTAAGCATCCAAATTGGCCCGGTTGCTAAGGTGGGTAGAGTCACGTTGTTATTCATGTTTTTGAGACATTACATATGATTTTCTGTAAAGCTGCTTTGGAACAATATTTATTGGGAAAAGCATAAATAAAAAAACTATACAAATAAAAATTATTTGAATTTGATTTAACTTTTATGTTACAATTTTTTTCTACTTTGGCAATCAAATCTCAATGTACTGTTCCACTTCATTAAAGGTTTAAAATCTTGATCCAACTGGAAAAGGCCTAGATTTTCTTTTCCCTTCCTTTTAGGCATAAACAATCTGCATACAGCAAAGTAAAAGTAACCCCGCTATAAAATTTCTTAAACCATTTCTGTGTTTTTTCAATCATGCTGAAAGTAGTGATGATGACAGAGGAAACTGGCAGGATTTATAAGCTTTTTGAGCAACTCAAGACACAAGCCAAACTAAATCATATAATGTAATAAACTTGGAAATAAAATAGTCTAATGTATCAAATTAGATTTATCGGTCTGCTCTGTCACAAAAGCACCAACAGTTGACAAAAATGACTGTGCTAATGCAGAATGGAGTGAGGTGGGGAGGAATAGCGGGCTGGTTTAAACTTGATTACCTAATGTTGCTTCCCATCCGATGGGCAATCTCTTGTAGCCTGATCATGAGAAAATACTACTTGGGTGAGGGTTGAAAAGGTCAAAAGCCATGGCACTCCAACAGATAAAGTAACCAGGTCAGAACTGTGTATCCACAAATCAATGCCTCATACACAATACACAGCATGGGTTCTGGACTTATTTTATGCAAACAGCTACTATGATGGAGAGCTATGGACAGCTGTGTGACTATAGGGGTCAAAGGATTTATTTGATAATCAATCACATTCGTACTCTCCTTCATATAAGCAGCTCATAGCCTTATTAATTGTCCATTTAAATAAGTCATTACTTTAAAAATGTGGAACTTGTTCTACAAGACATTTAAGAAATAAAATAATGAATACTTATTAATGTTTTTATTTATTCACATATGTCTTATGTGAATACATATATATTTACATGGAGCAAACAGACAGGATGCATATAAAATGAATGTATCTCTTTTGATGTCTGCTGTATGTATTGTGACTTCTGCCATAGCTAATCTTAAGCTTTGCTCTCATTGCTCTTACAAAAAATAAGCAGAAGGTCTTACACTCTTATTTTAACACAAAAGTGTTATATCGGTGTAAAATTGCTTGTTACACTGCTGATGACTCATTCAAGGACAAACAACACTACAGCTCTGCGATACAAACTGTAGTTTAAATGTCAACCCATCAAAGCAGGCATGGAGACACCTGACAGTGATACAAGATTACATCTGTCCCCAGTATGGACGAAACCCATTGCTTTTGTCATCATCCATTTTCATGTAATGGCTTGTCATATAATAGATGAGATCTATATTGCAGGAGGCACTGCCAACCATTCTGTGTCTTTAATGAGGGTTTTTTTAGACTCATCTTTTATCAGGTGCTGTGTACTCTTATTATTTTACTGCCAGTATTTTCCTTTTGGAAGACAAACACATTGTGTTTGCCCAGAGCAAAGCACTCCTGTTGCACACCTGCCCTCTGACCACCTCTCAGCACAAGGCTTTTGTTTTACCTCACGTCAAAGAATCAAGATTCCTTTGCGCAATCTCTAACAAAGGTTAATACAAGAGCCATTCAAAAGGATGAAATCTAATCTTATTTTTCTTTTTTCACCTGATCATTATAATAAGGCAATATTTACCTAACTTTTTTACGTAAACATATTTAATTTAAAATCTAAAATTCTTATTTAAATAAATAAACAAACATACACTGACACACCCATACATAAATAGTCAAATCTATTCAGAAAAATGTATAAAGTGACCATTAACTAATCACAACAATCTCAACATGAAAAACAAGATTTCTCTTTCTGTTTCTTTCTACACATTAACATATAATACGGTTACAGTATACTGAATCATATTAACTCACTAATATGCTTTATTATTACAGTTATTGTAGCCCCCCTTCACCCCATCCATTATGACCACACAAAACAATGCAATCTGTATTATTCTATCTAGTAACAACATTTTCAAAAAGGCCAAATGTAGTCTGTAACTCATTTGTCACCATGACAAAATAAGCAACTACATGTCTAAATGTCGCATTTAAAGAATTAAGAATAAACTCCTTCCAATAGGACTAAATAATAATGGTGCTAAATTTTGCAATTGAATTCATAATTACTGATAGTTTATTAGAAGGATGAAAACATCATGAATCAAACAGTCCATAAAAGTGCAATTTCACAAGACTGAAAGATTCATTTAACATCAATATGGTATGCTACTGTAGTTTGCATTGAGATAGAATGTAGTTTTATTTGTCTTCATACCAACTTACTTTTGACTCGCTTTAATTTTAAGTTTTTCATTTAGTCATCATTAAACATCCTCTGCACCATCATCGCAATTCAGGAACCACCGCTAATGAGCTAAGACAGAAACCCAACACTTAAGCATTCACACACTGCCAAATGTCTTCCGAATGTTCAGAATAGCTGTGAAACCTCTGACATGTTACACTTTTGTCTATATTCAAACTGTCACAATGTGACCATTCCCTATGCAATTGGCCACACACTGAGATTTAGAATCTATTCAGGAATTAGTTATTTTGAGAGAGAGAGAGATGTGTGTTAGTACAGTTGTACAGAGAGATTTTAAATGGGATTATAATATAATGTAAAGAGACATTCATATTGGTTGCATGGACAATGTGGCACATTAGGGTTGCAAGTATTTTGGATTCAGTACAAGTTTGCCGCTATTAAACTGTTAGATCTCTGCAGTAATGTTCAGTGTTCTGCATGTACAGTTAAAGTGCCCCTTGGTAATATAAAGGAATTCTGTATTGTCTGTTGTTTGTAAAGTATAACAACTTTACACCATATGGTGTTTTACATGAAACTTTATTTATACACCATAGCTAAATATAAAACATCATGTGAAAACAAACAAAATGTTAGACAATAAAGTAAAAAATATATATTTTTTATGATAAAATGTTTCGAAAATTGTGTACTGTTCTAACAAATAGTGAAATACACCACTTTGCTCTCCACTACTCAGAAACAATCTATCAAAATCAAAATTTCCAAAAAGTAAAACTAACTCATTACTATCTCTTTGCTTCTGTTACATCTTCATACACTTAAAACAAAATAATAAAGAACCTACGATATGGTATGATGATGAAATGAGTCAAAATCTTCAGTGGGAAAACGTCATAAAAATCATGAAAAATCATTTCATAGGGTTTCCACCCTCCTAATTTTACTCCAGTGTTTCAAGATTTTATTAAAAAGGTCACATATTCTAATATTTGAAGTCTTATACATTTATCCAAAGTAAAAGTTAAAAATAAAATTAAAATAAACATCCAAAGAAAAACATGTTCCTTGGTTATATTATGATACCATTGCATTGACAATGACGTGTCTCAAAACCTATTGAGCTGCCTACCTAGACAGCATTTGGGCATAATAGGCGCGCGCATCATGTTATGGACATCATGCGCGTTCCGAGTTAGCTTAGATGCCCAAAAATTCTGCACGTGCCTATGCGGCCCCAAAAATGATGTAATCCAAGTAGTCAGCGACCTAGGATTTGGGACACAACCCACGTGTTGTCACTGGTTACTAAATGATGCACACTTGAGGCGTCAATTATGTAAACTTAAAGTAGCCTACGACAAGTGTATCGCCCAAACATTTTCTCTGAACATTAATACACTTTATTCCAGTAAATAATTAGCTTATACGAAACTAAAAAGTCAAAACAATATACACTTCGCGTAAGGTAAAGTAAAATCCTTACCTTCAGAAAGGAGAAGCAGCACCACGGCGATATCCACGATTCCACGCGCTGTACCCATACTTGTCAATCATAAGTGTAAATTCAAAACGAACAGGCAAAACAAACGCAGGTGAAAGTCTCTATTGAATCTGTAAAAAGCAGAACTTTAGAATATATACGCTTTGCGCGCGAAGGAGCCACAAAAGTCCTTAACCTGAGTATTTCATTGACGGGTCGGTGACTGCAGTGCTGCCACTGCTGCTGGACCGTCAGCGCGCACGCACGCACGCACGCACGCACGCACGCACACACACACACACACACACACACACACACACACACACACACACACACACACACACACACACACACACACACACACACACACACACAGAGCGCAGCAGGGGGAGGTTCACATAACATCCAACCAATTACCTCAGATGTGTGTTCCGGCCCTGAATCACATCAGCGGCTGTCCAATGAACCAAATTAAATGAGAGTTTTCACGTTATGTAGGCCTATGCATTTTATTATTCATATTTTTTTATTTTTTGTCAGGTCACCTAGGCTTAATAATTTGCTCCATTTGGTAACATCTGGGCCATAGCCAGGGTTTGAAAATTAGTGAAGTCCACAGTGATGTGTCAAGACTTTTACCAAAATTACACCTACAAACGCAACATATTCTATACATCCAAATTAAATATACAAATTAAAGGACAGAAACCAATAATAATACTGAAATATTTTTTTAATCGCAAATGCAGTTAACAATATTAATACTGAATTTTTGTCACATAGAAATGCACAATTGAAAATAAAGCATTGACTTTGAGTTGGGCAGCAAAATGTACTCATATTAACTACAGAATAACAGCAAAAGTTAATTAACAACTAATTTATCTAGGACTATGTTAACTCCATTACATATTAATATTATCAAAAACAATCAATTGTTTTCCTTTTGCCAGACTCTTAATCATTTAAAGGTGCACTCAGTAATTTTTTCCCCTTTAAAAAAGTTTTTCTCCTGAAGAAATTAATTATCATTTTGAAACATATGTATAAAACCATGACCACTCACATGAGACTGTAGTATATCATTAACCTTATAAAAGCTGTTTTATTCTACAAGGGGCAGGGGCGCCCTCATGGGGGCTGCCATTTTAGAATCACATGACATGACCATCTTAATACTACTGGCTTAATCTCAGTAACCATCTTGTTATTGGAGACTTTCACTCATTGATTAAATTAATCAAGGCTGATTGTGAATAGTGAATTTCTACAATGTCATCTGTAACTGAAAACTGATGATTTTGAATGATGCCGCATCCACACCACTAGGTGTCACTGTAAGTCCAAGATGATTTGAACAAAGAGTTACTGCATGTAGCTACTTAAAAAATTTTCAAGGAGAAAAAGGTCATAACTTCATGCTTAATTCATGAGTGTCCACACTTTAAAACTTTTTTTTGTTAAATTCTGCTTTGTATTTGCCTTTATGATAATTTACCATTGTTCGTGCATACTATCCAGAGATTAACTGGTATTAGCAAGATCCAGTTAATCACAGTAAAAAAAAGGAAAAAAAGAAAAAAAAAAGACAAAAAGATCAACATGGTTAGATGTAATTATTGTACATAATGAATTTGTAAATAATAATAATAATAATAATATAATAATCTATGGAATTTGTAATAAAAAACATATCCTAAACACATGTAGAAATAAAAACAACCTCCATAAAAGTAACTTTTATTGCCCTTATATACAATAATTAATATTTTTGTAGGCTAATAATATTAACATTTATTACAAATTTATACACTGTTTCTGGCAAAATACTATAGTTTCTACTACAGTTAATGTTACTAGTAACTGTCAGGAATATTTCTATAAGGGTGCTGATTTGTGGAATGAAAAGCCGGTAAATACCGTTGTGAATGAAACAATGTTTTCCTGTTTACCTCGTCACTGTAGTTTAATATGACGGGCTGTTTAATCTTGTTTCAACCAGCTTTCAGCTGAAAGTTTGAATCCAAGGCGTGCTGTGTGTGACTACAGTCAGGCTTCCTAAGTAACCAGTTGGCTTAGTTGCTAGGGTGGGTAGAGTCACGTTGGGTTAACCTCCTTGTGGTCGCATTAATGTGGTTCTCGCTCTTGGTGGGGAGCGTGATGAGTTGTGCGGGAATGCCACGGAGAATAGCGTGAAGCCTCCACACACAATATGTCTCCACAGTAATTCGCTCAACAAGCCACGTGATAAGATGTGCGGACTGATGGTCTCAGACATGGAGGCAACTGAGATTCATCCTCTGCCACCCAGATTGAGGTGAGTCACTGCGTCACCACGAGGACTTAGAGCACATTGGGAATTGGGGAGGAAAGGGGAAAAAATTCAAAAACAAAAATAGAAAAAACATAAGAATAAATAAATGGAAGTGAGAGGGCATCCCTTCAGTTTCTTTGTAGGAACATTTTAATTCCATTCAATACACATCAATGTTTGAATCAGGTGCAGATACAAGGATTGACAAAAAAGCCACATTTAGGAATGAGCCACACACAAACCTATTGTTTCTCAGGTACTCTAAAATTGTCAGAACAGCACAATGGATTTTTATTTGAAATGCATTGCTGACAAGAATTTGGTCACAGTCTTTTATTTCAAGACTTTGGTACTATTATTGCTTGTCAATTTTAGGGAGTGTATTTAACTGAGCATTTTTCTTCATTAGTTATAAAATGTCTCAATGTAGGGGACAATGTTTAAGAGGGCTGCTCTGAGTTCAAGATAGTGTCTACCCATTTTGGCCCTGATGTTTGCTGGCAGTGTCTGAGCCAGTCTATATCTGCGCTAGGGTACAGCTCTTGGACCAGTTGATTGCTTAGCTTTCTGTGAAGAGGGGTAAGCATGATGCATTACATTGCCTGCAGGGCAGCCCATCAGTGCATCACAGGGCAATCACTCCAATCAACGTCTGCCCTGATGGATGCCAAATGCAACAATAGTGGAGACCTCAAATGAAGCATACATAAGAGGGCACCCAAATAGGCTTTGGCTCTGTTAGGTTAGATTCAAGAGTTAAATGAACACAGTGGAAGTATATATAAACAGTTGTGCAATTATATCCAAATGTGACAATGTGTCAAAATTGTTCAATATCTGAAACATGACTATGGTAAAAAAATATATTATGATATTTGTGTAGACAATAATTAACATCCTGAGACCCAAGCACTGCGGTGTGCATTTTCTGTTTTGATTTGTAACTAGTAGCACCTAATAAGCAAATAATTTTCCTAAAATGAATGTCCACCTATGTGGACAGCGAGACTACGTTGTGAAATTTTAAATAACACTCAGCTAAAGAAAGTCATATTTTTTCATCAAATTATTTATTATGTTTCCAGGAGTGTTGGTTATTCATGTTTTTGAGATGTTATAAACATTACAGCTGATTTAGTAAAGTAATTCAAAGTAATGTCCAGCTTTGTCCAATCACTGCCAACCATTTTAAAATAAAATCTAGCATTATAAAATTCTGAATCTATGTAATGATTACCATTGTCTAATGTCTGCCAAACATGCTGAGTGGTCCAAACTTCATCTGAAGCCTGATACTGAACTTTTGGTTGGATTTTAGGATTGAATGCATAGCTGTATAGAAAGCTATAGGATGCTTCCTTGCTCACTATTTAGTGAATGACTTAACCTCCAGTGTGATGTCTATCTGCATTGGTCTCAGATCATTTCAAAATGCATCTTATTTTCATCCTAACTCCCTATACAGCCTCTGAAAGCAACAGTTTTCAGCTTTTGGATAAACCCATTGATTCTCAGTATGAAAACACATGAAATATTTAGGAATGCATTTACAATTGTTAATTAATAGAACTGTATTGCACTGAGACAACAAAATTAGTTGGAAGTTATTCAAAATAACTAACATGTTTTTTCAACTTTTGAGGAAATATGGTGCCATTATCCACATATGTAGACATTATGTTTATCAGTGTGCTGATGCATGAAAAATATCAAACAAAACTAGAGACACTACACTTTACAACCAAACAGGTTTCAATGAAAAAACGTAAAGATATTTCTTACCAGAGGTACTTTTGTTGGTGCTGTGTCTGTAGGAGCACTTCAAGGAAATCGACGACATGCTGTTGAGTCACGTGAATTTAAATAACAGTCTAGTGTCATGAGAACAGTATTCAGTCGGTTTTTATTTAAATTATGCATTGTGTATGGCAAAGCCAAAATACAATGTCAGCATGTGGACGTGGGTTAAACATGGTTAAACCAGTGCTTACTTTGAGATAAAGCAGCTTTTCTGTTGGTCACACTCATACTGTTTATAAATACATTTTACAGGGAAATACAAACTGGAGGTCAGATATTTTTGGAACAATATACAATAGGGATCAATGAAACTACAGACTTTGGCCCTAAAAATACTAAATGTGCAAAGGTATTGTTTTAAGCTAAACCGTTTCACTGATTATATATGAGATGTAAGTTATGTTGTATAAATATTTCACTTACTCTGCATATTAACCACAGGATGGTTTTGTTTACATAGCTTTATGTAAAAGGGCACATAACCATATCTTCATGAAGCATATTAAGAATGCTCGGGTTACTCTTAACCAGACACAGTGGTATTTCCAGACATAGGGTCAATGTAAATCAATAAAGACAAGCCAATGCAAAAGCATATTCATGACATATACCACCACCACCACACTGAGTTTCTTTTTAATGTGGTTGCTTGACAAGATAATTTTCAGATAAAAGCTTACTCAATAGATACAGTAGAAAAGATAAAAAAAATGTACGCTCATATTCTGTCAAACAGATTGTACAAGTAGAAAACAGGAAAACATTGTTTACATGATAGGCTTACAGTTGTTTGTGCATCTGTATATCTCACATTAAATTATAATGATGTACATGACTAAAACTATATCTATTCAAAAAGTGATTACTGCTGTAGTTGAAGCTATACCTCTTAAATTACTTCCATATTCCCACTGGGAGATAAGAATATAGCACAACACTAATCATTAGTCTGTTCTTAAAATCAGTTGACCAGTTTGCTTCACTTATTGGCTCTGCTCAGTTTAAAATGGGTAATATGATCCTCTCAAAATGAAAAGCTTTCTCATTAACTTACATAGTCAGAGGGTTCAATTGAGTTCCATGCAGAGTGAACAGGTTCATATGTTTCAGCCCCTTCACTATAATATATATCTTACAACAAGTTTCTTTATGTATACTTTGAAGCACTTGGCCACTAGATTAAGGAGTATATGAAAACTATAATTTTAGACTATATGTGATAATTTTTTGTTTCAGTATAGTAGAGGATATAAATACTGTAGATGCATAACATAATTAAGCCTGCTTGTTTGAGTTCAAAATCTTGAATAGTTTATCAATAGAAGTTGTTTTTAAGTGAGAGAGGTTAGCATGAAGCCAATTCTGAGAAAGAGAGTTTAAATCGTTACATCCTGGCAGATTCTCATCTTCTGATCACTTTGTGCCAGAGCAGGATTTAGACATATTGCTAAAATTATATTTACTATGGTGTGCAATGACTAATTGCTGAATAAATAAATCACTCTAGAGCATTGACTGGTTTTGCTTCAGATCCCAGATTTTACTTTGGACATCAAGTTGCCACCCAACACATTACTAACATGTTTATTGTACAAAAGTTAACAAAAAGTCCTTAAAATCAAATTATAAAATGTATTTATTTAGCATGAAACACATTTTGGCCAGCATAAACCATGTTTATCCATGTTGCAAGGGAACCAATATTTAACATCCCTGTTTTTTCCCTTTGCATAGATTTGTTTATGTTTTTTGAAAATGAAGGCTTGTCACACAACCTGTCCTTGCTGGCAAGAGACAGGTGAATTTGGGGCAAAATAGTGTAGAGTTTAATTGGACACATGGCCTAAAGGCAATATGAGGCAATAACAAGATTATATATTTTGCTATCCTAGACTATGCACATTTATATTGTTAGTTGCTTTTTATTATTTGTATTTAGTATTATCTTTCCCTTGCTGTCTGTGATCCTATCAGAATCGCCATGTGACATTATTTGGTCTCATGAATATGACTTGACAGAAAACATTAGTTTTTATGTTACATGGTAATTTCAGTATGTACATGCATGTGTGCTGGCAGTGTCATTTCCTTGATTTTGCATTAGTGTGAGCATGAAAGTGCTGGCCTCACAAACACTCCTAAGTGTGCTGTCCACCTTGACCCCTATTAAAGGGCTGTCAGCTGAAGAGCAGATGGTACCCACTCTCTGTCTCACAGCACCGGGGTGGGGGGAAGGGGGTTGTTTGCCATGGCAACCGATACTTAATAGCTACCCCTCAAGTGGTGGAATTGCTTGTTCTAATTTGTTAAGTACCACTTCAGCGAAGTTGATTTAATCACTACATTCAGGCCTTAACACAACTGACATCAAATAAAACATTGCAGGTGTCCATGGAAGACAGTAAATCTGATTCCCTTGTCTCAGCTCATATGCCTATTAACTAATTGGACACAGGAATACACCAAATCCAGTTTTACCCACATGAGAGATAACTTATGAAATCACTCAAGAGTAAAAATATTAATCATTTTAATCCAATTTTGTCTTGTTTAATATATTAAAAACTTTGTGTGTGGATTAGGAGAGACTGTGGAGTATTGACATTGTAATACCATTAGTTTGAAGGAATAATTCACCCAAAAATAAAAATTCTCTCATCATTTATTTACCCTCATGCTACCCCAGATTTGTATAACTTTCTTTCTTCTGCTGATGACAAACAGATTGTTTAGAAGAATATTTCAGATCTGTAGGTCCATATAATGCAAGTGAATGATGGCCAGAACTTCAAAGCCCATAAAGGCAGCATAAAAGTAATCTATGTTACTCCAGTGGTTAAATCCATATATTAAAAAGAGATTATTATAGGTGTTAAATCCTATTTTACTATCAATCACCACTTTCACTTTAACATTCTTCTTCTTTTGTTTTTGATGACTCCCATTATTTGAATGTATCACCCTTTACTGGGTATGGAGGAGAATTTAAAGTAAAAAATGTCTTAAATTTTGAACAGTTTTTCATCCACACCTATCGTATAGCTTCTGAAGCAATGGATTTAATCATTGGAGTCATATGGATTACTCTTATGCTGCCTTTATGTGCTTTTGGTGCTTCAAAATGTTGTTACCTATTCACTTACAAAGCTGAAATATTATTTAAAAAATCTTTGTTTGTGTTCAGCAGAAGAAAGAAAGTCATACACACCTGGGATTGCATGAGAGTGAGTAAAGGATGAGAGAATTTTCATTTTTGGGAACTATCCCTTTAACCCATTAGAAATTAGCTACAAGAGTGATATCACTACTGTACACAGTAGGGTGTGACAGCAGTACTTGTAGGACTCAAGTAAGCAAGTAAAATATCACGTCTTTATAATGTGATTCGCAATCACGTTATTGGATTTTAAATGCCAGAACTTGTATAATTGGAAACAACAGGTTATCTTGTTTAATTTGACATATAACATCTACAAGTTTTCTTTTTAAATCTTCTACTAGATATACAATTATTGCACAAAATGGGAGAGCAAACATTTCAAACAGCTTTGAGAATGATGTTGTATGGGTAATTAGTCTGTTTAATTTATTTTTATTAAATAATTGTTTCCAATTTAATTAGCTGTTTTGACTTGCTTTGATGCCTTTCGCCCAATGTTAGCTGGGATAGGCTCCAGCCCCCCGCGACCCTGTACACAGGATAAGCGGCCCAATGTTAGCTGGGATAGGCTCCAGCCCCCCGCGACCCTGTACACAGGATAAGCGGTTGACGATGGATGGATGGATGGACTTGCTTTGATTAAAAGGTTAAAGGTTAAATATAGCGCACAAGTCATATGGACTAGAGATATACTTATATTATATATTGGTTTTACCAATTAATCAATGCCAATTGTTGCTTTTAGGAAATATCGGTTAGCAAAAACTATGACGATAGTTGGCGATAGTTTTTGTCATCATTTTGTAGGGTCAGACCCCGGTGTGTATTGGACTTGCTTACAATTTAGAATAATAATGCTTAAAATAAAATAGGGGTCAGATGGTGGTGTCACAGCAATAAATTTGATATCGGCAATAAATTAATGCCCAAAATTTAAACAGCCCACACAGTAGTGGGGTAGTTTGTAACAACAGCACTTGATGTACTGAACTTGACACTACGTGCACTTTAGAATCAAATTTTTAGAAAAAATTTCTTGCGATACAGCAGGTAAGCAACGCAGACCCAAAGAGCGGTACCCCACAGGTTCTGGAACAGCTTCTCCCAGTGACTGTCCTGAACACACATCTCCCAGCTGAAGGGGAAGTAAAAGCCCAGCAGAGAGTGGCCCACATAGACAAAAATGGAATTCATTCCTGTAAACAAATGCACAGTAACATTTTATCCCCACAGTAAAATCAGATTTGTTAATACTACTGTATATGTAAAATGATGCATAATATAAGTGTCTCTTGCATTCTCATACCAGGATAAATGAAAGGTTGGCCCCCCCACCATTCCTTAATGTCCACGACAAAGTACATCACACCCAGCAAAACAAAGGCCATGCAGCCCATGCAGATCACAAATGACAGGGACCTATAATGAAAGACAGACATAAGATTGAGTATCTAAAGAGAAAGGATCTGAACAAACTGCTAAAACAGAAATTGAAAACATACCAAAATAAAAATAAATAGCAGGCACCGCACAGCCCTTGAATTTTGGGCTTTGAAAATGTGTTCTGTCTGCAGATAGAAAATGTAACACTTATCAAAACACATCTATTCCCGATAAGCTTTGAAGATAGAGCTCTTCTTGTAGCAAACAGTCCTTAGAATTTAAATCAGCAGAAATTAGCAGACAAAACTGACATAACAACTCTACCAAGGTCCCTTAGAGCAGAGGTGCATGTATTAGATGTTTCCGCTATTTAACACATGATTCAACTCATCAGCTCATTAACAGATAATCAAAGACCTGAAATAGGTGTGTCAGATTAAGGAGACATTAAAAACTGCAGGAACCAGATAGTGAACTGCTGCCACAGAGGTGCATTCAAATTCGTAGGTCAAATACATTTTGTAACATGTAAACAACACAAATTAGGAAAGAGAACTAAATAATGGATAGAGACACAGAATAGTTTCTGTGCTTAGAGCATCCAAAGTGAATCCCTGGCACCTGCTCAGTAGAAACATGTTAATAAGTCATGTACCCCTCTGTTCCTAAGTGCCAGGATGCTCGATGAAATTTTATCTAATGTAAAATGGCTGCATCCCAGAGTGCATGGCCAGGCATCGTTTGCTGAAGCAGAGCCAAAAAAGACTCTTGTCTGGAAGTTAATTACTTTTAAGGATGAAGACAGACATACTCAGGGGTTCAATAAGCTGCCTATGATGAACTACCTGTAAAATTCAAGCAGGTTCAGGCCTGTATTAAAACAGGTAGAGTAGGGTCTCCAGGACACTTAAATATTATAGCATATACAGCTAAGGCAAGATTAGGTCAAATTTAATTCAAATATGATGTATGATTTCATCCATGAAACATAAAATCCATTAAATTCTAAATTATTTAATTTAATTAATGTAAATTCATTTGAACACTGAATATAATGGAATATGCGAACCACTTCTCAACTGATGGGTCACAAGTCTGTTCTGATTGTGTGTTGAGACAGCAATTGGCTGCCAAGAGAACAAAAATTCAATTGACATTTAGAAATCAAACACTTTAACACGGTAAATCACAGCGCTGTTGTTTATGCATTTACAAAATGGCCTTGTCAATTTTCCTATTCATTCTGTTTCATGTTAATAATTTTTTGTATAGCCTAAAGAGTCAATATTAATTCATTTCAAGGTTTTCTTTTAAGAAAATTTGAGTTTACTTATATATGCTAAAAAAATTTGGTTTGAGTGTTGGGTCGCCACTTGTCCAATGTATCATCTGGCTCCTGAAACAAAACCAGTTGTTTCTCACTGATATGCCATTTATTGTTAGGTGTTAGGTGACAAATAATTTCATGTGCACTGGTCTGAAGATGATGGGCTGACCTCATCCTACTCTATTTCACAACAGGCTGATGAGATAAGACAGAGATTGGCTAGATATATGGTTGGGGAAATAAAACCGCTCACTCTCATCTGGCTGTAAAGATGAGTGATCTAGTTGCACAGTGGATATATCACTCATTGCGTCTCACTCCTCTGCCAGTGGTGGTGAATATTTACAGGGCATTCTGTTGTTAGAGGTACTGTAAGTAAACACGTGTTTTAGCAGCCTCTGATTTGTGCCTGCTGGAGTCTCATCTCTTCTTTTGTGGATGGAGAATTGGCTGGATTTAGAGGTTCAGGAAGCACTTACCAAAGGTTTTTATTGACAGGTATAAATCCTTCGTCTCTTGTGCACTTAGAAAGGATGGCTGCAGAGATTCCCTGAGGGTCAAAATAAAACAGATTTCAAATCAATGCGGACCTGTAAAGCAAGCATTATCAAACATCACAGATGCAGAACCACAATAAAGAATCAAGCAGATTAGCTGACGTTCCCGGGAGGTGATCAAGCCCCTCAAACTAACATCTGGAACACAGATCCATCTCCTCATGCCTACCGCAAAAGCAGTCTCAGTCTTCTCATGTTTAACATTGGGCCATATTTATGCTGGCTTAACAAAGCCAACATACTGTTATTATACAGAATTACACACAAATTCTCAGTTGTAACTACTCCTAGAGCTTTCAAGCTACATCCACCAAACTTGGCACAGACCTTCAGACTGTTCTGAAACATGTTGCTATATATTTTCTTACTGATCTGAATAATACAATTTTTCACACAGCGGACCATCATATATCCAAAAAATCCCATAGACTTACACTGACAGAATATTCAAATGGCAATCGGAATGCTCATCAATTTAAAAATTCAAATGTAAACAAACACACACAAGGTCTGCAATATCATGGTTTTAGGTTATAATTAAAAATCTAGCCATCTATGTATCTTACTGAAGGTTTTATCTGAAGGTCTACTTCACTATCCATCCATCTATCTTTAAAACACTTTTAGAAAAAGGCTTTCTCAAGCCAACATCAAAGTTTGTCTTTACAAACTTTACCAATCTAGTTTTTACACTGCTCTGTATTCTCAGTTTACATACATGCCCAACATGCACACCAAACTAGTAGCACTTCAAAATAATTTTCTATTTGTTAAGTTTAGTTAATGCATTCTGTATCATGTAACTACATTTGAAATATAATACTGTTCATTGTTTGTTCATGTTAATGTATTAACTAATGGTAATGTATACAACTTTTAAATGTGCATGTCAATGAAAACTGACCAAGATTAATAACTGCTGTTAAAGTATTTTTCATTATTAGTTCACACTAACTATTTAATTAACTAATGCTAATAAATACAACCTTATAATAAAGTGTTACCCACCAATCCTTAAAAGCATTATCTCTGTAAAAGATATAGAAGTATTTTCAAACAGAAATATATTGTTGTTAAAACAGGCAGCACATTAATTTAAAAGAATATTTTGCCTTTGTGAGGGAGGACAGTTCAGCATCCAAACCCACTTGTTAGGAGGATATCCATCATTTGTATAGATGACAGAATCAATGGTGTGGAAATAGCCTGGCTGGCTCTAGATTGAGTCTCCAGGCTATGCAGGCAGGATGTGGGATAATCATTGTTATGTGGGACAATCGCTCAATTTTAATCTCAAACTGCAGAGTAGTGATCATTGAACTTTAATTAACACAGGGCCCTTGTTTATTGTGACACTAAAGCACAAACAGGTTCAAATCATCCCACAATCTGACAAATGTTTAGTGTAAATAGTGACGAGACAACTCCTCCCCCCTACACATACAGTGTTTTATGACTTTGTTGATGTGTTGAGAGGTAATAATTTTTTTTTGTTTTGCTTAACCAGGATGTAACGTGTCAAGAGAACATTAACCACACAAGAGGCTGTTCAAGATGTGCTACTTGAAACATTTTCAAACCTCAGTGCTCACCAGAGACATCAATGATAATTGATTATTTGCCTGTGATATGGGATGCACATGGTTTATCATGAGTTGTGAAGCCTCTAACAGTCTTGTTGGTTACTTTGTGGTCCTTAATCCATAATTTCTTTTGACGTCAGACCGGTACTGAAACTTTTGGAAAAGCCAAGAGGTTAGGCATATAACATTTTAGGGAAGGTTGTATTAGAAGTATAAATTCACAGCACAACATCAAGCTTGCTATTATCTCCATTGGCATCTTCAAAATATACACTTATTACAATTATCTGAATCAATTAGGATAACAGATGTATACATTCTGCATTTGCTATATTATAGACAACCTCCTTCTTTGTGCTTCTCAATTAGAGGCTCAGGAATAGAGTATGAGCAGTGGTGCTATAATGTTTTGCTGTTGGCTGCACCTCTAGGTGAAATATATCTCTGCTCATTTATTTCAGCACCTTGAGCAGTGTGGCCACATAAAACTGGCCAATATGATTCAAGATACAGCTGTAATGCCCCAATTTGTCAAATGACTAGGAAATAATGAAATTTAAAATACTAGGATCATGCATCTGCGTACTCTGGGTCTGGGTTCACAACAAGCACACGCTCCAAGCATATTTCAGTGTGAGAAGAAGGAAGAGTTTTGTTTTTAAGCTTCAAACTACAAAAATATATATAACAACAATATACAGATGTAATAAGAAAGTCTTTGGATTTCATGCATCTGATGTATTTACTAAATTATTCAGCCCCAGACTGTTTCTCCCTCATTGCGATAAGTGACCCGCAAGAGCTCAGACAATATTCGAGGAAGTCAACTTACGAATATCTTACTTATGGTTGTCTCAAGACATTAAAGGAATATCTACACTCTTAGAAGAAAAGGTTCCATTTCACTAGCTTCATATTTGGAATCCCTTAAAGGTTCTATATAGAACACCTTTTAAGCCAGAAATGGTTATTTGAGCCAGTTGGAAAGGTTCTGTATAGGGGTTCCCAAAATGCAACCGTAGCATTTGTTTTTTGTTTAGTTTTAAAATTTATTGTTTGTTTTATTACCAGAAGAACCTTTAATGGATATGCAAACTGAATAGTTTATATACTATATCACTAAGAAAGTGAAATAACCATATAAAACACATTTAAGTATTAAGTAAAGTATTTTAATAGTTTTTATTTACAACAACACAAGCAATAAATAACACAATTCATAATGAGTAGAAGAATTTACTTAATAAATCCACAGGTTTGTAATAATAAGCTAAAAGTTCATTTGTATTAATATAATTTATATAAAAATCATAAACATGAAATCGTTTAACATTAACTATATGTTAACATAAACATAAGTAAGATTATAAAAACATTTATTTATTATAAGTAAATAATAAAAACAAATGACTAATGAAAAGCTGTTAAACCATTTTAGCACTGGGGCAGATACAGAATCATTTGTGAGTGAGGTCTTTGGATACAACAAATTGAACAAAACTTGACTTCCCTCCAGCCATCTCCATGTCATCAGTTTGATGCCAACTCTCTGCACTCTATGAGGGGTCTTGACACCATATAAAAGATCAGGTTGAGGATGGATGTGCTTCTTAAACTTCTTCAAAGAGTTTTTATCAAAACATCCTCCATATGCAGCAATGACAGCTTTGCAGATCCTTAGCATTCTAGCTGTCAGTTTGTCCAGATACTCAAGAGATATTTCTCCCTGTGCTTCCTGTAGCACTTGCCATAGATGTGGGTCTCTTGTCTGGCACTTCTCACACACTTTACAGTCTAGCTGACCCCACAAAACCTCAATGGGGTTAAGATCCATAACACTCTTTTCCAATTATCTGTTGTCCAATGTCTGTTCCTTTGCCCACTCTAACCTTTTCTTTTTGTTTGTCTGTTGGCTTGTCTGTTCTTAGTAATTATTTCCATAAGGCCTGCACCCCTGAGTCTTCTCTTTACTATTGTACATGAAACTGGTATTGAGCGGGTCGAATTAAATGAAGCTGTCAGCTGGAGACTCTGATGTACTTATCCTCTTGTTTAGTTGTACATCTGGCCTTCCACATCTCTTTCTGTCCTTGTTAGAGCCAATTGTCCTTTGTCTTTGAAGACTGTAGAGTACAAATTTGTATGATATCTTCAGTTTTTTGGTAATTTCAAGCATTGTATAGCCTTCATTCCTCAAAACAAAACAAAAAGCTGTTTTTTTTGTTGCCATTTTTGACCTAATATTGACCTTAAGACATGCCAGTCTATTGCATACTGTAGCAACTCAAAAACAAACACAATGTTAAGCTTCATTTAATGAACCAAGTAGCTTTCAGCTGTGTTTGATATAATGGCAAGTGATTTTCTATAACCAAATTAGCAATTTAGCATGATTACTCAAGGATAAGGTGTTGGACTGATGGCTGCTGGAAATGGAGACTGTCTAGATTTGATCCAAAATAACTTTTTTTCAAATAGTGACGCTGCTGTTTTTTACATGTCCTGACTATACTTTGTGATCAGTAAAAATGCTACTTTGGTGAATTAAAGTACCAATTTCCATTAGAAACAGCAAAATCTGTACATTATTTCAAACTTCTGGCTGCCAGTGTACATCTTAAAACTTACATGAATAGGAAGGAGTGTTGTGTTGGATGAAGACGGTCAAACTAGTAATGCTGCACTCCAGAGCCACTGCAAACAGAAATGAACAATTATTTAGTATCAAAAAAACCTTGATGCAATGCAAAATAATGAGACATAGTTGGAAAATATGTACTTTTTATGACATAGTTTATGTCATTGATTTTTTCTCCCCAACTTGCGCTATAAGTCCACATGGTGGCGTAGTAACTCGCCTCAATCCAGATGGCGGAGGACGAATCTCAGTTTCCTCCGTGTCTGAGACCGTCAATCCATGCATCTTATCACTTGGCTTGTTGAGCGCGTTACTGCAGAGACATAACACATGTGGAAGCCCACGCTATTCTCCGCAGCATCCACGCACAACTCACCATTCGCCCCACCGAGAGTGAGAATCACATTATAGCAACCACGAGGAGGTTAACCCAACGTGACTCTACCCTCCCTTGTAACCAATTTGGTTACTTAGGAGACTTGGCTGGAGTCACTCAGCATGCCCTGGATTCGAACTAGCGACTCCAGGGGTGGTAGTCAGCATCTTTACTTGCTGAACTACCCAGGCCCCCCCATTTTATGTCGTTTTGAAGTCAAATGTCCCATTTGACTTTCACTTCTCAGGGCTCTGATGATGTTAATGTCCAGAACATCTGAAGTACTCTCTAAGTTAGGTGAAGATCTTTGCTAAAACCCACATTAAATTATTATGGCATCTTCAATAAAAAATACACAATTATCACATTTTTTACACAACAATAAAACTACAAACACCAAATACTCACAAGTTGAGAAATCGAAATATTTACATCACTTCCTCTCTTTAACTGTGGACATTTGACATATTCACACTCTTGAATAGAGCTTGATTAATCTCCTTATATCAGTACAGTCGGCTTAATTCAATGCTGTGATGTGCTCCTGGAAACTGGTTTCATTTTTCCCATGCTTTCTGTGCAAAGAAAATAAAATTATAGCATAACCTGGTATCAGGATTACTAGTCAATCCACAACAGAGATTTTAATGATTCAAGTTTGAAATTGCTTACCTCCTGGTGATTTCTCGGAGAAGATGTTTTGTCGACATATATTCTTTGTGCTTGCTGAAATAAACGTTTAAGTCATAAACAACAAGGAGTTAGGTCAAAATAAATAAAAAATAACATAGGCCTACAATTAATACAAAATTAATTTAACAGGGTAACGTCACCCTCAAGCTTTCAGCTCAACCGACTTTCCGCGACCGTTAAAAATTGAAATGAGATACTCGCGCATTTTAATCATCCGAGAGAGTTGCACATCTGCAAGCACGTGGCTTAAATGCACCTTTGTGCTTTGAAGATAGGAGGGGGAAAAAATATTACAAGATAAACTTGTTTGCTGTTTATGATAAACAAAATGTTTAGAATAGACTATATCATAGATTGTATATTAAAACCTGTCATCTAAAAGAGAAAGGACATTGGATCAGATCTTCTGTCATTTATCCTTTTCTAATCAAACCAAAAGCTTTTCTGCAGTATGAAATGCAAATGCATAAGTAATGTAGTGTAGTGTTCAAAATGATTTATAAACAAAACTTTCAATAATGTAATTTATGCATAAACATACAAACATACATACATACATACTCACATTAAGTAATTGTCAACCAAAGAACGCTTTTGTGCAAAAAGGGTTCTTTTTTATGTTAATCATTATAAATAGAACCTTTTTGGCATAAAGGGTTCTTTGGAGCTGAGTAAAAAAACCTAGATTTCTATATAGAACCCCAAAGAAAGAGTGTAGGGTTGCGCTCAATTGACAGCATTAGTGGAATAATACTGACTACACAAAAATTCATTTAGACTCTTCCCTCTTTAAAAAAAATAAAAAATAAAATAAACTCTGGGTTACACTGAGGCACTTACAATAGAAGTAAATGCACTCAAAAAATATTTTTGCTGCTTGTTCAATTTACGTAATTAAAATGACATTTTGCCACTACTGGATTTCATTGCATTCTATCCATTTAAATTTGAAAAATGAATGTTTACTTAATCCATTTGAGTTGGGAGTACACGAATACTTCTTATGGTGTTAATGTAGCATTGATGAAACTGGGCAGTAGATTTCTATTTCTCATCATACTTTGCATGGGACTCGATACTTGTTAATGTTTAATGTTTTGTTATGTTGAGGTTTAGAAGAGTTTCTGTTATGCTGGAGTTTGGGGGATTACCAATATGGTGAAGAGTGGAGCTTGAGTTAACAACGAGGACAGGTATGTTGCGCATTAAATCAGCTGCTCACTTCGTTGAGCAATTGCTGTGCTAACCATTGCATTAGTTACTAAAATAATCACTTTAGTGCTTCCAACAAGCATGAACGTTTCCAACTTTCCCTTTCACTAATTCGTACTACTGGGTTTGAGTAATATTAACACGTCAAATGTTTTGGTGTTTACCCAATTCAACTAGATTCCTGTTGAGATTACATAGTAATTATAAGTTAAGAAACCAAATTTCAAACACATGGAACCACTCTCCATGATTAAATCAAGTTTTTCTTTCTTTTCTTTTTTTGAGTGTGGGGCCAATCTGTAAACATAAAAATACTATTTCAAGTATAGCCACAAGATGTAAACAGTTTGAATGTTAACATGATTTTAGTGTGACAAAATCTCTTACTAACCTTTTCTGTGTAATGTTATAGCCAATTTCATAACTTCGTTGCTATGAAGGCATAAAGCTGTAAACCCTAAAACGATCGTAAAAATGACCATTTAACAACTTTACAGTGCAAATAAAACTTTTTTATTTTAACAGAAGTTAAAACAGAAGTTTTAACAGAAGAATTAATGTATGTTTTTATAAAATTAAAAGCTTCAGATTTCTGTCCTTAAACCCTCTAAAAATGTGCCCCATTGCTTTTTTTTAAGAAAAGGTGGGAGGAGTCAGTTAAATTATTGTGGTAATCAACATTATGCCACAAATGCTGCTGATTGAGCTTAACTTGTTTTGAACCCCAGATATTCTTAAAGCATATAGGACATTTAGGAGAAAGTATTTTAACATCCAAAAAATTACATCACCTTAGGTAAAAATAAAAAACACATTGGAAAAATCTGTCCTTCATAAAAAAAAGTTCCACAAGAAACAATAAAATAGTGAGTCTATAAGTCTTGGCAAAAGAAAGAGATCTTTTGAATAAGAAAACTTACAAGACATTGTCAGCTTTCCAGAGGTGCTTTCCAGAGGTTTTTTTTTTAATAATATAATGAATTGGACTCATAAAACAGATGTCAGTTTAAATGGCACATTATTCAGCATGGCCTATCATCAAATCTTTAGATCTTGATTTATAAATCACATGAGTTGCAAGCTTTCCTAAGACAACATTCTTACACGTTGAAGGCATTTATTAATATAACCATTCATGCAAGAATGACAGAAAGCAAGCAAATCCAACACTGAGAAATGCAGGTCATCTGCTCCAGTCTTCCAGAGCTTCATGTCCTGAGCTAGCCAGACAAAACCCCTCCATCAGCACCTGCTGTCTCTAGAGAGGGCATTCCTGCAGCTCTGCCACCAGAACTCCAAAACAAATCACAGCAGCAAGGACTTTCATGGAAAAAAATCCTGCAATGTGCTTCCTCTGATCAAGATATGCTGCATTATGCAAACACATACTCCCTTAAAAACCTTGGCTAAACAATTTGATTCATTAAAATTAAACGTGTCACTTACACAAGATAGTTCACCTAAAAATGTAAATGTTGTCATCATTTACTTTCCCTCATGTTCTAAACCAGTATGACTTTCTTCCGTGGAACACAATTAAAAAAGATGTTAGGTAATTTCAGCCTCAGTCACAATTTACTTTCCTTGTATCTATTTCTCTAGACCATGAAAGTAAATGGTTACCGAGTATGTCATACAAGTTTGGAACAACATGAGGGTGAATAAATGACACAATTTTCCCAGAGGGTAAACAACCCGCATGGTGCAAAAAAACAGCTTTTCTGTAAGGCTAAGACAACATTAAGTGAACTCTGCTACTTTCTTTATCCCACTAGCTCTAAAAGAACTAGAAAACATTCTAGTAGCACATGGCCATGTACCCTGAGACACAGGTTTAAACATCCTCTTGCCCTTCCCAGACAGCCCAGCTTCTGCTCCCTTTGTCTGTAGGACCACCCAAATGGAGCACTTACCCCGCCAAGCTGCCAGACTTTCACAATCATCATCTCAATCTAACATTTTATAATTTCTTTGTTTTAAGAGTGCAAATCTCAGCATCACCAGACACCCAAATAATCTGCTAGCTTTCAGATCATAGTTAGAGTAAAGGGATAGTTCACCCCAAAATGAAAATATTGTTTACTCACCCTCATGTCTCATGTCATTCTAGACCAGTATGACTTCCTACCCACGTTATACGGGTTTAAAACAATATGAGGATTTTTTGGGTGTCTCCGCCATATGACATAAAAACATACTAAATAACTAAAGGTTCTAACATCTGTGTCATGTTGACGTAGAGAATCAGTGGAATCTAATATGCAATATTATCAGTAAAATGCTACTACATTCTTAACAGCTACCTTCAAAAACATTAGACATCCATGAGCCGAACAAGCCATCTGGTTCAGTCTCAAGAGGGGTACAATACCAATCTCTGCCTTGGAATTCATGCAGTGCCTATATAGTTACACATGTCGTCTATCTATTTCATTAATTGACACTTGTACAGACAGGACTTAGATGTATTGTGTGCACGTACCAGAATAAGGGCCCAAATTATGAATCGTGTCAGAATGCTGCCATTCAAATTACGATAAAACAGAAGAATCTTTCCAGCCTAAAAAAAAAGACAAGGATTAATATTTGGGTTATACTTAATATTTTGCTTAAACGTTTAATTTTTAATAACAATGGTAAACAGCAAAATATTTATTTCACAGTCAAAAAATAATATATTATGTAAGGCTTCCCCATTCAGTCATGATCCTCTAAGTAAACTAAACTAATTAACATCAAATAGACCGGTGGACAACAATGGCTTTCATACGTCATACTAATATCACGTTGACTGGACAAAGAAAGAGGATGTGAGTGTTGGTTGTGTCCCTGAAAAAGGGCTCAAGTTTCAACACTCCCTGCACAGCCATGCGGGGCTGTGAAGCTGGCCGCGTTTACTGATTAATTTGGTGATGACGAATGCGCCTCAGCCGAGGACACTGGAGCGGACAAACACAGACGGAGAGGCAGACACCTGCCGTGTTCTCTAAGACACGTTGATTGACAGGTCTGGCGCTAACTGTTTTTTTTGTTTTTTTTTGCCTCCGCCCAAAGGGATTTCAGCAATGTGACCGAGTTTGCATGGCAAGTTCTCACCAGTCAACGGGGAACTGTCACCATCAAAGGGCGAGAAACTTTTCAGGCCTTTGCCAGAGACGCACACATCTGCCCTCAACAACAAGAACCACTGACAGAGAACAGCTGTCTGTCTCCAGTAAATCCAAGCCAATAGTAGCTTTTTGCTGTGACTTGAACTAAAGGTGATGCTAATCAATAGGTGAAAAATGATCCATAGTCTGTAAAATACATAGTTTGGATAACAAGTCATGGTGGGACTCTGATAAGATCAGTGCTTTGGCCCCACTGTCTTGTAGATCTTCGGGCTCTATTTTCATACCCGTGTTGGGCGCAATGTTATGCGGTATGACATCTTATCCAATTTTAGCAAAAGTGGTAAATCTAAGTGCAATTTTTGTGCGAAAGTGGTAAATCTAAGTGCAATTTTTTTGCCAGGGCAACGCCCAACTGGGCGTGGGTGGGAGTGTTCGAGCTATATGTGAGCATATGCAGGCAAACTGTGGGTTTATTCGTAAAAATTTATGGGAGGTCCATGTTAAATAAGTGGCACAAAGAAAATTAGCTATTTTTGTAAGAAATAAGTAATAGGCTGTCTTTATATACAGTATATTGCTTGTGCTTTTCGTGTACGATTTCACCAACACACTTACGCCAAGACTTAGCGCATACTTGAATGAAAATGCCAAAACTTAAAGGAATAGTTCTGGGTTCAATGCAAGTTAAGCTGAATCGACAGCATTTGTGGCATAATATTGATTACCACAAAAAATTCATTTGGTATTGTCCCTCCTGTCCAAAAAAGGCAAAAATCTAGGTTGTAGTGAGGCACTTACAATAGTGAGTGGGGCCAATTCGTAAATGTTAAAGTACTCATGATTTCAAAAGTACAGCCACAAGATGTAAACAATATGCATGGTTAGTGTGATACAATCGCTTACTAAGCTTTTCTGTGTAAAGTTAATGACAATTTAAAAAAATGTTTGCCTTGATGATGTAATGTCTATAAACCCTAATCCTAAAATGACTTTAAAAATGATGATTTAAACAACTTTACAGCTCAAATACTGTAATACATGAGTTTTAATAGAAGAAATATAAGCTTCTGCCTTTAAACCCTAAAAAAATTGTCCCCATTCACTTTCATTGAAAGTGCCTCACCTTGACCCAGATTCCTTTTTTTTCTTTAAAGGAACGTATGGACGAGTCAAAAAACATGTTTTGTGGTAAACAAATGCTCTCAATTGAGCTTAACTTGTATTGATCCCGGAATATTCCTTTAATGGCCATGCCCACTGACCTGGGCATATGACGTATTGCATAGCATTGCGCTAAAGCAGACATAGCAGTCTTTAAAAAAGGGCCCTGTTATCTCTTAATCTATGTCTTAATTTTCATTTGTCATTGTATCACTTCTGTTCAGTTAGCTTTGCTCTTCAATACCTAAAATTGTTCTTTCAGGTTTGTTACAGATTTTACGTTACATATTAATTATTTTATACATTCACTTACTTGCATCCCAAAGAATCCCATGACTATGGAATTAATTGTACCCAGAACACCCTCTGGGTCAAAGGGCTGGGTAGTATGATACAAGACCTTTAGACACAGAAAACGTGAAAAGGTGTGAATGAGTGCAAACAGTAACCTGAGCACAAAACTGATACATATCAGTATCTTTATTATAACCCCTTTAATACCAATATGAATGCAATTTTAAAAGTGAAGTGCGAAATTACACACTTGACCTTTAAGGATCAGATATTTAATCCATTGAACTGAAGACAATCAGTAAATGATTCTCACCTTGCATGATGGATGCCAGTAGATTTTGTCCCCTAATAACCATCTGTCTACATATGCAGCTGCTCCTCCTGTGCAGTTGGTGTATAGACCATCATCACCAATTCCACCAGCCCCTAAATATCCACTAGCAGAGGTCACAAGCAATAGATGATTACCTTATCACTCAAATAAATGCTTAATTAAAATGTAACATTACACTCTGTATCTTGCACGTTCAATTGTGAACTATTTATGTGAAATTTTAATTTCAAACTTTTAGATGGAGATGTATTTGGACAAAGTAAATAGCAGTTGCAGCATTCAAAAGCTGTTTATGTGCTGCAACACAAGGGCAATGATTGTGAGGTCATAATGTGTTTAATTCAAGCAGACTTATCAGTACCATGCAGCTGAGCATCAATGTCATGCAGGGTCAGACATATTGAAAACATGCATGAAGAAGATGAGAAGGAGGACAGAAATGGAAGATACAGATACAGAGAAAAATAGAGAGAGAGGGAGAGAAAGGAAGATGAATCCTTTCTCCCTGCCTTCTTTTAGTGCACGTGAAAGACTGAGATTGGCTAATTATCCCCTCTGAGCAGCCGCCAAACACTCATAAATCACAGGTCTCAAGAGCTGAACAACACAGGCTTGAACGGCACGGACCCACATGCATTCACACATTCAAAAACACAACAGCACACAAATGACCGTACTGCAGCGCCTGCATTTAAATGCAGAATTATGATATAAATGAGTGCTATCTCACATATATTCTCAGAGGCATGTGTTTTAATAATGTCAATGTATGTGTCACCCTCTAAATAATTAGCTTGATGTATGAATTATATTATTATTATGTTTATAAAATGATGAACTGCAGATGAATTGACAGACATATAACACATTAATTATGTACAGGATTTATATAATATATTATTGTGTTTGGATAGTTAATCTTCTTTGCAAATGTGTATATGGTCAAAGCATGATGCTAATACGAACTCACGTTGGGCAGTTTGGAACAGGCATTAAGAAAGTGACACAGAGCCACATGGTCTCCAGCAGCATGATAAAGAGCCATTCTGGCCAGTACAAAACCACATCCTGAATTGGGTTCCACCAGTGGTGCTGAAGGCAACATGCAGAAACCACACAGGGTTAGTAAACAACATTACTGTAACTGATATTTGATCTACTCAAATATGTTAAACACATAATTGTTAGCTGATGAATAATGTCCATGGACGTTTTTGTTATCAACAAGATTTTAGGATAAATACAATGGTGGCCAAAAATATTGGTGCCCTTGGTAAATATGAGCAAAGAAGGCTGTGAAAAAAGTCTGAATTTGTTATCCTTTTGATCTTTCATTAAAATAAAATAACAAAAATCTAACATTTAATTGAAGTAAAAGAATTATAGAGGGGAAATATCACATTATTAAATAAATATTTTTCGCCAAAATAGGTAGGCCACAAAGTTGGGTCTTGGGGTCAGAAAGTCTAAAAAAAATAATATATATATCAGACATCACCTACATCACCACAAGTTGTTTGGGAGGGTTTCAAGAAAAAAAGCCTCTGCTCTCATCCAACAACAAACTCAAGCATCTTCAGTTTGCCAGACACTACTGGAACTTCAAATGCGACTGGGTTCTATGGTCAGATGAAACCAAAAAATAGCTTTTTGGTAGAAAACATCAGAGATGGGTTTGGCGCACACAGAGATGAAGTACCCAATGCCCACGGGTAAATGTGGTGCTGGATCTTTAATGTTGTGGGGTTGTTTTTCACCAGAGGCCCTGGACATCTTGTTCGGATAAATGGCATCTCCATGACTCTATCAAACACTAACAGATAAAAAACAAAACCTGGCTGCCTCTGCCAGAATGCTTCAAATGGGCCCTGGTTGGATCTTCCAGCAGGACAACGATCCAAAACAAACATAAAAATCAACACAAAAATGGTTCACGGACAACAAACTCAAGGTTCTGCCATGACCGTCCCAGTCCACTGACCAGAACCCCATATAACATTTGTGGGGTGAGCTGAAGAGGAGAGTCCACCAACATGGACCTCTGAATTTGAAGGACCTGTAGAGATTCTGTATGGAGGAATGGTCTCAGATCCCTTGCCAGGTGTTCTCCAACCTCATTAAGCATTACAAGAGAAGACTCAGAGCTGTTATCTTGGCAAAGGGAGGTTGCAAAAAGGATTGAATAAAAGGGTGCCAATTATTATGGCCAATGCGTTTAGGAGAAAAATATTTATTTAATAATGAGATTTTCCTGTGTTTCAATGTTTTACTTCAATTAAAGGTTAGATTAAAAAAAAAAAATCTTTATGTAAGATAAAAAGGATAAATAATGCAGATATTTTTTTCACAGCCTTCTTTGCTCATAGGGGTGCCAATATTTCTGGCCACCGCTATATATATATATATATATATATATATATATATATATATATATATATATATAAATGCATAAGATACAGTGTACAGTACATCTTATACATTTTCTGCCTTCACTAGTTCATATTAAATGTGACAACTATTTAAAAGTACAAATATTCCAATCTAGTCTCTAATATATGAGGTCATAAAAGTTGCATGCATAATAATTATAAGATAATTAGCAAAATGTTGTTTTAAATGGAGTATAGTATGTCACACTACAGGACATGTGAACTTCCCAAAAGTACAGTTTTTCATGTCTACTAACAAATAAAAAATGTAGCATACAATTGAGGGAACAATGTGCTAATATAAAGCATTATTTGACACATTATGAGCAGGATTGCATGGAGACATCATGTTACTGTAACCTCTGGTAATTAATCATTTCAGAACCAGTGTCTTCCTGTTGAGAGGCTTGATCTGACAGAAATGTGAGCTGTAGAGTTTTACCCACCTCTCTCAAGGGGATCTCTCTGTGGGGAGAGAAGGTCTGCATCAGTGCCAGGACAAAATAGGTGAAACCCAAACGCTGGAGCACTCCGGGTATTCGTAGCCAGGACCAGGATACTGGTACATATGAACACACAAGATTTCTCATTCAAACTATTTAAGGAAAATACAGCCTCACTAAACAGTGGTGTGCAAAAGTCACAATAAGTCCACTGTAAAAATGCAACATGATCACACAGTAAATTGACATGTTGCTACCGAATTTTACAGTACCCCAAAATCAACCCCATTCCGCAGAGTTACTGACAAGCGCCATCTCCCATCATCACTAATTTCTGCATCAATTCAAATGTTTACTTTTTCCTGTGGAGCAACTTATTTTTTCCTGTGTTGTGCAGGGAGCCTTGAAGACATAAGTTCTGGTTCTGTGGAAACCAGGAAGTAATCATGTTCAAATAATACATGAGCATGATTCAGAGGTTGCCTTTTCCCTTTAGATAAAAGTTTGATTCCACTGACAATATGTTTAGGGTTGGGGTTTGGGTTAGGTTTTATTAAAATATGAATTCATGTTGACTATATTACATAATTTACAACTAAAAATACAACTTGCTTTTGGTGCCACTCTGTGGATATTTCACCTGGAAAATTAAGCTCACATGTGTCCAAAACATTCCTCAATACTTCCAGCTTCATCCACTGGGGGCAGTAGTTTGAATTTCAGTAAGCATTAATGTCTTTCTTCAAATACCATGCTAAGTCTGAACATTAACTTCTAAATGTTCTGTGTTAATCATAGTGCTCAGTCTGAAGAGCAGAATGATAATTATGCTGACAGATAGAAGTTGAGGTGAGAAGTCTTTTACTGCAGGACTGTAGAGGTGTGATCTACCCTTCCAGAGACTAATCATGCTTATCTGCCATGGAGGGTGATGTGAGGGATACAGAGAGAGAGATTGATGGTAATCTGCACATTAGTTTATCGAAAACCTCTTTGCGGCACGTACAAGGGGCCATGAGAAACAGTATAATACTGATCATTGATCCAACAAATCAAATAAAAAGTGGAAACACTCCACCTCTGTGCATGGAGACAGGAAGTGGTTTGGGTGACTAATGGTATCTGTCAATTAAATTCCATCTCCACACTTTCTAAAGCTATTCCGCTCTGTACTTTATCTCTTTCAGTGTTGAGAATCAGGAATTGTGTTCAGATTACAATCAACATCCTTATACTGTCACGAAAGCAGAGGCAGGACCCAATAGCAGAGTAAAAAAAAAAAAAAAACGGAATTTATTAAATACAAAAAATAAATGGAAAAACTCAGACTCCAACAAGGGGGAAAAATAATAAACAACCAGAAGGGGAAAAATGGTATCCAGGCTGAGGTAGGGAAAACAGGGTGCAGGATACAGGACTGACTGGACCAGGTAGGGATGGGATGATTAACAGGACTGACACAAGACAGGAAACAAGACTGATTAACATGACCAACAAACAGGACTGAACGGAATACACACAAGACGAACTTGCACGGGACAGCACACATGAGGAGGCTAAAATAGGGAGAGAAATCCAACATTTAATCCATCCATCCAGTTTAATGGGGACAGGTGAGGCAAATTAACTAATAATAAGCAAACAAGGAGGTGGGGTATGACATAAGACAAAGAGAGACACCTAGCAATACAGCAACAAAACAAATCCACCTGCTCTCACAAGACAACAAAACACCTGAAAGGCCTGAGCGCACATTAAAGTAATATACATCCATGCAACCGACAAACAAGACAAGAGAATGTGTAGCAATGCCAAACAAAGTGACAATCTCACATTAAACGAAACCTAAGCAGGGTCTGGCAGCCTGGGAGGAGGCCTTAGTGCAAAGGCAGGGTCTGGCAGCCTCAGAGGAGGCCTCAGGGCAAAGGCAGGGTCTGGCAGCCGCTGGAGAGGAGGCAATGAACTGGATGGCGGCCGCTGGACAGGGTTCAGGAGGGAGTAGCTCAGGGGGTGGATCCGTAGAAGGCTTGGGCACTGGCCGCAGCAGGGGAACAGCCTCCATGACTGTGAGCACATGCATTGACAGGGGAATGACCTCTGTGGCCGGGAGCACTGGCAGCGTCTGGTGATCAGAGTCAAGTCAAGTCAAGTCAAGACACACATTATTTCAAAGCAGCTCTACAGAAGATCAGGGGAACTGCCTTCATTGCCGTAGATGCTGGCAGCAGCAGAGGAATGGCCTCCAAGGCCTTGGGTGCTGGTAGCAGCAGGGGAAGGGCCTTCATGGCAATTGATGCTGGCAGTCTCAGTGGCTGTGGACTCTGGCACCGGCAGGGAAATGGCCTCTGTGGTCATGGACGCTGGCAGTGGCAAGGAAATGGCTTCCGTGGCCGTGGACGCTGGTAGCACCAGGGGAACGGCCTCCATGGCCATGGAGGCTGGGAGGGGAATGGCCTCTGGGGCCGTGGGATCACCCGAAGGGTTGGGCTTCCTTCTCCTACAGCAACATGAAGACCAAGATGTGCCTGGGCGGAACAAGGCATGGGCTGAGAGGGGTTGAGGGATCTGGCCTTCCATCTCTGCATAAGGACCTGCACCTCTGCAAGATGGCAGACATGGTCCAACAGATCCCAAAAGGTAAAAAACAAATGTCATCCAGCTCCTCGACATTGTGTGGGTTGTCTAAACCTCAGCACAACGTAAAGACAGCTCACGACCCAGGTGTGCAATGCAAGGTTCTCCCGTGTTCGCGAGAGACAGACATAATCTAGTGGCAAGAGTGCATGCTGCCAAGATGATATAAGCGTGGTGCACCCACGTCAATATTAGACAGAACATAGAGCATGAGGGTCCAGATCCCGACACAGACCAAAACCAAACCAGACAGGAAGTCACGATCCAGCCACCATGCTCCGGACTTGAAGCAAGACAGACCAAAGAGCGCACGACAGGGATTACAACCAAAACCGTGTGCTCACACAAAGACAGACAACGAAACACAAGACAGACATTGGATGATGATGCCACTGTCCTGTCAGACAAAATCCCAGACTGACAGAGTGACAGGACCGTGACATATACTATAAATGTTTTACCAGTCTTTACTGTAACTCAGCATGTGACTTAAAATAATTGTACACCCAAAAATAAAAATTTCAAACCCAAATTACTTTCATTATATGGAGAAAAACTAAATCCAATGAAAGAGAATGGTGAGGCTAACATTCTACCTACTATCTACTTTTGTGTTCTATTGGAGAAAGTAATACAAGTTTGGAACAATATGAGAGTGAGTAAACGATGACAACATTTAAAATGTTTTTATATTCTGTTCCTTTAATAATAATTGTAATTATGCTTGTGTCAATGCAGCATATGTGACTGGTACAGTGGATCTTTTACAAATGAACTAAGTACTGTACAAGAACATACCATGTATAATGGTTTGCAATTTAGCTTTAGGAAAATTAGAGGTGTCAATAAAAAATATTATGTATTTTGGTACTTATTACTGTAGTTCTAGGCACTATGTAGGGTCATATAGTGGTCTTTAATAAATGTCGAATTAACAGTTGCATGCCAAAATGTAATATGCATATTTGACCTGAAACTGCAGATCTTAGTTCTGATGCTTCTGTCCATACCAAAGACATCATAACGATGGACATTAATGCCTGCTCGAGAATTATCAAGCATTAATGCTTATGTTTCCAAGATTGCCCCCCTTTAAATTAATTCCAAGAGATGGAAATGGGTTCTGTAGCCAAGCAGAGACATGCTGACTATTTAGTCAAATGATTATCAATAACTGGGAATTTTGTTGCTTTTGAATGCAGATATGTTGGGGGAAAATGTTTCACAAGCATCATTCTGAGTGATTCGGAGGCTGATATCAGAAGAGGTATCAAATAGGGAGTAAATTTTGCCGTTTATGGCATAAGCTGTAATTACATTACACAAAGTTCCATAAAATCCACTGCCCATCTGGCATGATGAAACCATATCTTTGATAATTGACCATTAAAGCCGAGCTTGCTTTTGCTCTGTGCACCTCTTTTAAACGTCCCTAGATATGATGATTACCACTAGAAAGTATAACAATATTTTTGTTAATGTAGTTACACATCCATTTTCCCAGATAGATACGTATGAGAACGTATGAGTGCTCTGTGCTCAGACTGTCAGGCGGTCCTCCCTGCACTCCTCACTTGACCCTGACAGACCTTATGTGCTGCAGTGAGACCGTGGATCAGCAAGTTTAGCTTCTTTTCTTTCATAATTAATGGAGGCTAATGAGCTTCATTTGCAAAACGAGGATTTGGTTTTATAAAATTTTTCATATTATTTGAAGGAAGGAATCCTTGGTAATAATCCTTGGCAGATTGAAGGGTGCATGCTACTGCTGCCCAGAGCAGAATATCAATTCTAATGAGACTTCTTGTGCTATAAGAGACTAAATCAATGGTGAAAGGTGTTTCTGCTAGAAAAAACTAAAAATTATATTTGAACCAAATTATTTTATAAAGGAGGTTGTGGTTGTGTTATCATTTCTTCTTAATGGTGCACTCTAGTTTCATCACATTACTACTGTTTTGGAAGGTGACTAAAAATATGTATAGCCTACTCACATAATCCATCTCTTGGGCTGTAGTTTATAAAGCAGAACCCGATGAGCATCAGGACTATGGTTCTCCAGGTTATCTTGCGAAGGAGTTGAAACCGTGTAACACCTTTTCTATGCATTGAGCTGAGTGCTAGCACTACTGAAGTTCCTATGATGAACACAAACCTTGTAAAAAGAATTAAAACAGTATTACTGCACATAATAATCACATAATACATACTGTATCATTTGTAAACATACTGTGAATTTTCACAAATTGTGCATGGCTGATAAATGCTGAATTGAATGCAGTTGTGTATTGTTGATTTTTGCATGTCAAATGGGGGTAGGTAAATACTAGAAAGTCATCTAAAATATAAAGAAGAGCTTTATTTTTTACTAATCATACTAATTTTAATGAAGTTACCATTACTCTCTAAACCTTAAGTTGTCATTAATTAAAACAATCAAGTGGTCCTAATTAAACAGTACTTGAAATGTCACATTTTGGAATCATAACTTAAATATATTCATTCTTTGGTGGTTTGTGTAGCTCAGCGAGTATTGACGCTGACTACCACCCCTTGAGTTCCAAGTTCAAATCCAGGGTGTGCTGAGTGAATCCAGCCAGGTCTCTTAAGCAACCAAATTGGCACTGTTGCCAGGGAGGGTAGAGTCACATGAGGTAACCTCCTCGTGGTTGCTAATGTGGTTCTTGCTCTCGGTTGGGAGTGTGGTGAGTTGTGCATGGATGCCGCAGAGAATAGCGTGAAGCCTCCACATGTGCTACATCTCCGTGGTAATGCGCTCAACAAGCCACGTGATAAGATGTGCAGATTGACTGTCTCAGACACGGAGGCATCTGAGATTCGTCCTCCACCACCCAGATTGAGGTGAGTCACTATGCCACCACAAGGATTTAGAGCGCATTGGGAATTGGGCATTCCAAATTGGCGAGAAAAAAAAGGAAAAAAAATTATATACTTTCTTTAAAATTTGGCTTTGAGTTAAACTAACTCAAAATTATCAAGTACAACATTGCGGCTGTGAGGGATACCCATAAGCACTTGCACTTGAATAAATAATGTATGTTTAGTCAAGTCAAGGGAACTTATGGAGAAATATAACAATTTGTATAAAAAAATGTCTACACTGATGAGCCAAAACATTGACTAATATGCTTTTGGTCCTCTGACAAACTGAGGTATGAACTCTACAAGACCCTGAAGGTGTTCTGTAGTATCTGGCACGAAGACATTAGCATTACACAGATGCTCAATAACACACGTGCTCAATTGAGATCTGGGGAATTTGGAGGCCAGGGCAACACCTTGAACTCTTCATCTTGTTCCTCAAAGCATTCCCGAACAATGTGTGCAGTGTGGCAGGGTGCTTTATCCTGCTGAAAGAGGCCACAGCCATCAGGGAATACCACTGCCACAAAGGGGTGTACCTGGTCTGCAATGATGTTTAGGTAGGTGGCACGAATCAACTTGATATCCACATGAATAGCCGTACCCAGGGGATCCCCAGCAGAACATTGCCCAGAGCATCACACTCCCTCCACCGGCTTGTCGTCATCCCACAGTGCATCCTTGTACAATCACTTCCCTAGGTAGACAGTATTAAATGTTTGTCCCTCCTCTGACCACTGTCGGTAGGTACTCACTACTGCTGACTGGGAACACCCCACAAGTCTTGTCTTTCAGAGATGCTCTGACCTTGTTGTCTGGCTTTTTCTCCTGCATTCAACACATGAGAACTGATTGTTCGCTTACCATCTAATCTACCCCGACCTTGACATGTGGCCTGTTAGGAGATGATCAACATTATTCTCTTCACCTGTGGGTGGGCTTAATGTTTTGGCTCATCAGTGTATGATTTTAATTCTTATCACTATTGTTGTTGTTTTGTTATAGCTGGTTGATAGTTGTGATTTGTATGAAGTCACCATTAGGGTGATAAGTGTTTCCTCTAGTGTACTCAGAGCCTGTTAAATTTAAATAATTCTTCTCTACTCAATTGTATTTGACAAAAGTTCAGATTTATGAGCACTGAGTACTGAGGAGAATCCAATGTGCCATATGGCTAATCTAAAGTCCAGACATCATTTTCCATATGAGACGTTCTGTAACTATAATTTATTAATATATCACAGATGAGTTAAGTTTACTTGAACTAGTAAACTGTACTTAAATAATTTAGTTCACTTTATTTAAGCCAAATAAATATGTTTAATTAGAAAAAGCAAACTGATTGCCTAAAAAAATCTAAGTAAGGCCAACTAACTAGATTTTACAGGTAACTCTCTTTTAACATTTTATACAAATAAACATCAGTTTAAGGTAAATGCTGCATTTGGGCCTCCATACATAGAGACATCTGCATTAATTTAATCATCCAGGACATTTTTAAGCATGTCACTGGGTTTTGCCAGCTTTATGTATACTTTCAGAGGGAAAAAGATTAATGGGCAAAGCAATATAATTGGTGCTGTGATGAAAAAGCCTTAAATCTGAATTTGAAATGGAGATCCAAACTATTGGACTGCAGTCACACGCTCTTCCATATTAATCTCAAAAATGGAAAATAATAATTCTCCATTGATTCATTAATTACATGCTGGCAGCTCACCAAGGCATCACAAGATCAGCGACTGTGAGACCTGTAACGTATAGAAAAAGACATACACATAAAAACACAACCACATCTGGTACATGTCTGTCAACAGTTGTTGGAAAGTTGGCTTTGATTGACAGGTAGGAAAATTCATAAACTTATTGCTGAATAAATGCTGAAACTTTTGATGAATCCTCTTAATAACACCTAATTGTAAACAAATGGTGTCACTCAGAGCCTAGTAACTTATGATACAAGTTTTCAGTCTCAAAAAAACACTGTTTTCTCATTATTCTTCGATTTTCAGACAGCAAATGATTTATAAATGTGCATGCACCAATGACAGAGGAGGCCTCACAGTAATATGAAAATCCATCTGCTTTCCCTTATGATCAATATAATTCTGCTGATATGATGAAGAGGCCATTATAAGACTTAAATTGAGTTCATCTGTTAATACTCCTGGAGATGCGCTTCGTAATAGATCCCCATTAAAATTTAACATGCAATCCTTCACATCTGTGTCTTTCGAGGATGAGCACTGATGTTCATCCAAAAGACAAATCCTGGATTTAAAGAACAAAGTTCATTCTGAATGAATGTTTCTTTGATAGTTGATATCAGGAACGTACAGATGTTCTTCGAAGTCTGTAGATTAATGAGGTTTTATTTTGGCTTTCGGGTCATATTGGATGCCCTGAATGGAGTTTACAGTGGTAAGAAAAAGTATGTAAATCCTTTTGATCTGCATTTATGTATAAATTTGTCTTAAAATCTGGTTTGATTCTCATCTAAGTTACAATAATGTACAAACACAAATCTATTTTAACTAATAACAGACAAATTATTGTATTGTTCTTGTACGTATTGAATACAAGGGTTAGAGCTACGTTGACTTATAAAAAGCACTCAAGCATTTTGAGTTTGCTATCCACAAGAAGCATCTGTTGACAAAAAAGAAATCTCAGAAGACTTATGATCATTAATATTTGCTTTGCATAAAGCTGGAAAAGGTTACAAAATTATTTCGAAGAGCTTAGATATGAATCTATCCACAGTTAGACAAACTGTCTATAAATGGAGATGATTAGTAATGTGGCTACTCTCCCTAAAAGTGGCAATCTACTCAAAGGGCACACCGCAGAATGCTCAGTGAGTTAAAAAAGAAACCTAGAGTGACAGTTAAAGACTTGAAGTAATCATCGGAACTGGTTAACATCTCTGTTCATGAGTCTACTATATGGAAAACATTATACAAGCATGGTGTCCATGGCAGGACACCATGAAGGAAGCGGCTTTTCAAACAAAAACATTGCTGCATGCCTGAAATTTTCCAAAGACCACCTTGACACTACACAACGCTACTGGGAAAATATTTTTTGGACTGATGAAACTAAGGTTGAATTGTTTTGGAAGAACACGCAGCACTACGAATGGTGTAAACAGGGCACTGCACATCAACATGAAAACATCATCCCAACGGAGAAGTGATGCCATCATCTAGGGAAATATTAATTCCCAAGTTATCAAGATATCCTACAGGATAATGTCAGGGTGGCTGTACCCCAGCTGAAGCTCAGTAGAAGTTGGATGATGCAACAGGACAATGATCCTAAACATCAATGTAAATCCACTACAGAATGGCTTAAAAAAGAAAATACACCTTTTGAAGTGGCCCAGTCAGAGCTCAGACCTTAACCCAATAGAGATGCTGTGAAATTTAACCATTCAGCAATATACTTCACCATTCCACGGTGCATGCTCGAAAAACCAGTACCCGCCTCCTCCATAGTTCACAAACACCATGACCGTCAGGGAGAAGCTGTAAACATGAACACAATTGAAATGTCAACCAGCATAAGAAGCAAAGACATTATACTAAAAGAATTCAAAGCAAATTTATTTTGTTCCTTAGCACAGCACGGCCCATATATTGAGCCTATTATTGCTTAATATTATTAATAAGAAGAATTCAACTGAGACCATGTCAGAAGCAGCTGGAAGCCTCTATGTCTTGTTGTTTAATACTTCTATTAATTTTATTGAATGAAATTCTGCATTTGCTTACAATTTACAACCTTGTCTATCCATATCCACAACAAACCAAATGTTATCCAACAATTACTGCTACTTCATAAGAACAACTGTCACTTGTCAAAAGTGCAATTGAGGTAAACTGTAGCTGTAGCAGTATAACAGATCATAATACAGAGGAAAGTGGGTGTGGCATACTATATTTTATATATCAGAGAAGAAATGCAGTGCAGGGTAATGCAACCTAAGCATTATGGATCACTCAGGAAATGAACGGTTGTCCTCTGAATCGCCTCACCCAGAAGTGCTGACTAAAGCCCTCTGCTGTAATTTATTGTAGATGTGTAACTTAGAGCAAGGAAGCCAAGTTGCAACTTATTGTGCATGATGGAACACTATATTGAATTAGTTTTATTGCAAGTCAGAAAATGCAAGTTTGCACTATGGAGCATAAATATACTTGTGGACAAGAAGAGATTTTTGCGATCAGATTTTAAGATACCATCTTAGCTATTAAACTGACAACACATGGATCATGTGTTAAAATGTGTTCTGTTTGGTAAGCCATGCTCTGTATAATAACACACAGAGAGAGCAAAGCAATAGCCTAGAATAGACCTTCAGATAAACTTCGCTCTATCTTAACTGGCCATCACTCATTTTTCCTCACCAAATTCAATTAGGAGATCAGAACACAGGCCATTACTGCTACTTTTAGGCCTAACCTGCTGATAAAAGATTTTAATCACATGCATCCTCTAAAGAGCACTATTAAAGTAAGCTCATCTTTGTCATTCTTCTTGCCCATCTCTTTCACACACATACAGTACACTCACTTTCTCTCACACACACACATTGGAACTGCATCCATTAGTATCCACAGTAACAAAGACAAAGGTGAAATCATTTTTAAGATGAGACAAAGGCAGAATATTTTCAATTTAGCAAGTTATGGCCAATAATTTTAATCAAAATCCTCTCAGTGTTTGGCAAACTAAGTATTTTTGAGCTTTGAGCTATCTTTTTCCTTTTTGTCTTTCCTGTAAGTTAGCAAAAAAAAAAAAAGAAAAAACAGAAAAAATAACATACACAGTTATACTGTTTAAATAGCCAATAAAAAACACTGTTGTGTTTGTGAACAATTGTTGTTAAAAGTAAAACAATTTACTTTGGCAGTAACTCCAAATGCATATTTGTCATTGTCATTTCATCCCAGTGAAAAGCTTTTTACCTAACTTTAGGTAGTCCTAAATTGTGATCATTTGCGACTTGTATACTGCAATTTTCACTGTAGAAGGCTTATACAATAATAAGCCAAAACATTGTGATTCCTACACATGCTGCCAAAACAGCACCGACCTGCTGAAGCATGGACTCTACAAGACCTCTGAAGGTGTCCTGTGGTATCTGGCACAAAGACATTAGCAGCAGATACATCAAGTACTGTAAGTTGTGAGGTGGAGCCATTGTGGATTGGACTTGTTGGACCAACACATTCCACACATGCTCAGTCGAATTGAGATCTGGGGAATTTGGAGGCCAGGGCATCACCTTAAACTCTTCATCATGTTTCTCAAACCATTTCTAGACAATGTGTGTAGTGTGGCAGGGTGCTTTATCCTGCTGAAGAGGCCACAGCCATCAGGGAACACCATTGCCATGAAGGAGTGTACCTGGACAGCAACGATGTTTAGGTAGAAGGCACGGACCCAGGGTTTCCCAGCAGAACATTGCCCAGAGCATCACACTCCCTCCACTGGCTTGTCGTCTTCCCTCAGTGCATCACCTACTGACAGATTTCCTCCTCGGAAATCTGTCAGTAGGTACTCACCACTGCTGACCGGGAGCACCACACAAGCCTTGCCGTTTAAGAGATGCTCTGACCCAGTCATCTGGCAATAACAATTTGGCCCCTGTCAAAGTCGCTCAGGCATTTATTTGCCATGAAGGAGTGTACCTGGACAGCAACGATGTTTAGGTAGAAGGCACGGACCCAGGGTTTCCCAGCAGAACATTGCCCAGAGCATCACACTCCCTCCACTGGCTTGTCGTCTTCCCTCAGTGCATCCTGGTGCCATCACTTCCCCAGGTAAATGGTGCATACGTACATAGCTGTCCACGTGATGTAAAAGAAAATGGGACTCATCGGGCCAGGCGACCTTTTTTCCACTGTTCCAAGGTCTACTTCCGATGCTCTCGTGCCCACTCTAGGCACTTTTGATGGTGGACAGGGCACTCTGACTGGTCTGCGGCTACACAGCCCCATACGCAGCTGTATGCAATGCACTATGTGTTGTGACACATCCCTCCCGACCGACTTTTTGTCGGTTCGGACCAGACGGGATAGCCTTCGTCACCCAATGACCTCTTGCCGGTTTGTGGTTTGTACCTCCTCGGAAATCTGTCAGTAGGTACTCACCACTGCTGAATGGGAGCACCACACAAGCCTTGCCGTTTAAGAGATGCTCTGACCCAGTCATCTGGCAATAACAATTTGGCCCCTGTCAAAGTCGCTCAGGCATTTACTCCTGCCCATTTCTCCTGCATTCAACATGTTGACTATGAGAAATGATTGTTCACTTACCATCTAATCTACCCAGACCTTGAAATGTGGCCTTGTTAAATGATGATCAACATTTTTCGCTTCACCTGTTTTGCCTCATCGGTGTACATCAAATAAAACAAGTGCAAGTAAATTTTGAGAACTTCCATATGACAAATTACTTATTTTCTACTCATTTGAGGAGTTGAACAAAATGTTTTAAAATTGACACAGGTTACTTATAACAGGAGTATGATAAGAATATAATTAATTGAAAGGCTTCAAATTAATCTTAACGACTGACATAAGCAGTACATTTCAAGAACAAGACAAAACTTTAAATAATTTAGTTAAGAAGATTAAAGAGTTAAACATAGTATAATATACTGAATACATTTAACTAAATGGGCTAAATTGTGAAGTATAATACATTTGCTGTTATTGAAACTTATCACAAAACCATCAACCTAAACTTGTCATCACAAAGATGAAGAAACTTTGGACAGATGCTCCTGTCTTCAGTGAAAAGTTTTGACTCACTGCTGGACCGGCCATAATTCAAGTCACAGAATTATAGGGAGCAGCAGCACTATGACTATGGGCTTTCTCTGGGATGATATTCTCACAAAGAACCAAAGACATTGCAAACATCAGAAAAAAAATACATACAAACTGCATTAAGTTGCATGTATAGCCAAATCAGATCTTATGAGTAATTAATAATAATATTGATTTTGTTGTGTACACCTATATGTATTAGATGAGGTCTATATATTTTGCTTAAAGTTAAGAAACACACAAATAAGTGTGTGTGTGGGTTTAAGTTTATGTTAATTATCCTAAGTGACTTAATTTTAAATGTAAATGTGAATATTCTGGGAAACAGTCCCATGATTTTGGTGTTGCTATGCTATTATCAGTCAAGCTGAAGGAACCGCAGACCGACAAAAGCTTGGTTATTGTTGTTGCTGTCATTGACAGTACACATTTCCCCCGGGGATTGCTATCTGAAAAGCACTTTTGCAACACACATGGATTATACATTACACAAATCTTGATCTTATATGTCATATCCTTTTCTGTTAAATATGTGCTGATATGCTGCTTGTATTATTCCATCAATTACTGGGCAAGTGAGTGGTCAAACCCACAGCAGCTTCCTGTTTCAGGAAGCAGTGTGCAGTGTGTTTGCCCCCGTGCCACTATCAAGCTGGGCTTCCAGATTAAATCACATCACCCTTGCTCAACAGCAAAACTCTGTTCCCCTCCACAGAAGCAAAAGATATTAGTGATGGTGCCTAGAGCAACCTCTATAAACAATGGCTCAAGTGAGTGTATGTCCAGTCCGTGACCCCCTTACAATCTCCCTAGTCACACAATACTTATATAACACAATAAGAGTTAATGTGGCGGTTAAGAATGTCAAATAATAAGTAAAAAGGCATATTTGTTGATATGAGGGAGTTAAACATGTTCCAAATTAAGTTAACTTAATACAGTTGTTTAGTCTCTATAAATGAAAAGCAATTCTTTGGCACATACCCTCTAAATGTGTCTAATGACTTCAGTCTTGATGACTTTGATTTACTTTTGTCCATGCAAGGATCATCAGTTGCCTCCTCCTTGAGTAAATAAAAGCAATTCAGTATGGGCATTAAAAGGTGGATCACACAACAAAAACTTTCATTTCTATTTAGCAAAGCCAGCTACAACTTTAAGCTGAAATTATGTCATCTATATTATAAAATAGACAGAGAGGAACACTAATTGCTTTTATAATGAACTAACAATGCCTTAGCCATGACTAGATTCACAATATAGCATCTCATCCTTATTGCATAAATCAGTGCACATGAATATAATTAATAAAACAATTCATCATTCCAAGGTGTTAGATGAACATATTAGTGTATGTGACACTGCCCCATCAGGGAAAAGTTACACAGAACCTCTTATTAGAGTATCGATAATAATTGGTTTTCCTATGAGCAATGACTTGACAATTCACTATTATATTTTGACCTCTAAATAAATGAAAGTGGCAATGGCAATCATTGATTTAGTCATGTTCGGGGAGCTTGAGTAGCCTAGTACATGTTTGGAGAGCCTAAATAGTTACTCTCATTTCCAAAGGAAAATGTTATTTGCCATATGGTCTTGCAATGGCAGTGAGATCCATCACAGAGGAATTAGCATTAGTCTCTTCCTGCTCTGGCTCTCCAAACCACTAAATGTTATGCAGTAGACAAAGCTAATCAAACTAGTGTTACAGACAAGGAAAATTAAATGAGATCTATGAAAATTAGAAATCTGTGCAAGGCTCAAAATGTACAGTGGGGTTGAAAGTCCAAATTGAAAATCGGGGATTCAAAATCTAATTTAAAATAGGAAATAAAATGAATGTTTTGGGGTTTTGAATAAAGTAAAACAAAGTAAATAAATATTTTAAATTCTACACTATTCCTGGGTCACTAATCAAATAAACAAGCTAGTTGGTGACATTGACAATGTTAAAGGAATATTCTGGGTTCAATATAAATTAAGCTCAATCGACAGCATTTGTGGCATAATCTTGATTAGCATAAAAATCTATTTTGACTTTCCCTTTATTGCCACAAGACACTAATAATATGTATGTAACCCTGATTCTATTTTTTTAAAATCGCTTACTAACCTTTTCTATGTAAAGTTATAGCCAATTTTACAACTTTGTTGCCATGATGGTGTGACCTTAAAACTCTAAAATAACTGTAAAAATGATGATTAAAACAATTTTACAGCTTACAGAGTTTTAACAGAATTGATGTAAGTGCTTTTATAAAATAATAAGCTTCACATTTTTGCCTTTAAACCCTCCAAAAACTTCCATTGCAAGTGCCGCACTCTAACCCAGATTTTTGCTTTCTTTTTTTTTTTTTTAAAGAAAAGACAAGACAAAATAATTTTTTTGTGATAATTAGTATTATGGCACATGTGCTGTCGATTTAGCTTAACTTATATTTAACCCATAATATTCCTTTATACCCATTGTCCACAAGGTCAGATTTCCTTGCTTTCACTAAAACACACAAGGTGCTCTTTGGATCATTCTCAAATCATGCTGGCATGGTTCATTAGGTTTTGCACAAACTTGTAGAGTCCAACTTGATTGCATGCTATCATTAAAATAAAAGGGGAATATACCAAATACTGAAATCCAGAAGAAAATCTAAAATTCATGTTGATGTTGTTTTTTCAATTATTAAAAAAATATGTTTTCTCAAATTATTATGCAGATACAATTTTACTGGTAATAATAAAAAAAACTGATTTATAAAAACGCATATAAATAAAGATAAGCATTTTTACAAGTTGACTCTTAAACAACACTTTATCTCTGTGGGCTATTTGTTAAATGTGATCATCCTGGAAATTGCAGGATAGAATTCAATGCTATAAACTGACCACTGAAAAAATGTTTTATACATGACATATGTTTCCAGTGTTTGATTGTTGTATGTGTATAAATAGTTTTGCCCTCACCATATCCATGGAGTTTTGTGACCCACGACAACAGATAAGATTCTTTAGCCTCTGAGTACATCTACATCTGTAGTGGTACAAAACAACATTTTAATGAAGTCCTGTTATGTACTATTAACATAAAATAGAGCTATGATTACATATTTATTCAAAATTGAAAGAGAATAATAAGCTAACATTGTTACCTGAGGACAAAAGGCAATGAGGCCCAAATGACAGCAGTAAGAGCCAGTATCAAGAAAGCCACTAACAGTGCTGAGAAAAGGATTCAATATAAAATATATTTAAACAATTGTTATATAAACTTTTTCTGCTGTTTTATGTAGAATATTAAAATAGTGGTAACATTTTACCATGAGGATCCATTTGTTAACATTAGTTAATGCATTGGGTATCATTAACAAACAATTAACAATATATTGCTTACAGCATTTATTAATCTTGTTAATGTTAGTTAATAAAAATCCAATTGTTCTTTGTTAGTTCATGTTAGTTCATAGTGCATTAACTACTGTTAACATATACAACTTTGAATTGTTTTAACTAAGATTAATAAATGCTTAATAAGTATCATTCATTGTTACTCTATGTTAACTAATGTTGTTAATTAATGTTAACAAATGGAACCTCATTGTAAAGTGTTACCGGGATACTTGTGAGTTGAGTTTCAAAGAAACTTGTTTCGATTGTTTAGCGATAAGGATTCTGTAAAATGTTTGTTGAGAGCACACTGTAAAAAAGTCCGACAGCATTTGTGGCATTATGTTGATTCCCACAAAACGTTATTTTTTATATTTCGTTTATTTAACAACAAAAGTTAGGCACTTACAATGGTAGTGAATGTTATCAGTTCATAAAATGCAGACTATTTCAAAAGTATAGCCAAAGAGGTTAACATTATACATATTAACCTGATTCTAGTGTGATAAAATTGCTTACTAATCTTATCTGTGTAAAATTAAATATCTAATATTACAACTGTGTTATCATTTTGACGAAGTACCACCGGTAAACCCGGTAATCCTGGTAAACATTTTAATCTCACTATAATCGTGATAACACATAATGTTAATGTCTTATAGCTATAGACTTTAAACGGTGCATATTTTCATGTTTATGGAATGGCCCCATTTACTTCCATTGTATGTGCCTCAACAGAACCAAAAAATAAACAAAATATAAAAAAAATATTGTGGTAATCAACTTTATGCCACAAATGCTGTTGATTAAGCTAAACTAGTATTGAACTTGGAACATTCCTTTAATACTTGAAAGGAGTAAGTTACAATTACACCAACACATGTGAATAATTTAGATTGCATTTAGTTCTGTAAAATCCCAGGGAAAAGTTTCTTGTTCTTCTCTGAACGGACTCTGTCACCCATGCTGTGCCACAAGGGAGCTATCAAGAAGCCAACAGTGTCCTTTTATGTAATCTGAAACAAATCTATAGGCATACAATCAATCTATGAAACCCTAGCCTTGGGTCTCCAATAAGGCCATGCAATGAGGCCATATTTTCACAGTGGATGATAGACTGAATGTTGATAGAATGTTGTCTTGCAGAGGCTGTCATCCATGATACTGACTTCTTAGGGGAAGGTTTATAAGATGAATCAAAGATTATTTGGAAGCTATACACAAGTCTGACATAAAAGTTGTTTAATACCTGACTTTCCAGAGAAAATCAGAATGAGGTGAGATCAGAATCGTTTTTTTTTTTTTACTAAGCACCGATTTTACTTGCCATGAAACTAAACTGAGTTACATAATCCTTACATGATGTCTAAATCGGTAACCTACTGTTTATCATCTTTTATGATCAAAATATGAAGAACAGCTCTTTTAATACACTTAAATACTTAGAATATCATGGTTAATGAAATGGACACTTCATGCCCACTGATATCAAGAGATCTCTTTTGGATGAAACAGGGGGGGCTTGTGGAAAAACAAACACAGAAAGGATCATTTGATCAACGTGTGAATACACTTGATGACGTGAGGGGAAACAGTAAAGCTGTGATGATACTAAAGTGATGAATGAGTAGAGGAGCCTGGGTAAACTGGTCCTGAGGTAAATAAACACTGCATGCACGTTCAACACTATGCCGACTTAAGAGTACTTTTGCCACGTTCATCATGCCTCAAATGTCCTTCAACTTAAGAGGCAAAATAACCTGTTCAGTTTGTAGTGAGATATTGACAAACAATCTTGAAACAGGTGCTTTAATCTAAAGCTACTGATCCCTTTGAGAGCCAATTTTGAGGACAAGTTTTATTTGTAGTGAAGAGAAATTCATTTTCTCTCTCTCTCTCTCTCTCTCTCTCTCTCTCTTAATCCTCATTAAGATACCCTACTCCTATTTTTCAGTAAATTATTGCAACTATAATTGTTTATATGGGAGTCAGCAACACTCAGATGTACTCTAATATGCCCAGTTCAATCCTAAAGTTAATTAAAGCTAATGTTAAGCAGACCTATTGCTGTATGTATTTGTAATTTACAGCTTGCATTCAACATAGACCTAAGGTTAAAATGAGGGTTTCTATTTTTCAGACCAAGGTTGTCTCTGTATACTTAAAACATCTGCATGAACATTTCCACAAATTGTATCACTCTAGGCAGTGCAACCAAATTGAAAATGCAACATCTTTTGTTCTTCATCAGCTCTTCTTAACGTGTCTTAATCACTTTGAGAGCCGTGAGAGCCCTTTAGAGCTGGAGTGTAATTACTAGCCAGTCCAGCTAATGGAAGTTCATTATATTGCCAGGAGTTTAGTCACACTTGCCATATAGCTGACAGATAATGGCTACTTGCCCTTAAAAGTCTGATCTACAACATAATCTCCACTATTGCAGAGTAGACTCCACATTATGGAGCGTGGTGCTTTCAAAACCCCATTACACTTTAATCCTTCATGCTCCTCTAATGTATTTCCCACAATGCTCCCCTCCCAGGGCATCGTCCAAAACAAACAGGGAAGAAAAGCTTTTCTTTGAGCTGTTTTTTTAAGAAAGGGCAGTTCATCAGATCGATACAGTCTGTATCTGACTTCTGGGATCTAAGAGGCACTTACTTGTAGAACTTTACAACACAAGACATGTTTTTAGGCTGCTTATTTAAACACATACCTCTGACCTTTAGTGACCAGGACCACATTCCACCCCATGTACAATGTCATTTTTTGTAGTTGTGCCCACACCTCTTTAGTATTCCTCAATTTTTCTCTTATAAATAGTTTAACACCAAACATATAATAATAATTCTTATGAGTTATTTATAAATTATTTATAAAAAGTATTATAATGGTTTAAGTACCAAAAGTGTATAGGGTCATTAGAGACCAGAGGTATGCAATAGTGTCTTTTTTCACTTCAATAAATTATATCTTTATGATGATTTCATATATATATATATATATATATATATATATATATATATATATATATATATATATATATATATATATATATATATATATAGTTATAAGTTTATAATCACAGGATATCTTTTTCACATTACAAGTGGAATTAGTACTATATTCACAATGGTGAATTATCATTAATCCATATGCATATACACATCCATATTATACATGCTATTTGTTTCTAAAGGTGCCGCTGCTGTTTCAGTGATTGGCTTGATTTACATCTGACATTGCTATATGATGAAGAAACAACATGGAAGTAAACTATAACAAGTACAACACATGAACTGTGTGATATGACTATTGACATTTGGATTTACTACTGAAATTATGTAAACTCTTAGTCTATTTATTCTCAATAAGCGCGTGAGAAAATGCTCATGCGTAGCTTATGTGTAGGTTATGTTTATCTTATCTGTTATGTGTAGCTCAATATGTTTTGACAGCCAGTTGCATCTCATGAAATTTCAGTTTTAAAGTAATAAATCCTGTTCTAAATTTGTATTGATTTGTTGCATTATCTCTTTTTTATATGAAAAATAAAACATCAAGATATATAAAAATAAATTGTATTCTATTATTTTCTAATTGTCTTGAAAATATTTTGAAATTTTACACCATCTAGGCATATTATAAATCCATTTGTGTTCTTTAAAGACTTGAATGTATAAGAGTGTTTGTTGACATTCCCATGCATTTAAGGGTTAATGGTTGTAATTTGTTTTAATTATGCTTATACTTACGCAGGTATGTATTGTGTGGACTCTTATCCACACTGAAAGAACAGGTTACATCATTTAGCAAGTCAGACTGCCTCATCCTGAGAGAATAATGGCCAGCTTCCTCAAATTTGTGACTCAGACTGGAGGAGAAATAATGTCATCAACATGTAATAAAACACAGATCTATCTGCCACATCCTTACAGTTATGTTGATGGTTATGAATAAATAAAAAAGCTATCCTCTTTTTAAGCATATTTATTTACCTTTTTTTTTATTGCACATTTCACCCATAGCATTTTCATATTTCAGATAAATTCCAATTTATGAATGATTTTAATGCAGTTTCTTGTTATGTTCCAGTTTCTCTATATAGTCACAGTTAGAAAGAGGCATTTCTACATACAATTAATTTATTAACTATACTAACAATTGTGATACTGTATACCAGCCTGCATACATTTTTTAAAATAAGATGAAAATAGATTTTTGGACATTTATATGTAGTACCACAACAGGTTATTACAACGGTTACATCAGTCAGCAAACAGATTGACATACACGAGGCTAAAGGGAGCCATCTAGAGGGTTACTGTGAGAAGTGCAACTTAAACCCTTTCAACCTTTCCCTTTTTCATCCCCCAAAATTTGCATTATACGTCTTTATTGATCAACCTGGGGATGACATAGTGGCCAGCACGTTCTTTGGGGGAGAAGGAAAATCGATAACGGCTCAGTCTGGAAAGGGACCTCGCTATCGATCTTAAAGAAGTCAGGACTAGACCCCAGCCATAGGGTGAAGGGAGAAATTGTGGCTTGTCTTATGAAATCAGATCCCCCCTGCTGACCCATTTAAAAATGTCTAAAACCTCAACCTTGTTAACCTAGATTGTTTGTAAATATGGCTATTTTTTTTCTGTTAAACAACCCAGCTGGGGATTGTGAGGGTTCTCTAGCTTTGATGTCTTAGTTGTCTTTTTCATCATTATTTTAGTGTCAGCTCACAGTCAGGTCACACTCAAACACACATGGCCTTAAATATTCTCAGTGACTATCAAAGCAATCATTTGCTATTAGGCCCATATATCTAGTCCATGCAACAGCCTTCCGTACTTGCTTTATTAAATTGACGGTTTTAAAAGAAACTATTTGTTGGACAATCTCTGCTTCTATCTAAAGAACATTAATATGTTCCATAATATGTTATTTCATCATTTACTCACCCCATAGACACTGCCTGGTTAAAATAAAAAAGTCTCCGTTTGGATACAAAAATGCAGATACTTAAGAGCCCATGGTTGGACCATTATTGCAGTGATAAATGTGTTTCAGCTGGCAATAATTTTTTCAACCCCAATTGATGCAGTGTGTAGTTTCACATTTCTTAAACAACCATGTGGTCGTGAAAAAGATGGTACTGTGTTTCAGAAGGGGAAATTATTGGCCTGCATCAAACAAAGAAAACATCTAAAGAAATTGTGGAAATAACTGGAATTGGGTAAAGAATTGTCCAAAGTAACCGTCAGCTTCACAAAAGAAATGTCGTCTGAAACAATTAATGATTGATGAATGATTGTGACCAGAGATCACTAAAATGCTCGGTGAAGTCACGTCGTAAAAAAATCGACAGTAGAACTCACAGCTATGTTTAATAGTGAAAGAGCATTTCCACACGCAAAATGCGACAATTTACAAGATTGGGACTAAACAGCTGTGTGGCCACAAGAAAGCCACTTGTTAGTGAGGCTAATCTGAAAATATTACTTAAGTTGCTAGGGAGCATAAATTCTGGACTGTGGAGCAATGGAAAAAGGTAATGTGGTCTGATGAATCCAGATTTACCCTATTCCAAAACGATGGGCGCATCAGGGTAAGAAGGGAAGTAAAATGCCCACTGTACAAGCCTCTGGAGGCAGTGTTTTGATCTGGGGTCAGGACTAGGCTCAGCTATGCTATGAGGCAATAAAATTAAGCCAGCTGACTACCTGAATGTACTAAATGACCAGGATATCCCATCAAAGGATTTTTTCTTCCCTGATGCATGGGCATATTCCAGGAAGACAATGTCAAGATTTATCAGGCTCAAATTGTGAAAGAGTGGTTCAGGGAGCATGATGAATCATTTTAACACATGAATGGGCCACCACAGAGTCCTGACCTTAAGACCAAGTCTTTGGGATGTGTTGGAGAAGACAAAGAGTGGTTCGACTCTCCTGTCATCAGTACAAGATCTCAGCCAAAAATGAATGTAACACTAAACGGAAATACATGTTGTGATGTTGGATAATGTTGTCAAGACAATGCCACAATGATTTGTGCCATAATCAATGCTAAAGGTGGTCCAACATAATATTTGAGTATGCATCTTTTATTTTTTTGGCCAGGCAGTGTAGTTCCAGAATGTTATCCGTAGTCACCACTTGCTTTCAATGTACAGTATATATATATATATATATATATATATATATATATATATATATATATATATATATATATAAAATAAAAAACTATTAAACGTGAACAGTGACTGAGGCTAACATTATGGCTGATATCTCCATTTGTGCTCCAGTGGTTTATGTTTAGAACAAAATGAGGGTGAGTAAATGATGACAGAATTTTCATTTTTGGGTGGACTATCCCTTTAATAGCAAGTTAGGGTTCAGGGATATTGCAAGGTGAGCCTTACCTGCACAGAGAGCTGTTTCCATCCACAGGTGAGATTCTAAGGGTCAGTGTGAATATAGTGCTTAACACGACAGAAACATTCCTCTGCCCATTCTCGACTGTGGCAAGGGGCTGATAAAGACACTGTAGAAGAGAGATATATTCCTCAGCATTTTTGACACAGACAGGCACTACAATTTGAGCAAGTATACATGAAGTTACAAACAAAACATGTGACATACGTTCACACAAATGAATCTGTATTTCTGTCTCTCTTTTTGGACAGCAGTGCCGCAGTATCACTCATGTCAGTCACTCGCAAGTTAAAAATACAAATTTGCAATACCTTATAACAGTAATCTGAGGTGTAGTGAACAATAATGCTGTGTGGTAGTTCACTATAGAAGATTAGCAATGCTTCATCCATTTTCAGCTTGTAAGCTAGAAAAAGAAAACACCTTTTTGCATTAACTTAAACTTCAAGTTCATACACTTGCTTATACCCATTTTATATGAATAACATGAATAACAGTCTATGACCTACCTTCATCATGAGGTTTCTCACAGAATCCTGCTGAGAGAAGAGTGAAAAAGAAAATATTCAGGACATTGATTATCTTCATTGTTAATTCAAAATCTGCTGTTCTTCTTCGAGGCTTAAAGAGAGCTCAAAGATCACTGTACATGTGATAACAGTGATCTTTGAGATGTGCAAAACAGTTTTATTGTTTCTGAATTAGTTAATTTACCAGAAGACACAAGATAATACATAAATGGATAACAAAGCTAAAACAGATCCAGAATCATGGAGAACACAACTTAAAGGGCATAAAAATGTGAGGATGGTATTTTCATAATAAGCATAAATCACACTTTTACTTTCTGTGAATGAAAAGACAAAATAGGGGAAATAATTTTTAGTCTTATGATTTTTTTTTTTTTTTTTTTAATTTAAGAGAAACAAGCAAAGAGAGGACAAAATAGCCCTTCTCTCGGTCAATAACCCTAACTCTCTTTTCATAGTTATTCAGCTAGTTGAATTTTGTTTTGTTAAATAAATCGTTCACCAAAAATGAAAATACCTCATACAATGCAAGTAAATGGTGACCACAATTCTGAAGCTCCAAAAATCACATAAAAGAAATATATAAGGCTCCAGTGTTTTAATTCGTGTCTTCTGAAGTGATCCAGTCGGTTTTGTGTGAGAAAGCCCAAAATATAACTCTTTTTTCACTATAAATCTTGATATCAGTGGTCTCCTTGATGATCATGATCTCAAGCTCGATTACACTTCCTAGTGCAATCATGTGTCAAGCACTAGGACGTGTAATCAAGCTTGAAATCATGATCGTGCCTAGAGACTATAATGGCAAGCCTACAGTAAAAAATTAGTTACATTTTGGTCTGTTCTCACTCAAAATTATTTGTGTTCTGCAGAAGAAAGAACACATCTGGGATTCCAGGCAGCTGAGAAATACATTTTCCTTTTTGGGTGAAGGTGGACAAAAGCTCTAAGTTAACAGGCATCATGGCAGTATGTCATTTTCAGATTACTGTTGCTGTTAGACATCCAATTAATTAAGTTATTCATTGAAATTTATCAGGGCTCTGGTTTATCTAAACTTATTTTTGTTCAGGCTCATGTGAGGGCAGCCGGAACAGCAACAGGGCTCATAGGTGATAGATTATGAATAGGAAATAGATTACGCACTCGTTGCATGGCAACCTTTCAAGTACGTCCAATCGCGCAACCTAATTAATATTAACGAGTTATCCCTTCACCATATTAGGATTGGTGACGTCGCGCTTGGACCACAGACCCCCATAGGTTGAAATCCAGCTGCTCGCGCTTGGGGTTGGTGTAGCACGAGACCAGGGGAGCGCTGGACGCACAGCATGGTAAGAATCATAACGTTTTTATTTTATTTTATAGTTTGGTGGGTAGACACTCACTTTTATAGTCTTTTTGTATAACTCAAGACCAAATAATTGCATTGCATGGACACAAACAAAATGCTTTACATGTATTGTAATGGGCCGGACAGCTAGTGCTATTATTTTATCTGACGTTTAAGTTGACTAATATACGATTTTCATTTACGTGAACAGGATATTAAACACCACGAGAAGAGGGTTTGTGCAGATTCCAGGGTTTTCCATTAAAAACTTGTTCGTAGATTTCCACAATTTATAGGACATACTTACAACATTTTGTGTCTTTTCTTACAACAGCATTAGATCAGCAGATTAGAGCTAAGAGACCTGTTGATGTCAGTCAGTTTTAAAGCTTCAAAGACATTTTTCACGGTCTATGATTATTTATCAGCGTAAATCTCACAAGGTTTTACTCGCAACCTTATTTTAAATATTGAGTGTAAATTCAAAACATTGTGGTGTTTGTTATATTACCCTGGAATTAGTAAAAAAATAAATAAAAAAAAAACTAATTACAGCTGCAAAGGTGTTTCTATTACAGCTGATGAGAGAGTGACCGTTAATTTGGTATCTTCTCCAATTTTACTGCCATATCCATCGCTCTCCTTTTTTTCCTCTTATGGAAAGTCATTCAAACGTAATGGTGGATTTTTTCTTTTAGTCTTGGAGCAAATTAGTAAACATAATATTTGTTGCGATCTACCATTCACCACGGTTGAAGTTTACCCTGCAAACTTGTACAAAACCGGGAGTGTATAAGGTCTTTTATGACTGACATCTGTTTACGCAGACTCTATGAAGCACCACTGTTGGGTTCAGTCAGGGACAATAGTATGGATGGTACAATGGAAAATGCTGAGTGCCCTCCTGACACAAAATGAATTTCCCATTCATGTGTCAAGTACACTAAATGTAAAAATGCATTGATAACTTTTTTTAAAGCCTACATTTTCATGTCATTTGACCTTTTTTTTTTATTATTATTTATTTTTTTTATCTTTATTGTCTTTGAATCTGTAACAGATCTGTATTTGAAACTCATGTGATCTGTTCTGAAAGGGGAAAGGTTAAGTTGCTTTGGAATTTCATTGCTTGAGCCACCACAGTAATATTGTGGTAGCTCTTAAAATTGCAAATGCAAGTCATCATGGTTTCCAAATGGGGTTCACAACAGCCAATCAGAGTACTTGTTTCTGAAACATCCCCCTCAAAAGGGTTGCATAAGAGTGGATGTTTTCAAAACTGTTCAAATATTATCTGTGCTATTAACAAATAATGATTGTATTTGAGTATGTACTACAATAACATTTAAATACAGCACTGTTTTTATACAATTTTTGTGTGGACATCGGAGTTATCTGTAAGATTGAAAATGAATTGTAATATTTTACTCTGTGATAACATGCATCCACACAAACTCTATACAAAATGACATTCTGTACATGGACAGATGGGCTCATTTATAATCTAATAAGAATTAAACTGTTTTAAATACCCAGCCTGGAAAGATTCAGACTCTTACTATGGAGGAAAGGGAGCACCTTCTACCCATGCTGAGTAGTGCTCAGTGGGTGGAGGTGGTGGAGAGGGATGCCATTTACAAGGAGTTCCTCTTTAAAGACTTCAACCAGGTAATCACATCAGTAAAGCTGCCAAGAGAGTAAATTAGCTGTAAAACTATTCAAAGTTTACAAATAATTGACCTTTGTGTAATGATAATGATTGTTAACTTAAATTCATATACACAACAGCGTTCTACTGTTTTCATATTGCTGTTATGTATGCACAGTGCTACACAACATATCTTTCACATCAAGTCATAACATTGCTTTCCCTTTAGGCTTTTGGGTTCATGTCCAGAGTAGCACTACACGCTGAGAAAATGGATCATCACCCTGAATGGTTTAATGTGTATAATAAGGTAAATTGATAATGAGGGTTGTCAGTAGTATACCATCTTTAAATTTCTATCTAAAGTGTTTTGGGCTCATGACTGGGAGTGCATTTGAAGTGTAGAATTTTTAATATTAAAGTCAATATGAAGCTATCTTTGCAAAAAAAAAAATTTATTTCAGAGGGAAACCGGATATTCAACATGAATGCTATAAATCAAGAATTGATTAAATCGTGAAAAGTTGATATTTGACAGATGGTTGGAGGGGAGGGATTAAAAATGTCCTAACAAAAATCACGAGTTCTGGCAAACTTGCTGCAAGCTTGCCACAAATTTGCCACTCAATATTTTCACATGCAAATGAGCTTTGCAATCTATTCATTGTCACCAAACGTTTTCTGTAGGTTCACATTGCTGGTATAAAGCTGCAAACATTTGTGGCAAATCGCAAGCTCATTTGCATGTGAAAATAATGAGTGGGAAATTTGCGGCAATGTTTGCGGTATGTTTTGGCTTGGAGACATCAGTTGGGGAAAAAAAATTATTTCAGAGATGTAGCAAGTTATTACATTTAAAGAACGATTGTGACAATATTTTTTAAATATCTTATTAATGATTCACAATAAAATCTGGTAATGTGTAAATAGTAGTTAAAAATTTAGTTTAGTAAAGCGTGAGAAAGTAAATAGGATTTAATTTCATGTTCACTTTAAATGATCCTGTCTGCTCTCCTATAGGTTCAGATCACTCTCAGTACTCATGAGTGTGGAGGACTTTCACAGCGTGACATCACCCTTGCGACCTTCATAGATCAGGCCTCAGTCCTCTGAGAGGACCCTCTCTCATGAGAGCTTGTTGGACGACCTCTCTGCAGCCTGTGTATCTGGACCAATAACGCTGACTTCATGCTTGGCACTATATCGGTTTTGACTGTATAGTCTCCTTCAAGTCTGCCTGTTTCAATCAACCTTTTCCTGAGAAGTATTAATGGAGTGGTTAAGATAACTTTTTGTCTGTAAAATCATTCCAAATCCACAGTAAACTTCTTAAAGATCAGACCATTAAATAACACTAAAGATATGTATTACTGTGTTCTTTGGGCTATTGTCTTTCTTTTTTTTTACTAAAATATATAGTGCCAATGTGGGAAAAGTCTGAGATCTGTAATCCCTAACAGGATACAGTGATAAAATGGCAGACCCTGTGCCTCAACAATGAATTGTATTAAACCGTAAACATTAGCTCATTAACTGTGAGATCAATACCTCATCTGGCAAGTGTCAAATCACTTGCCTTTTTGTTTAATCATTACACAAATAAAGTCTTTAGCTCAGAAACTATATTATATCTTCAATAATCTGGGTAAATCCTGTCATACAGAAATAATTAAAGGTGCACTCTTATCATTTTTCAATATGAAAAAGTTTGACCCCTGAAGAGATGAATACTTTTAAAAGTAGGCTATGTTTAAAATCATGTACTCACTTGAGATGATGATTTCTGTCATATCAATATTCTTATTAAATATGCTCATATTTTACATGGAATGGGACCGCTAGTGTGATCACACAACCAACCGGATTAATCCCTGTATAAATTAATGCGAATAAAGCATTTCTATGGGCATCAGTTAACTGACAACTTTTCCATGATGCTATCTACAACTCTAGGTGTCCGCACAAATTACTGAGTATCTGAGAATGTAATTGTCTTCTAACACAGTGTGGTTCTCAAAAAGGGGGTCGGGACCCACTAGGGGGGCTCAGCACGCTTCCAGTGGGGCCTCAAGATCTATTAAAATTATTTAAAATATGATAGATTATTATAATTTTTATATTATTATTATAATTCAATTTACTAAAAATGTAATAACTCTCTTCAACAGCATGTCCTTTTATGAAGAATATAGGCCTACAGTTCTAGACATTTCTGGAATCACAAGTTTTAAGGAAATGTCTTATAATAGGTATATCTTATAAATATCTAATAGGCTATGGGGGTGGGTGTCTTCTCCTAAATTTGAGGGCCATGGAGTCACATTTTAGGCCTTCGGTGTGATTCATGCTATTAAGAAAAAAACAGTTTATGCCCATCATACATTATGTGGCAGTCAACAACCACAACCGACATATTATAAACACGTCCATGCACGAAAGCCAGAACTTGAAACAACACTTAATGCTCAAGCAAACCAAATTTTAACTGCAGCATGATTGTTTTGTGAAATTAATGTGTTAACTATAAATGTATTCCATTCCCCGATATTAGGAACCGCAACACTCCCATTATCTTAGCAGGAGTTTGATTCTCATTAGAAATGTCTCCTAGTTACCCAAATGATAAACAATGCAGCAGCGCTAGCATTTGGGCTTCAGGTGTACAATTATCAAAAGAGATTATAATGATTTGTACACCCGTTTCTGCAAGCGTTTGTTAGTTGCTCATTCGTTTGCACTGTTGATGGATTCTTTGGTACTTCTGAAGGCCTTAGGGGGTGGAGCTCTGTCTCAAGCGATGGCGCTGTTTCGGGCATGTGATTTGTGAAACAGTTGTTAAACTTCTTTGCTTGTAAGCATCAAGGAATACATTCTGACTGGATACACTTTTCGTTTTTATCTATTTGTAGATTTATTAAGAGTGGAAAGCTGTTAAAAACATAGACAAAAAGGTGATTGTACGGAGCCACTGGAGTGACCTGTGCAACAAAAACTTTTTTTTTAAATCACAGATACTCTCACGTGCGCACGCGTTACAGTGTCCGGTGTGTATAACTCTTTTCCGATTGCGTCCTTGCCATCATACTGAGGGCATGGATGCGCATTAATTTTTGTGAAAGTGTTCACATTTGTTACAATTATTTCAAAGTTTAAAATTGAACTGTGAGCAATGCCCCTTGTTTGTTACTTCAACAGTCATAAACTATTAAATTAATAATTCACCCAAAAATCTAAATTCTGCCATTTTCTCACTCTCAAGTTGTTCCTAAATCACATTAATTTCTTTATTGTGTAGGGCGCAAAAGGATATGAAAGGCAGAATGTTATGGACTGAGAGTCTCAGTCACCATTCACATTCATTGTAAAGAATATTGATGCAGTGAATTTGAATGGTGACTGAGACTCTGAAATATGTTTCAGCTGGCAACACTTCTTTTAACCCTAACTGATGCAGATGGATCCTGTGGTCGTGGAAAAGATGTCACTGTGTTTCAGAAGGGGCAAATTATTGACCAGCATCAAGCAAAGAAAACAACAATCTCTAAGGAGATTGCTGCAATCACTGGAATTGGGTTAACAACAGTCCAAAGTATTATTAAAACCTGGAAGGATAGTGGTGAACCGTCAGCTTCGCGGAAGAAATGTGGTCAGAAAAAAATCTTGAATAATCGTGAATCACTAAAACAGAACTCACAGCTATGTTTAATAGAGAAAGAGCATTTACACACAGTGCGACGAGAATTTACAGGATTGGGACTCAACAGCTGTGTGGCCACAAGAAAGCCACTTGTTAGTGAGGCTAATCGGGAAAAAAAACTTCAATTGATAGGGAGCATAAAGATTGGACTGTGGAGCAATGGAAAAATGTAATGTGGTCTGATGAGTCCAGATTTACCAGCGATGGGCGCATCAGGGTAAGAAGGGAAGCACATGAAACGATGCACCCGTTATGAATAGTGCCCACAATAAGCCTCTGGAGCCAGTGTTTTGACCTGGGGTTGTTTCAGTTGGTAAGGTCTAGGCTCAGCAACATTATGCTATAATAAAATAAAGTCAGCTGACTAATTGAATGTACTGAATGAACAGGTTATCCCATCAATCAGTTATCCCATAATACTTCTTATGCTCGTTTCAATGGAAACAACATCACCCTCATGGAGAGAGGTCTCGCAGCCGAAGCTACAGAAGTTAATCATTCCGATGGTTGAATATCCGTAAAGCCGCTGACCCAGATGGCATTCTGGGCCGCATCATCAGAGTGTGCGCGAACCAACTGGCTGGTGTTTTTACGGACATTTTCAACCTTTCCCTCTCACTGTCTGTGGTCCCGACATGCTTTAAAACGTCCACCATGGTGCCTGTACCAAAGCAAGCCAAAATCACTTGCTTAAATGACTGGCGCCCTGTTGCTCTGACCCCCATCATCAGCAAATGTTTTAAGCATCTAATCAGAGATAACATCTGCTCTGTGCTGCCTGCCTCACTGGACTCACAGCAGTTTGCTTACCACAACAACCGCTCCACTGATGATGCCATTGCATCTACACTACACACTGCTCTCTCCCACCAGGAAAAAAGGAACACATATGTGAGAATGCTGTTTGTAGACTACAGCTCAGCATTCAACACCATAGTGCCCTCCAAGCTTAAAGTGAAACTCCAGGCTCTGGGCTTAAACAGCTCGCTGTGCAGCTGGATCCTGGATTTCCTGTCAGGTAGACGCCAGGTGGTTAAAATGGGCAGCAACATCTCCTCATCATTGATCTGATCACTGACAATGATGAAACAGCTAACAGAGAGGTGGTGCACATTCTGACACGCTGGTTTCATGAGCACAACCTCTCCCTCAATGTCAGTAAGACCAAGTAGCTTGTGGTGGACTTCAGAAGAAAAGACAGAGAACACAGCCCCATCACAATCAATGGAGCACCGGTGGAGAGAGTCATCAGGTTCAGGTTCCTCGGCGTCCACATCACTAAAGAGTTCACCAGCGCCTTTTCTTCCTGAGACGGCTGAGGAAATTTGGAATGCACCACCACATCCTCACACGGTTCTACACCAGCACTGTAGAGAGCATCCTGACTGGGTGCATCACTGCCTGGTATGGCAATAGCACCACCCTCAACCACAAAACCCTGCAAAGGGTGGTGCAAATTGCCAGACACATCATCGGAGGTGAGATTCCCTCCCTCCAGAACATCTACACCAGGTGGTGTGTGAAAAAAGCTTGGAGGATTATCAGAGACTCCAGCCACCCGAGCCATAGGCTTCTCTCACTGCTACATCAGACAGGCAGTATCGCAGCATCAGGACCCAAACCAGCCGACTTCATTACAGCCTCTTCCCCAATCAATCAGACTTTTGAACTCTTGATCACTCACAATATATCAGCACCACACTTTATTAGCCTCAGACTGGACTCACATTTTATACTTCTCTTAATAACACACTGGCAAATGACAGCTGAATGTCAACAGAACACCATTTATTTCCACTGATTACATGGGGGGAGGGGGGGTACATTGTATTTTTTTTTTGTATACACTTTTTATTTTTGTGTATACTGTATATTATTAGGTGTGTATTTTATATTTTGTGTAAACTGTGTTATGTGTAAATCTGATGTTTATTGTAACTGTTAAAATGCTCTGTCACTTGGATCTGCACCCAAGACTTTCACCCACTGTTACACTTGTGTATATGGTTGAGTGACAATAAAGGGATTTGATTGATCAATGTATTTTTTCTTCCCTGACCGCACAGGCATATTCCAGAATGACAATGCCAAGATTCATCGTGCTCAAATTGTGAGAGTTCAGGGAGCATGAGGAATAATTTTCATACATGAATTATCCACCACAGAGTCTTGACCTTCACCCAATTGAAAGCCTTTGGGATGTGCTGGAGAAGACTTTAAGGAGTGGTTCGACACTCCTGTCATCAATACATGATCTCAAAAACGAATGCAACTCTGGACAGAAATAAATGTGATGTTGCATAAGGCTTTCAAAATAATGCTTGTTTGACCACCTTTACAAAGCTAAAGGTGGTCAAACAAAATATTAGAGTATGCAACTTTACTTTGGTCAGGCAGTGTACATTGCACAGGCGTTGTCTCGGGAAATGTTAAAGGTGCACTCAGTAAGTTTTTGTTCATGTCCTCTTGGATTTACACCTAGGGTTTTCAGTTAAAAATGCAATTGTAGAAAATCCCTATCCAGTAAGCCATGAGTAATTTAATCCACAAGTGAATGGGTTTAATAGCAGGGCAGTTACTAGCAAGTAGTATTTGGCAGGTCATGTGATCCTAACATGGAAGCCTCCACAATGGGGACCCTCTTTATGTACAATAAAACAGCTTTTATAAGGTCACTGATATGACTGCAGTCTTCTTCTAATTTGATTATAAATGGCAATTCATTTCTTTAGGACTAAAAAGTATTTAATAAGGAAAAACATTACTAAGTGCACCCTTAAACTCGAAATATTAACAAGATATGAATGATGCAATATTCTGTCAAATTGATTTTTAAGTAAACCTTTATTGATTTATATTGGAACAACAAACACAAAAACAGGACAAAACTGAAATGGATTGCATGATGTGGAAAAGGCCTAGTCCCTGAGGCTGATGTAGCTACTTGTTAACCTAATAGCACACACCCTGACCATCTGTGGAAGGCATGTAGGTGAATGCTGTTGATTTTGTGCTTTATACAACCATAACTGTAAAGGTCGTGCAATGTTTTAAAAGTTCAGGACATCAAGGTGCCTCAGTTTCAGGTAGTTACAGTAAAAACAGAGGTATTGTATGAAGACATTTATGCTTTAATTTAGCTAGAGGGGCAATTGTTTGGCAAATACCCACATCTGTGTCTAAGCCTAAAGCATGTTACTGTTTTTAAAGTACATTGTACTACAGTGGTATCATACAAAACGGCCCTGGACATTTTATTGCCCCCACACCACTGAAGCCCTCAAAACTGTTTAAACATAATGGGGGGAAAAAACAAGTTACAAATAAACCAGACATGAAATATATGAGACATTAGTTATATATTAGCGATTTACAATATAAAAACACACACAGTGGTCACAAATATTATGAGTGCTTACATTGAGGGATTACATTGCTGACAAGATCTGGTGTGATGTTTCCATGGTACCATGTCATCACTTTCTCATATCACAGACTCCCCCTTCATGCAAAATATATTTCCCTTCTTGCTGTTCCAGGCCTTAGCTGTCATTTGGACGATTTGAACTGGAAAAAAGATCCCAATCAAATACAACACAACATCATCATATGAGATTCATGAATCAAGGTAGGCAGGGTCTCTGACTCATATTCCTTGAAAACCATTATCAGTGAGCACCATAACCTAGAGCATGGCATTGACTGATGACCAAACTAAGGAACACATCATCCACTTAAGTGACAATTCTCAAGACCAAAAAGGGGAAGCAATCAATAATTAAAAGTACAATTGTTTGAACAAAATCTGCGGTAGATAGGGTGAAAGTACATTATTTACAAAAATACCTAATTGATGGGAAATTGTCAAGTGTAGAACAAGGAAATGTGGTTGAACTACAGAGCCTGAAGCAAACACTTGACAAATTTGTGAAGTTGTGCTTTGATATAATTTGCCACAAGTAATTTAAAATCAGTGAGATACTGTTTCTGAAGTAAGACTATGCTTGTAGTCTATGCAATGAGTCTATGCTTGTTCTTGGGAATTAAACATACAGTAAATAAACCTAAAACATTAGCAATACTGGTTCCCCTGAGCAGTAGCAGTAATACAATCCTAAAACAGTATGTTGTGTTTTTCAAGTCCCTTTTGACAAGGAGATGATGGGAATATTGGCTTTAGTCCATGCTGATATTATTTTGGATTTTATCCAAATCTGCAATTTTTAATTCCTGGAAACAGTCAATATAGTTTGTGGGAAACAAATTCACCAGATGTAAAATCATTTTGATAATGGTATCCTGAGATTTAAGCGTAAGAAAATACTTCTTCAAACAGAATGGTGGGAGTGTGATAAATTACATATGGTGAAGACCTGTCATTAAAAGGATAAACTGAAGAAATTAAACAATAGTAAAACTGCAGTCAGTGGTCACAAAAATAAAATTAGACTAAGATGTCCTAGAACCTTCACAGACTCACACAGATACTTGTGCAGCTCCCTTTATAGTTTTAAGTACTATAGAGAGGAATAAGGATGGTCCTCTGTCACAAATGCCAAAATATCAGGTGACTAGGATGGTTTATACTAGTTGTAAATAGGCGACTGAATGGACAAAACAAGTAAATGAACAATTAGATGATTGTGGTGAACATCCCTTCAGCCAGCTAAGGGTGGAAACTATGACAGTCAATCTCAGTGCACTTTGGAGTTGCCATTCACGTGGTTCTTATGATTTTTGTGGGTCTTGCTTTGCATCTTGGGCACCTCAGTGCTATAGAGGCAGTCCAAAAAGCCTTGTGAGACTTCGGTCACCATCGATCGGTCAGGAATAGACTGGGCCATGCCATAGATGGCTCCCTGAAACATAGAAGATTAATACAGATTTAAAGTCGCTGTAAGCGATTTCACCAAGCGAACTAGACTGAATTAGCCATGCACCATCTTTCCAAAATACCGCACTCCAGAGATAATAATGCAGACAAGGTTGTTTAAAACAGCTGCAAAATAGCATCCTCAACAGAAAACTGTTATGAACAACATGGCTTAAAAAATGGCAGTAAGCCTCAATAATTCGCTGCAACTACAATATTATGAGAACACACAAAATGATTGACACGCCGAAAGTGTCATTGTCCACAGACACATTTTTACTTGCTGTTTACAGAGTCTAGAGCTGTCACAAAGACAACTGAGATATCTTACAGCACTTGTTTCATTCATATCTTTCAGGGAGGGTGTTTTTGCATTCTTTCCATGAACAAAAAAAAAATATCTTAAAGCACTTTTAACAATGGCCATTTCATTATGGTTTATCAGTCGAGACAATATATGCCACAAATAGACTGAACTGGACTGGTTTGCCACTGAGCATTTAGACAGCAAAAATATATATACACACATACTGTGCAAAAGTCTTAGGCACATAAGATGTTTCACAAAAATATTTGTCTTAAGATGGTTATTTATATGTACTACTTAATGTGTCAATAGGAAATATACATTTTATACTCCCAAACATTCATTTTGCAAATAGAATAGAATAGGTTAACAGGGAGCCCTGCAACAGATGGCATGGCCCTCACAGAGCCAGCCACTGAACATCGGGTCAGTCTGGGATTACACAAAGAGACAGAAGTAATTGAGACAGCCTAAATAAATAAAATAACTTGGGTGAATTCTCCAAGAAGCTTGGAACATCCTATCTGCCAACAAACAAGAAAAACTGTGTCCAGGTGCAAGTAGTAGAATTGGTGCTGTTTTGAAGGTAAAATAGTTCACACCAATTATTGATTTAGCTCTTTTAATTGATTAATGAAAACTACTTGTCATAATTTTTATAATAAATACTCACTTTGAAAGTTTTTCACAAGTGCCTAAATCTTTTCAGTACTGTATTTCTAAGGATCTTTTTGAAAAGTAATGTGCAATCTGTCATGAAATCAAGACAGCCTGTTCCCTGTTTGAACTTTTGTCTACTAAAATGGAAGCTCACCATTCCAGTGGTCTTCTCATTTGGATTCTTCATGATAATAGCTACTTCTTTCTTCACATCATTGATGAACTGTTCAGCTACACCACGCTGCGTATGAAGCATTGTTACACAAATATGTATGCTGAAAGGGAACAACAAAAGAACAAATGATCCAAATAACTTTTCTGAACAGTGCATTTTTTCTATGAATACTATAAAATGTTAGAGGTGTAATGTAAAATGTATTTTACAGAATTAATGCATTGACAGAAATGTTTTTGTTTATTTTTTTGCAATTTAAAATAAACTTTCATGCAATTTAACAGGCATTACTATACTTTGTATAACATCTGAGTGTTTTAGTGTAACCTTTAAAAATAGAAAGTGGTCGAGATCCAACTAAAAATAGATATTCTCTTTTTTACCATACCTAGATGGGAACTGCAGAGTGTTGAGATTCCAGCCCTTTGATGTCAGTGCATTGGATAAGCGGAAGATATCAAAGACATCAGAGCCTATTGCCACCACGGACACCTCTGGATCTCCAAACACAAAAACCCCCTCCACTTTATGGATTCTATGAGCAGAAAGAGCTCTCTTTACAGATTCACTGCACACACTATCCATTCTATAATATTATAATATCTAGCATCTTCATGCAAATGCTGCCTGCCATATTAAAATGTTTACACATTCAAACAAACACCTTTTCTGTGTCTCCTATTTACAATTACACATTACATTATTACTGACCCTGTTTTGATTTTGCGGGCCGTCTCAATGATTTTCTTGGTGGCCTCAACGTATCCGTTCTCACCCATGTGCATCATAGTGGCCCAACAGGCAGCAATGATTCCCCCAGGGCGAGAGCCAGCCATGGATGGAGATGCATAAATTCCTCCCTGCCAATCAGGTGCAACAAAATACTGATAGTGGCGATATTTCCTGTCACTGTAGAGCACCACTGAGGAGCCTTTTGGGGCATAGCCATACTGTGGGGAAAGAGACATTTTAGAATATATAAAAACTTTGCACTGACTTAAGTCACCATTACATTGATGTTTGGACAGATAACAATACAAATGTCAGTTGTAGTTCAGTCAGAGAAATGTCTTTTTGAATTGAACATCTACATAAACTACTTTAAATGTCAACTTTTATTTTCAATTTCAATTTTCAGTAGTTCATGTGCATAAATTTCTTTCTCATACAAGTACAAAATGTATTTATTTATTATTTCTTTCATGGTCATGTTCTCACCTTGTGCGTATCAGCTGAGATACTGGTCACACCTTTAACCCGGAAATCAAAAGGATCGAGTTTGTAACCAGCCTTTTGCATAAAAACTATTAGAAACCCACCCAAACAAGCATCCACATGGAAAGGGATGTTGTATTTTACTGCCAGCTAAAAGAAAAAATATATATAATGAAAGGACATAATACACCTTGGCTTAGTATATAAAACCATGTGTAAGCATTGGATTTCATGTTATCTGGAAAAACAAATAAAAAATTAGCCATTACCTTTGCGACTTCTCCTACAGGGTCCATAATTCCATGAGGAAATTGAGGAGCTGAACACACCAGCATTGCGGTGTTCTTAGAGATGGCCCTTTTCATGGCCTATGAGCAGAGCAAAATGTACTCATTAAACCTTCATGAACATTCATAAATGTTGGCAATATTGAAGGAATAAAAATGTGCAGTTTATTTAAGGTGATCAAGACCGCATTACTTTCACATCGACTTTCATGGTCTTCTTGTCCAGAGCTATGTGAATAAGCTTCATCCCAAAATAATGTGCTGCTTTGTCGAACGCTGCATGGACACTCACTGGTGCAATGCTACAGCATAGACAAAACCACAACAATCTCTTTATACAGTGGGTCTGAATGAAATAATTATCATTAAAATGTGGTGAGTTTAAATACTTTCTCCTATCCTGGTTTAATTTGCAAAGCCAATTCTAAGTGAGCCAACCATAGGGTGATTTCATCCAAATGGTAAACACTGTGGATCTGTGGTGAAATCAAAACATTGCTCTGATTGTTTGAGCATCCCATCCAGCCTAACACAGCAACACTGGATCAAACAATAGAATGAGTTTGGTTGGCAACCACTGTTGATTACACTAAACAGAAAGAGAGTATTATGACTGAAAGGCTGAATGTTTGGTCTAGACAGAGACAGTACATACATCTCTGGGTGTTTGATCCCACGCTCATGGGCCATGTCTCTGTACGCCTTGCATGCCATCAGGATGCTTTCAGTTCCACCCGAAGTAACCTTTTTATGACAGGAACAAGTGAAACAAATGGTTCTGTTTAAGCGAACATCCCTCTAATGACAAATTGCAACTTCATGTTATAAAATACACTTATTACAGCGGGCAGATGAACAAGCAAACACATTTCAGTAAATTACTTGCAGGAACAGTATATTTCTACAATTTCAATGGGGGTATTCATAATGGGATACTTAATGCATTTTACTAAATTACATGAAGGACCCAGGGTAAATGCGTAGATAGCAATAGTAGCGGTTTGAAACATAGTATAAATCCATGTAAACTTAATTTCTCCCAAATGAAAATAATACGAGATGCTTTCCACATCTGGCTATTCACTCAAACGCAAGTCTACTGTATGTCAAACAAACAACTGTATTTGAAAATAATGTGCAACAGAAAATCTTTGACAAATGGCCTTTGCAAGTGAGTAATGGAAAACTGAGGGTTCAACAAAAATGCTGTAAATTGTGGGAATTTAATACGATTTTGATAGAGCTGCACGATTATTACAAAAATCATAATTGTTGATTATCTCTCTTTATATTGTGATTACTAACTCAGATTAATATAATTTACCGTACTTAAAAAACAGCATGCCATTTTCTTTATGTTTCATGTGTTAAGGATGCCTCTGATTTTCCATTGCATTAAAGGAATAGTTCTCCCAAAAATGAAAATTCTCTCATTATTTACTCACCCTCATGCCATCCCTGATGTGTATGACTTACTTTCTTTTGCTGAACACAGAACGATTTGTAGAAGAATATTTCAGCTCTGTAAGTCCATTTAATGCAAGTGAACGAGTACCAAAATTTTGAAGGTCCAAAAAGCATATAAATGCAACATAATCCATAAAGACTCCAGTGGTTAAATCCATATCTTCAGAAGCTATATGATAGGTGTGGGTGAGCAACAGATCAATATTTAAGTCCTTTATAATATAAATGATCCTTCCTGCACAGTAGGTGGCAATATGCATGAAGAATGTGAATCACCAAAAACAAAAGTAAAGATTGATAGTAAAATAGGACATAATATTGATCTGTTTCTCACCCACACTTATCATATAACTTCTGAAAATGTGGATTAAACCACTGAAGTCTTACTTTTATCTGGAATATATGTGCTTCTAAAAACAATTTTGTTTTGTGTTCAGCAGAATAAAGAAAGTAATACACATCTACTACTCCCTTTAATGTACATAAGACATTTATCATTTTCAATGCTCATCCATTGCATATTAATTTTGTAAATAGCAAATTTATCAAAATGGATGTTGACTTTAATGGAATTCTGTAATTGACACGTTTCACGATTACTTGATTGCTGCAGCTGTAATTGTAATCTCTTCAATCGATTAATTGTGCAGCCCTACTTGGCATATGGTCTCCTAAACTTCAGACAACACTAATAGCGAGACAGTGAGAAGAACTGACTGTGCCGCAGGAGTTTGTTCCTCCGTTAAAGAGAGCACACGTCATCCGCACCACTTCTGCCTCCATTTTCCTAACCCCAGGGAATAGGTCTGGATGCAGAGGGTTGGTCCAGGCAAAATCACCATACACCTACAAATAAGAGAGACACAATATGGAATGTTATTGGCCTTCCTTATTCTAAGAAGCTGTGGCTAAAGGGGAGTAATTTCCAATAACCTTTGTTGGATGGTTGCAAAAGGGCATTATACCTTCACTAGGAGATCTGTGAGCTTCTCATCTCCCCAGTAGACTGCACCTGACACCTTGCCTTTAGCCCAGTCTACTTCACCTGGAACCAGAGGTATAAAATATTTAATGAGGATGCTCCCTAAACAGAACAACTGTGGAACTTTAGTGTGGTAAATAAACTTGCTTTTGTTTCTTAGAGAACATCAGGGTGATACTTTAATTTTTATTAATACGCTGAAACCCTTTGGGATTATCGCCATTACAAAAAATAGGAGTCGGGACAAGCTCAAGTGACTCACTCAGTGTCTCATACTCTCTGATCTTGTCAAGGAGCTGTTTGTGTGTGAGGCCTTGTGCTGGAAGTTGTTTTGTGTAGCTCATGCCTTCCTTCAGTGTGCAGAGACTCAGTGACATGTCATCCAATGCTTTGTTGAGCTGACTCTGAATCTGAAGAGGTAAAGATGGGGAAAACAAAAGGTGTACATCATACCAACATTTTTCAAAAACAAATTACATTAATTTGTTGACAGGTTAGAGGAATTAAAAGGAAAATCAATAATTATTTAATTATGTTTTTGTTGACATGATGTAACTTTCTCAACCAATGGCTTGTTCAAATGGACCTAGGGTGTTTAGGACAAATGTAATTTGCAATGTTCAAAAGTTAGTTCACCCAATATTGAAAATTCGGTGGTCATTTTCTAACTTTTTCCCTTGGAACAAAAGAGAAATGTTGATTCTCAGTCAGTCTGAGAATCAACATTCTACCTAACATCTCATTTTGTGTTCCATGGAAGAAAGAAATTCACATGGGTTTGGAACATCATGAGGGTGAGACATCATTTTCATTTTTGCTAGTTAAAATCTAAAAGGACAAAAGGTTCAAATCAACCTGCAAACAGTTCTGGCTGGAATCAGACATGCTATGTTACATTCAGGAACATGACTCGCGATAAACCCTGACATTATCACATGCCAGGGTCATATGTACAAGTGTGTCAAAGGTTTAATTTCCCGTTTAGTATTACGCTAGTGACATAATAACACATCAGTGAGTCAAAATGACAAGTCTGGAGAATTTCAGGGAGAAAAGGGAACTAGAAAACCACAATATGCTTACTGATGCTCCGACAAATGGGATTTTTCTGATGAGTTTGAAGAATTGCTTCTTTACTCTTGATATCAGACCTAGAAAACACCAACAAAAAAAGAACAAATTGTGGTCAGGACAAGACATTAAATAATATAAAGAATATTTTTATTTTTTCGAGTTGCTTTGACAAATTCCAGCCCATTAACTGCTTGAGATTGTTCAATCTCTTATTTTCAATTGAGAATAAACAGAAATGTGAGAAATCTGATGTTTCAAACACTATACTTTTAATATAAAACACTATACATTTAATTTTTAATGTACAATAAAACTAATAAATGAGCCCTTAAAATTAAATGCTTGCTTCTTTCCCCACAGTTCAAGTAAATTCTTTGTTTTTAAATGAAAAATCAACCATAACATGGAACAATGCATCAAAATACACAGAAATACAGAGAAATGGGTATCTCAGTTAACAACAGTTTATGAAGTGCCACAGATTTTGTTATTGTTAAAGTGGCCTTGACATTTTGTGTCTTTGTTTAAAGACTTCCTGGCTAGAGAATACCAAACCATGACAATGTCACATGCTTTGCGACACTTTATACAATTAGCTAACACTACATATTTTTGTGCCGTACATTGTTGTTTTAATTCAAAGTATCCAAAACACAGTAGCTTATGAATGTGAAAACGTATGGAGAAAAAAAAGGTACAATTATTTTAATTGTATTTCAAGGTTGGTTAATAGAGAAATACTTAGTAACCTGAGAAAAGAACCTCAATATGTACCTAACAACATATTCTGTAGTATGTCTAATGTAATTCTAAAGCACCCTTTAGGCCTCTAATCAGATGTACAATTAATTCTTGATATTTTTTTTTTAACTAGCACTTGACTTACTCTCCTGTTGGAAAAGGAAGCCTTTTAGCCACATTGCACCGAGGGTGGACAGCAAAGTGGCAGCAATGATCTGCCATGGCTCCAGACCAGCACACTGAGAGTTCACATAGCGGCGCGCCTCCTCTGTGTAGAGCAGTAAAAACTCCTTATACACCTCTAAGGCACTCTGCATGGGGAAAAGTAATACTGCAGTTACAATCAGTGCAAATAGATTGAAATACTGATGGAAGTCTTGGGATTTGTAAAATGAACCCTCATTTCTTCTGAGCAATCAACTGAAAAATATTTTAACATATATAAAATAAGATGATGCATACAGAGAGCAAGAACTGATACCTTGCCTGCAGTTAATATCAACAAGCAGCAGATACAGTACAAATAATCAATGACCAATGAACATTGACAGACGATTAAAAAAAAACTTTGTTGGTCCATTCTTCAGGTTTAGGAATTGATTGAAGTGTTACTACTGCAAACATGCTGATAATCTATTACCAGAGTAGTATAATGCCTTAATGACCACCTGTATCAAATTAAAAATACCAATAAAATCATTCCAAATGACAATACAATACTCACTATAGCAGACTGAGCCATACTTAATCTTCTCAAGAGCTTGAACTCACTAATAAATGATACATAAATTCAACTGTGGAAGGAGTGACTGTGACAAACGTCACACACAAGAATCCAGCATGGCTTAGCAGACTACTGCTTTCACCCTATGAAATATTGTTCCCTCTGGCCACGCCTTTTTCATTATGAGAGAAACTCTGATAAACAAAACAAAAAGCAAACATAATAGACCCAAAATGAGCTACAAAAGATATTGGTACAACAATCTATGCCCTATACAATTGCTTCCAGCCCATTATATAGAAAAGCATATTTATAAACTGTTAGTTTATGTTGCTTTTACAGGCTGTAAAACTAAGCATATCTGTTTGCTGGTGGACAGATTTCACAATAACTAATTTTTACAGCACAATATGGTCATGCTTGATAACAATCTTGATGCAGATTGTGTCCTAATAGCACTGCCATAACATCACTCAGGAAAGCTAAAGGTCCACCGAAGAAGGTCTTAGCTAAAAATATTCATATGAGCATGTCATCTCATACTAATTTTAACAATGCAACAAGTAGGCTACAACAAGGCTTTTGCATAACCCTTGCGATCACACATACACTATTCCTTCATTTAAAAAGGCTTGCTAAAAGTTTAATTTACATTTTGTTTACTTCTAGCATGTAAAGAGCACAGTGGATTGTTACACTTGGAACCTTATCTTATCTTTAATGTAGAACAATGATTGACTTGTATTTAGGCTAGACAATTAAAAGGACTTTAAAGGGTATGAAGTTTTGTCAAGGAGATAATGAATGACTCCAGCACTGTCCACCATCATCAAAGATATAATGAAGGAATCTGGCATTCTGGGCATTGTTATCACAGAGCTGAACACCACCCCCTGAATGCAGTTTTGAGTCCACGATGAGCTTTCCGACAGGTTTGGCAGGGTTTGTTAAGTAAAGTGGATACAGAGGAGCAGGTAAACAGGTCGTGCGAGCGAGCAACTGAAAATTTGACCAGGACTGATGCACACAGGAACATTTCACACTTTGTTTTGTTTGGAAACTAATTTGCAGTGATCCCATATATTTAAAGACAGCATCCCTTTTAGACTTACATAAGACCTATAGGCAGCCTGTCAGTATTCAATGCACAATCTGTCATAAAACAAGTGCGATTATATTATGTTATCTTGGGGCAAAAGGCAGAGTGTGTTGAGACACATTGCAAAATAGATGGTTTTGCACGTCTGCTTAGATATACAACATAACTTCTGTAACATGAAAGATAACACGACTGAGGTAAAATACCATATGTGAATCATAAGGCACTTGCAGGAGTATACTTTGATTAACAAAAGAAGTTTTTGGAACATAAGTGAAAAGCCAGTGCGAAAGGAGCTGTGGCCCTTAAGCACTTATTTAAAGCCCCCTTGTGTAACTGCAGAGAATCACACCCAACAGCCAGGCGTTGATTTTTTTGTCCTTTGTTCAGAGTAAAAGAGTTCATGTTTCTAATGGAAACAGCTCATGGTGTGAATGGTGTTAAACAGCTCAGTTAACTTTGATAAAAACATCATCTCCAGTAATGCGTTCTGTAAAAATGTCTATGATAAAGAGTTTTAGTAAAGAAACAATTACGCCTAATAGACAAGAAATTGAGTTGTCTTACCAGATAAATGTGTTTTTTTCCCTTTATACATTAATAGAGCCAGATGCTCAATATCACACATTAAATCACATAATGCATCATGTGAGCATCAGAATAAACAACAACAACAACAAAACAGTCTCAGCAGATGCTGTTGGGCAGCAGTCAAAACAGATCTGCCCCTATTGTACACTGCCCTGTTAAGAACAGGACTTCCTCTGTGTTTGAGTCATCACAGGAAGTCTTCTGATCAACAAGCACACAATGAAATATCCCAAAATAAAAAATTCCCTTCTGCACCTGGTTGCAATCTAATTTTACATCTGCATAGTAACAGAAATAGCCTACATAGGACAGCATTATGAACAGTTTATGAAGGTTTATTTTCCTGTAGCCAAAATATTAACTCTTTAATTCTAAATCTTTTTATTTCAAACACTTCAAATGGACGTTTAATATCATATAATGTTATGAAATATTATATAATATTATCACATTCAGGATAAGATGCACTAATAGGTTTCAGCGGAACCTCAAACTAGGTTCCACCAGCACAATGTAGTATCAAATCTAGTTCAGTTACACTGTAACACTATTACAGTTCTAGATGTAAATGAAGTCGCCTAACGACACAAAGTAACAAAATACAATTGACCACACATGATGCTCACATTCTAAATTCTACAAGCTTTCCACCAGCTATAAAACGCAGTTCACGTGCCGCTTGTGTCATTGTAGCCTACTCATGTGTTTAGATATCTGGAGCAGATTGTTTTTAAAGAAGAGATGCTTTATGTAATTGGCACCATGCCCACTCACCATGTAGTCCATTTTGTTTGCCACGGTTATTCCCCGTCTAAAAATGTCGATTCTTCAACTTCTTGAGGATAAATGGGGAAGAAAGCTGGAAAAACCTTTATTAGGCTTGTTTTGAACGCAAATGCCCCGTTGCATGACACAATCAGAGGCGGAACATGATATCAGGAAGTACCGTGTGAGAGAAAGGGGAACGCGATTTGCTTTCAGGCAGGTCCTCGCTTTCGTAGATCTTTACATCTCGAAAACGTCCTTCATCGAAGCGGATGGTCTAGCGCAGATGAGATCAGAAGCTGTGAAAGTCCAACATCCTAACGTTTCGCAGTCTACAGATTCGTCACGCTTTTTTAAAATTATTATTTACTCCAAACCAACAATTACAAGCATTATACATCCTGATTATGACATTAAACATGGGTCCCAAAAAACAGAGAACACATATTTTTTTTTCTTTTTTAAACCAATAGGCTAATAATAATAATAAAAAATATATATGTAGCCTATTGTATTTACAATAATACATAATGACAATTATATATACACTCACTGAGACCTTTATTAGGAACACCTGTACACCTAATTATTAATGTGATTATCTAATCAGCCAATCATGTGGCAGCAGTGCAATTCATACAAGCATGCAGATATGGGTCAGGTGCTTCACTTAATGTTCATATCCACCATCAGAATGGGGAAAAAATGTTTTATCTCAGTGATTTTGACCGTGACATGATTGTTGGTGCCAGATGGGCTGATTTGAGTATTTCCGTAACTGTTGATCTCCTGGGATATTCATGCACAACAGTCTCTAGAGTTTACTCAGAAAGGTGCCAAAAACAAAAACATCCAGTGAGTGGCAGTTCTGCAGATGGAAACGCCTTGTTGATGAGAAAGGTCAATGTAGAATGGCCAGTCTGGTTCGAGCTGACAAAAAGGCTACGTTAACTCAGATAACCACTCTGTACAATTGTAGTGAGCAGAATGCGCAACACGTCAACCTTGAGGTGGATGGGCTACAACAGCAGAAGACCAAGTCAGGCAGTTTATTAGGCTCAGAGTGTTCCTAATAAAGTGCTCAGTGAATGTGTATAAGCCCGATGTTTCTGCACCCTCTAACACTTTTTCCTTATTACATAAGGATTTATAACAACTCTAGTTTATTTTATTTTATTTTTTTTTTTAAATAAAGATAATAATTTGTTTTAAGGCACTTACATTTGTGGATTATAGCATATCCCTAAAATAAAATCATCATCCTTTTTTTCAGGGAGGACAGTGGATACATATAATGTAGACCTTCTTGGTAATCATTTATTTAATACTTATTTAAAATTAACTTTTTAAATAGTACATCAACTATTACTGTTATTATTATTATTGCATCTTTAATTTATCATTAATTGTGATTAAAAGTTTTAATAATTTGAAAATATCACATTTAAGTCTGAAATATTAAATTCAGAGAGTTATTTATGTATTTTCTTTTCTTTTTTTTTTTTTTTGGTCTGGTTAAGCAGAGACAACACAGGAAAATTTGTAATATTCAATGCATAAAATTACGTTAATTACAGTACATGATATTCTACTGAGTTGGGTTGGTTTTAGTTGCGTTGGTGTTCGCTCTTGGATAACTTTTACTGTATGTTTTGGTACTGTGCATCATGGGTTTTAACCTAATGACCATTGGGTGGCGCTAATGATACTCTTCAAAATAAAACAATCAACAGGGTATTTTGCTGCTCTGTTTTACTCTGCATTTGAACACATTTTAATTAAATAACTATGTTCTCTTAAAAGGCGAGCTGATTTACATTTATGTTGGAGAAAAAAATGGGTTCTGGTGGGAGATGAGTGGCATGTGGCATGAGGCCTCTTTGTCACAGACAAACACAACGTTTTATTGGTATTAAATTATATTGTGTTTGTTTGATTGATTGATTGATTGTTTCTTTAACTATTTTTAAGGCAATTACGTTTTCAATGTTTTCAAATCATAATTTGGTTTTACAAAAATAAAGTATCAGGATAATATTGAGGCTGCTTTTATAGTATTGGTTAAGACATGACCAAGATTCAAAGTTTTCTTTTCTTTTACTTTTTTTTTCCAGATTCAAAGAATATAACTTTAATTTCAAGCAACTTGGCTAAGAGTGAATGTAAATGTCATTATAATCCTATTTTGAATATTTGCTGATATGTGAAATTAAAAGAATAACCCTTCGAAAGGCAGTTCAAAGTGAATATAGGCCACGGTATGAGTGGGTCAAGGTGGTATGTGTCTTTTAAAAAAAAAAGGGGGTATTATGTTTATTACCATATCCAACAAAAAATAATCGGTCTAAAAATAATAATGCAACTAACCTATAACACTTGCAAACTGTTGAACATTTGCCTAAAGATTATGACAAATTAATAGTTTACCAAAGTGACTTTACTCTTACTATTTTCTCCCAATTTATTCCTAATTCCCATTGAAAATAAATAATACAAATTCCTTTTATATATATATATATATATATATATATATATTATAGCAAGTAACACCAATGCGAGATAAATTCGATTCAAGCCACTGAATATGGCGACTATGTGGAGAAAGGCTTACGTGAACCGACGCATTCACTGCACCAAAGCTTAATTATTGAGTGTGACCCCCGATTGCTCAAACCAAATAGAGTTTTAGCAAAAAGCTTTTGGCTATTCAATTATAATTGGTGTATTCGGTCATAACAAGCATATGCGTTTTAGCACAATGGGTGGACTCTAAAAGGAACCTCAACAGCACATTAAAACTGCATTACTTCTTCTAAGAAGTGTACTCAAGATCTCTCTGGTCTCGATGCGCACACCGTTCCAAAAGCGCACACGTCTCCAAAGGTGCACGTTTTACCACACAAAAGAGTTTACATTGTTTGAGTTTTAACAAGAGGTGTACATATGGCATCCGGGTTGTAATTAAATGTTTTTAAGTTGTTGTTTTTTTCTTCACGGTGAAGTTTCCTTTTCTCCTTTACATGCAGCCTTTTCCGTGTCTGAACAAGAGAGAAGAATTAAATAGCTTTTCTGCCAGTTTGGGACAAATGGATGGCAAAAATCTGGTCTGCGAGTTTTAATCCTTGATTGCCTTCTTCAGATGCCCTTCAAACAAAGGCTGGGGATGAAAATAAAGCCCCACCTGGTACTTCTGTTTGCTAAAATAATAAGAAATAGATTTCGTCTGATAAATAATTACAACAGATTGTAAAGTGCAGCAGTTGAAGAAGTATCAATCAAGGGCAGGTATCACCTGCTCTTCATTTATTGTTAAATATTGTTAAATCATGTTCTTAGTGATATCTAGGATGTCCACAGCAGCAGGTCGCCTGTGTTTGCCCATACTTTGCATAACAAGCAAGATATTACTCGACACTGATAAAAATCGGGGGACAAATCTGACAGTCCCAAACCCACACCTGTCCCTCGATATCCCAATATGGATTTGGCATCAAAAGTTATTTGTAAAGCGGTAATATGTGGTTTACTTTGGATAATTTCATGGCCTTTACAACAGCACCTATCTCCTTGGCTTATTTGTCCACTTTATTGAAAGCATATGGTTATCAGATACCCTACAAAACACATATTTAGTTAGACTGCCAATGGGTGCATTTGTGGACACTTATGGACCATGGTAAATATTTTTCGCCCATAGAAGTGCTCTTAGTCTCTCCAATAAATGAAGATTTATCAAGACTTGGGGCCAAGTGTAAACTCGTGCTATCCGAAACGTTGAAAGGTCTTTAGTTCGAAACTGTGATCATATATTTGATGCGCACTTATCTTCTTAATAACTGACTCCATTTGGAGACTCCATTGCGCACGCATTTTAGTTTCTATGTATAATTTTCAGTCCACAATATTCTGTGTTTTTATTGCATTAGGGACAGTGATATGAACTGCTACTGCCCATATACTACAAAAGTTCTTACACATTTTTCTTTAATGAAACATTTTTGTTCAGCCTTTGTGCCAACACAAATTTTACGCACAGATATATCCTAAAGGTACACACCGGCAATGACACTGAAAAGGTATAATGTCTATTTTTCAGCTTTGAGAAAGGATGTTTTATTGTAAAGGAATATACAGATGCTACTAATAATCCTGTAATCCTTTGTAAACAATTTATGTGAATAATACATACATGGCCAGTATGTTAACGTCATCCGTTGAGCTCCATAATTAAGAAAATGCCTGTTCACGATCATTTACTTTTTACTAGGCGTAGCGCCTGATGTTTGAGGAAAAAATATGCATATTCCATTAATAAATCCATCATGATGAATGTGAAAAAAAATAGAAGCTTAGATGCTTATCTAAGCCTTTTTGTGTTGTGTAAGTATGTGTACATTTGATATGTAAATTGTGTTTTGTAAATATGTTGTTTATTGTAATTGGTATATATGTCTCGTCACTGTCATGACTGCTATGTTGCTCGGAACTGCACACAAGACTTTCACCTAACGTTGCACTTGTGTACATGGTAGTGTGACAATAAAGTGATTTGATTTTTTGATTAATGTATCCTCTCAATGAACCATTTTCGTGTTGAAATTAGCCTATTTACAATTGTTATGGCCTATATTAATGATACTTTGCTGGCGAAAAAAACTAGCCTATAGAAATATGAACTGACATTGTTTACTCCTGGATGGTAATTTAATCGTTGAAACCTGAAAGTACATTTTAGAAGGTGTTCTCTCAGTTCTGATTGGACACATGACCAAATGTGTTTGTCCTAGAGCGCAGATAGGATAAAGGGACATAAATGACGACGGTGCGCATCACCCTCTATTGTCTCTTTGATTTATATATTGAGGGAATGAACAGTGTTGTAGACCAGCACTCCCAAGTAACCTCGGTTTCACTGAGCCAGGCTGCAAAAGGTAAGCAATATAAATATTATGTTTAATAATATTCATATGTTTTTCATAGTTTCAATTTTACGCGTGTTATTTAAGACACTGGGTTCATCCTCTTGCATTTGTATGCAGGCCTACAGAATGACCCCCAAATCCACGTGCGCTTCAGTAGGAAGAAATGGGACCTTTACATCTAACTGGAGTTCAACATTAGATCTCACACCAGGGTCCCTAAACATCACCACAGACCAACAAGACAACCACAGAGATTTTGAGTCTGGTAACTTAGACTCATCGACTGAAGAATGCTCTTCTACGTTTAGTGATGACAACACAAGAAAGAAAAGCCCGAAGAAAACGATGCCAGGAAAATCACCAAGCAAACAACGTGGCAATCGCAGAGTGAAGGCAAACGACAGAGAAAGGCATCGTATGCATGAGCTGAACTCCGCGCTGGATACACTGAGAAGCGTGCTTCCAACTTTTCCTGATGACGCGAAACTGACCAAAATCGAGACTTTAAGATTCGCTCACAATTACATTTGGGCATTGTCAGAAACACTGAGAATTGTAGACCACGTTCGACAAATTTCAACTCATGTTAGAGATCAGGACAACCTCACGGTGTCAGGTGTGTGCTTGGATATGCGTTACAGCGCGTCGGGTGCTTGCGTGTCCAAGTGGCCCTCCACAAACTCATCAACAAACTGGCAAGAAACACAATGCCACTGCACTGATTTTTTTCTGGAAAAATTTAACAGCAATTTTCAGGAAAATTTGACATTTCGTCTGGCAGGGGAAAGCCTTATATGCGATTAACAAGCAAAGTAGAATTGGTGAACTTCGGCGTTGTTCCATGAGACATAGTTCTTAAATAGACAAATGTTAGTGTATTGTCTGTGCCTATAAGTAAACACAGCATTTGTATTTACGCATTTTAATTTTCCGAATTTATTTAATATTATGCTTCCAGTCATTTTTCAAATGGAATTTTAAAAGCAGTTTTACTTTTACTTGCGCACTGAAATTGGACACTATGTTGGGTAAATAGTGTGAAACATTGTTTCCTCAAATAAATGTAACTTTTTAAATCTTGCTGACAATTATTGACAATAAAATTGTGTTTTTATTTAATTTTTTTGCATAGGTAGCCTTTTCATGTAAGCTTTTGGTGCACGGTAAAGGGCTGTGGAAATATGTGTACTTTCTTAAATTCACAGTATACCCACCTCTTTTGAAACTACACTGCACTATACTAATAAGTTCCCTGAGTTTTGTTGTAGTAGTCTGCCAATAACTTATGGTGTGTGTTTTTTTTTTTTTGTTGCCGAAAATGCTACCTTGGTCATTTCACGCCCACTTGCTGCTCTCTGCGCACATAGTTTTTTGTTTATCCTCTTATGTAGGCTATTTATTTGTATATAATTATTTTTTCTCCCTGGCTGATAGTGTCTGTACTGTTGATTTTTCACCTCTATTTTATAAATGTTTTTGTTCAATGTAATAAAAAAAACCCCGCCCTTTTGCAACTGAACATGCTTTCCATAGAAATCTGCTCAAAGTTGTACTGAACCCGAGGCTCCTAAAATGTAAGGAATTGCAAAAATAGTAGCCATTTTTTTTGCCTTGCAATTAATCACATGTTCAGTTTGACCTAATGAGGTTAGTGTGTTAACATTAAATGTCTGTGTGTGTGTATATATATATATATATTGCATTACTTATAAACATTGTTTAATAAAAATATAATTTTCATAATTTAGCTTTTAGGGCTATTTTAAACTTTTAAAATCTTTTTAATTTTTTTTAGATTTCTTACCATCAAAACAGACGTATTAAATTATGGCAATATATAGCAATTTATATCGAATTAGTAAATACAGTTGATATATAAAACATTTATTTATCCAAATATAGTTATAAAAAATTTAAAAAGAGAGGCTTTTAGCAGAGTGACACTGACAATAAATAAGCCAGAAGAATACAAATTAAAGCCTGTTAAAACCGAATATTTGAGAAAATGGACCATAAAGACATATTAACAACATATGCAACATTTTATTTCTCTAAAAAGGAAGTAGTTATTTTCATAAAACATATAGGGGATGGGCACATACATAGGGGATGGGGACTTTACATACAGATATGCATATGAGAAATATGACCTTAAGTAGCCAGAATGTTTATCTGAATCATCTGATGCAGAAAAACAGAGATCCTTTTTTGCAAGCCTTTTTTACAGGCACAAACATCTGATGCAGTTTAAAAAACAGGTTTCAGAGTAGAGGCCAAAGGCATAGGGTTAAACTGATAATTACTAATAACAAATCCCCCAGACACTCATTTTGGTAAGAGAAGAAAATGCATGATGACCTTCATATAATTCACACAAAATGTAGCAATGCGTGCAAGGTGTGTATGATATTTTACCAGTTTCCATGAGGGAGGGAGGAGGGCACATACGTACTTGGAATAGACTTTACATACAGATGTGCATATGAGCAATACGACCTTAAGGACTTATGCATACATTCAATATTTCATTATTGAAAACTTATAACTAATGCAGCATTTACTAGCATATAAGGTACCCTAGCACCAATAACGAGAGCCCTTTATACTAGGATATATGTATGCAATGACAAAGACAATGAAATGTATGATAACAAATAGCACTTCACACCTGGACAGACTCCATATTCACATAATAATATGTGCCGATTATTGTCACCAATTCCCATTGAAATCCATGCACTAATAACGGTGCATGTGAGAGTTGTTATACACATTAATTTGGCAACAAAGCAGCATAAGTAGAAGACTACCCACATAAAGTGTTACAGATTTCCTATGGAAATCCCTACATGAGGGAAAGTGCAGTTTAAAGCAGCATTGGAGGAACATTCTACTTTGGAAAGACAGTGATGACATCATAACCCTCAGGAGGAGTGGCACGTTCGCGTGCATGCTTCTCGCAGTAAATCTTGTCATCGACAAAAAAGTGTCCTTTCTGCTTAAGGTTGATCCCGCAGTCTGTGCAGACGTAGCACTCTGGGTGGCGAAACTTAGCTCGAACTTTGACCATCATTCCTCTTTACAGCCAAATAAAGAATGCAATTAGAGTTAGTCAAAATACAGCAAAACATGATTGGAAAAATCTCTACCAAAATATAATATAGTTTTGGATTTAAGACGGTGTCTAAAGCTGTGAAGAGTTCCAAAACAATCCGACACAATTGCATGATATGATGGAATACATGCAAATATTCTTTCTCTATGATGTTTCTGAAAAAATTTGCAAAATATGAGAAACTTACACAATCCCTGAACCGCATTTGTCACAAACTGAGAGCTTCTCGGCATTCCCTAATGAGGCTCCAACTTTTGTGGTGGGGCCCTTTACACTCCTGAAGCCAGAAGGTTTATCGGAGTCATCTGATGCAGAAAAATAAAAGATCCTTTTTTACAAGCACAACCATCTGATGCAGTTTAAAAAACAGGTTTCACAGCAGAGGCCAAAGGCATACAGTTAGAAACTGATAATTACTAATAACAAAACCCCACAGACACTCATTGTGGGAAGAGAAGCAAATGCCTGATGACCTTCATATAATTCACACAAAATGTAGCAATGTATGCAAGGTGTGTATGATATTATACCAGTTTCCAGGATCTCTTGCAGAACTTTAAAAGAAGCAGACTGGCGAGGAGGCTCATTATATTCTTGATTGTCCTGCAGCATTTTGTACACCTCAGAGTCAGCAGGTAATACAAGTCTTGGCTGGTCAGGTCTTGAGGCATCTGAGCTATAAAATAGGAAAAAGGTTAGACGTATGACAAACAATGTTATCTCAGAAGTGTTATATTATTCAACCTGGTTCAAAAAGCTAGTTTCAGGCAGCACGTAAGACAACCATAAATTCAAATAACAATACTAAAACAACACAGAACTGGAATTCAGGAATGAATGCAGCACATAAATACCAGAGTTCTCAGAGCAGTGAAAAAGAATACAAAAGATGCCTTACAGTGCATCCAGAAAGTATTCACAGTGCTTCACTTTTTCCACATTTTGTTATGTTACAGCCTTATTCCAAAATTTATTAAATTCATTATTTTCCTCAAAATTCTACAAACAACACCCCATAATGACAACATGAAAGAAGTTTGTTAGAAATCTTTGAAAAAAAAAAAAAAAAAACCAGAAAACATCACATGTACATAAGTATTCACAGCCTTTGCAATGACACTCAAAATTGAGCTCAGGTGCATCCTGTTTCCACTGATCATCCTTGAGATGTTTCTACAACTTGATTGGTGTCCACCTGTGGTAAATTCAGTTGATTGGACATGATTAAAAAAAAAAAAAGGCACACACCTGTCTATATAAGGTCCCACAGTTAACACTGCATGTCAGAGCACAAACCAAGCCATGACGTCCAAGGAATTGTCTGTAGACCTCCAAGACAGGATTGTATTGAGGCACAGATTTGGGGAAGGGTACAGAAAAAATTCGGCAGCATTGAAGGTCCCAATGAGCACAGTGACCTCCATCATCTGTAAATGGAAGAAGTTTGGAACCACCAGGACTCTTCTGGCTGCCCGGCCAAACTGAGCGATCGGGGGTGGTCAGGGAGGTGACCAAGAACCCGATGGTTACTCTGACAGAGCTCCAGTGTTTCTCTGTGGAGAGAGGAGAACCTTACAGAAGAACAAACATCACTGCAGCACTCCAACAATCAGGCCTGTATGGTAGAGTGGCCAGACAGAAGCTACTCCTCAGTAAAAGGCACATGACAGCCCGCCTGGAGTTTGCCAAAAGGCACCTGAAGGACTCTCAGAATATATGAAACAAAATTCTCTGGTCTGATGAAACAAAGATTGAACTTTTGGCCTGAATGGCAAGCGTCATGTCTGGAGGAAACCAGGCACTGCTCATCACCTGGCCAATACCATCCCTACAGTGAAGCATGATGTTGGCAGCATCATGTTGTGAGGATGTTTTTCAGGAACTGGGAGACTAGTCGGGATCGAGGGAAAGATGAATGCAGTAATGTACAGAGACATCCTTGATGAAAACCTGCTCCAGAGTGCTCTGGACCTCAGACTGGGAAGAATGGTTCATCATCCAACAGGACAACGACCCTAAGCACACAGCCAAGATAACAAAGGAGTGGTTACGGGACAACTCTGTGAATGTCCTTGAGTGGCCCAGCCAGAGCTCAGACTTGAACCCGATTGAACATCTCTGGAGAGATCTGAAAATGTCTGTGCCCCGACGCTCCCCATCCAACCTGATGGAGCTTGAGAGGTCCTGTAAAGTAGAATCGGAGAAACTGCCTAAAAATAGCTGTGCCAATCTTGTAGCATCATACACAAAGACTTGAGGCTGTAATTGGTGGCAAAGGTGCTTCAACAAAGTATTGAGAAGAGGCTGTGAATACTTATGTACATGTGATTTGTTTTCATTTTTTATATTTAATAAATTTGCAAAGATTTTAAACTTCTTTCACGTTGTCATTATGGGGTATTGTTTGTCATATTTTGAGGAAAATAATGAATTTAATCAGTTTAGAGAATAAGGCTGTAGCATAAAATCAACAAAAAACAAAAAGCTCTGTGAATACTTTCCGGATGCGCTGTATATTAGGCAACATGTCTCACAGCCCACAAGAATATCATTGATGTGTACAGCAAGCTTACTTCCTACTGCATTCATTCGGCGCAGCAGAGGTCTTGATATCACCCACTGTACTGTTTAAAGTCTTAATGTTTTTGGAGGAGTACAGGCCGGCAGGATTATTGTACTGGTTGGTGACCACCCTTGGACTGCCAGAATTGAATGGCATAGCACTCCTATTATGAGCAGAGCCTATATGTTTCACCTCCTACAGAAAAAAAGGCCAGATGCTCTTCAGACATAGAAGTAATGCAGGTGTTGCTTGCCTACATGAAAAGCATGTTAAAGAGAGGCCAGCAGAAAATCACAAGTTTAAACACACAATAGAAACAAAGGCAAAGACATTACATCTGTGTATAAGACATGCACAGTCGACTATATAACATAACTATTCAGACAAGAAAAAAATATGAGAATCAATCATTATTTTGTTTATAACTGTGAATATTTTAACCAGGCTAATGTGAACAAAGACCATAAAACAACAGCAAAACAGACACAAAAAAGTGTTGCCACATAATGACATTGTGAAATTTTCCTCTGATAACAACTCATTTAGCAATTGTTCCTCATGTCTATACACACTAAGTTCTATAATACTCCTCTGTATAAGTCAGGAAACACTTTTAACACCACAACTAGATAGTCAAACTCCAAACACACAATTTTGACCCTACATTTCCAACTTAGCATTCAGGATGTGGGTCTTGCATCATGGTTTTGGCTGATAAACTCTGTTTTCCATGGAAAAGGCTTGTTAGGGCATAAACAATGATTTCATTTTGGCAGCCTGCAATGCCGAGCATTTATTTGTTTAGCAGCTATGTAAAAATCCTGTTACAGTATGTATGATAGACTCATGTGCTATGCAGGGCTATAAAGCTCATTTGAAAGTGAGAGAACCTGGACTAGTGTTCATTTAAAAATCCCTAAGCTCACATCAGAGTAAAGCTGAAACACACCTGTGTGTCTGAATTTGCCAGATTCATCTTGTATGGATTGGTCTTTCCTTCCTCTGTGGTCAGTGGTGACCACATTTTTGACTCAGATCTACAAAGAGAAAAACATGAAAGGCTTTCAAGCAGTCAATCACTAAATTGTTACAGTCAAAATATAAAATGCTTTCAACATTCTACTTAAGCAGAATGGCCAACGCCCAAATCATCACGTTAGGATTCAACTAGTTAGGATTTTCTGTACAGCCTTTTTTTTTTTTATATGAGAATCTACAGAACATACTACAAGATGGCCTTGAATACAGGGGCCAATGAAGTCAGGGGTATCTAGTTCATATTTTAATGAGGGGGCATCTGGTGCCCTAGGCAAGAGATGGAAAACAACACTTTTAAACAACTTAGTGGTTCTTTATAACATAAAATGTGTTAAGTGTATTGGTATAGATTTCATTTAGCATGCAAAAGGACCCAGATTTGAATCCCCATATATATATATATATATATATAGATATATATATATATATATATATATATATATTTCAATAAAACATGTAAAATTGCAACTAAATTTGACAGCCAGTGATCACCATGCATTTTCTTTTGTATGTGTATGGATACAAATATATATATATATATATATATTTAATTACTTTAGTGTTCCTCAGGGAAAGAGACATAACATACGACACATAATGATTGGTAGATGACAGAATGTTCAGTTTTAAGTAAATCATCTGCAAAAGGTACGATTCTAGTGAACTGACTAAATTAACAATGGATAACACATTTTCTGCCAAAGTTTTTGACAAACACAAACCTACAACTTAAATCACATATAAAAATATTTATTAAGTTACATTCAAAATGTACTCGGCTAAAAGATCTGAGGGTGGCACGTGCAAACAAATATTTTCAGATGACTATCTCAGCTCTGTAGGTTCATACAATGCAAGTGAATGGTGACCAAAACTTTGAAGCTGTGACCAGAACTCCTTTAAAAGGAAATCAAGTCATCATAAAAGTAATCCATAAGACTACAGTGGTTTAATCCATGTTCTCTGAAGCGATCCAGTTGGTTTTGGGTGAGAAACAGACCAAAAGATAACTCACTTATTTTCACTTACATCTTGACAGCAGTCTCCTTTGCGATCATCATTTCAAGCTTGATTACAATTCCTAATGCTTAACACATGGGCAGAGGGCTAGATGGTGCTATAGGAAGTGTAATCGAGTGTGAAATCATGATTGTGCCAAGAAACTGCATCGACAAGATGTAATGTGAATAAAGAGTTACATTTTGTTCTGTTCTCATACAATCCAACTGGATCACTTCAGAAGAATTGATTGATTTATTGACTAAACCACTGGAGTCATACTGATTACTTTTATGCTGCCTTTATCTTCTTTTTGTAGCTTTTGGACTTTCAGCCACCATTCACTTGCATTGTATGGACCTACAGAGCTGAGATAATTTACATTCCATTTTTGAAGAACACCTCGTGCTTTCTGCATACTCATAGCTATCTATACCTCTTTGACAATTCATATGATGATACACCACCACATGTACCCTTTTACAGAGTAATCCCCTACCTGTCAATTGAAAGCAACATTTCCTCCACGCAGCCTTTGATTTTATTCTGTGCTTCCAGGTGAGTCATGCCATCTGTTGGCTCTCCGTCTATTGCCAGTATCATGTCCCCAATGCTAAGGTCGGCCTGGGCAGCTTTACTTCCTGGAGTAACCTGAAAAAGTTATTTCAGAGAAAACATGTGTTGGCTATTACGCATCATGATCAAAATATGACTACACAAGTCACCCATTGTTGCTTTGGAATGAAGTTATGCAGTTTTCCATCCCAAAGTATGAAGAAAATAGTATGTTGTTTTTTGGGGGGGGGGGGGTCAGCTTTCACCTGTGACAGGATGACTTCCTCCTCCCTGAAGTGTTAGGTTTCCTTTAGGCATCTTGTTGCGGTCGAAGGTACAATGGTAACATAATACTTAGTTGGAAGTGCACGCATAGGTGTCATATTAAAACAGTCACTCATAACATATATACATATTTTAAATCAAGAATTAAATAAAAAAAATATATATATTTTTTGTCTGCATCGTTATTTTCCATCCTAAATAAAGAAGAGATGATTGATAATGAATCAAACATCTCCATCACATACTTCTTTGCCCAATATTTTGGAATTAGTCAATAATTGATTCAGGTGTTGTTTAATAATTTGTAATAATATGCTAATGTGACAGCAAGACTACAAAAGGTGAAGGTAGGAAAACGCAGCAACATTAGTTCTGGTTAGTAAGAGAGGAGCCCATATAGGTTGGACATGGAGGAGGGTCAGTTAACAACTTTTTAAACTAGCATTCCTCTCTAAATGTGAAGCGACTGGACACCCAATCCCAAACATATGGCGATTTCTTTTTGCATAACTGTGACAGAATAGATAGTCAAACATGAACTGATATTTATGTTAGCTAACCATATGTTAATTTGCAATGATAAATGTTGGTTAACTTCAAGTCTTTTTTTAAGATATTCTGTGATAAAGTAATAAGTTAAGCCTACCAATCTCTCTTTATCAACACATTGTTTTCTTCATTGTAATGCACTGTTTTTCATTTCTATATTCCTTTTTCTGTTCTGCTTCCCAGGACGCTTCCACTCTCTGAACAGTTTTGTCATGTGACAGTCAGAGCAACGTCGGTAGACAGAGGGTGAGCGGTAGATATGAAGGCACCTCTTGATAAAATAAAAACACACATTTAAAATTATATTTTTAAGTTGGATAAAATAAAAAAGTTAAATAAAATACCTCCTTACATTATTGTTTAAAATTGTGCTTTTGGTAACTTGTAAGGTAACTTGGTAACTTGTAAGCAGAACCGGCTCCTGACGGCTATTGGGCGGGGTGGGAGATTTTCATAGGTGGGAAATGCAGTAACTAAGTAATGCCATGTCAGCACCACAGGTTATTTTCATGGCGAAAACAGGAGTAGTTTAAAGCGTAATTACAAAAACTATCACAGCACTGTAAAAATATGTAAATGTAAGTGATGGAAGATGCGAGGTGACGACAGCATCTCTCAGCGACACCGAACGTACAACAGGGGACACAGAAGCACGCGTCCTGCAAAACATATCCAGCCAGTACCGCGAACGGTACCATCATTGACGGGCATGGTGCTTTACAATTCAGGTCTAGTATTTCGCGAACACCCGCAGCGTGATTTTGGGGATTTAAGGAGGAGGGAGATATTTGATGAGCGGGAAGAGGGTGTAAACAGCAGACTCGTTTACGGGCACTAAAAACTTATGTATTGCACAAAAATATCTCGTATTACCGTTCTCGCTCGCATGACATCTCTGACACTCTGATTTTTAACAGTCGCTGAGCGTGTCGCTTTCAGCCAATGACAAACTTAAAAAAAATAAAAAATACAAATTTCTGGTGCTATTTTGTGTTTGTTTGGGGTGGTACAGCCCAGCCTCAATGTTTGCAACACATAGCCTGCCCCAAAATTGCTTTTAACCAATGCACAAATCATTAAAAATCGAATATTTTATTTAACGCTGTGTTTGCCAAACTTTTGATTGGGTTGGCAAGACTCACCTTTGCGGCCGCACTTGTAAGGTATTAGAACATTTGTGTGGCGCCCCTATGCGTGGCATATGTTGCATACCCAATTTTTGCGCCCTTTAGAGCACAAGAAAGGCCCCTACATATTTCGATTTATTTTTATTTTTTGCTCAAGCATCCATTTGTTTTATGAGACTGGCACTTAAAACAGAAGCGCCTTTAATCCAGTTGCTGGTTGGAACATTGTTTCACGTTCTGCTCGTTACGGTCACATTCTTAAAAACAGGTTCGTTTCGAAAGGAAGCTGAAAGAAGGACACTGAGCTTTTAGGGAACGTTATCCGGGGTGAGTATGAGATACAGCCTACTGCTTGGCGTAGCAATTAAAGCTATAATTTGCGTTAAATTCAAAATCTAAACAGCCAGAAAAGCCGAAAAATGTCTTACCCTCGAGATAGTCAGGGGCTGTTCGAAATCTTTCCCCCCAACCAGACGGAACCCCCACGGCCCAGGACCTTGTAAAACAACACGTTGAGGCATTATATTTCCAACCACGTAGCCTAAAAGGCTGGTGTTCTCAATCCTGAACCAGTGCACTATAAAATGTGGTATAAAGTCTTTAGTTTCTTAACTGTATTGGGACAGGGCGTTCACGTTTTAGAAACGATACTAGGGCGGAGCTTCCTCAAAAGTGGACTAATAATCTCAGGTCCCTCTGCTGATAAAGTTTGTTTAGGGGTGGGCCGTTACGCCATGTTATATTGAAGTTTACCATGTATGGAAGAGTTCAATCCTGGGAATTGGAACGTGCCACTCCCCAAATTCAGTCGAATTCCTGGCTGGAGATATCTATGCACTCTGCTCACAAGCATCCTTAAAAAGTGGAATTAGTTTAGACAAAACGAACACAGCAGAAGTACAATGTGACTTCTTTGATTTACATACAATGTGCTTTTATAGGCCTATACTTTTGTATTAACAATTTAAATACCCGTGGATACAGCACATCAAGGCAGGTTGCCCATATCAGACACAATGGTTTTTAATACTGTAGGCCTACAAACTTTATTTTCTATCCCCTAACTCAAACCCTACCCGTAAACCTAACCCTCACAGAAAACGTTCTGCATTCTTACATTTTCAAAAAAACACAATTTAGTATGATTTATAAGCTTTTTTCCTCATGGGGACCAACTGATTGTCCCCACAACATCAAAAAGTTCAGATTTTACTATACTTGTGGGGATATTTGGTCCACAACGTAGGGAATACCTGGACACACACACACACACACACACACACACACACACACACACACGTTACTCAGCTATCTAAATGGGGAACCACCATAGAATTCTATAGTTTTTGTAAACCCTAACCGAAACCATTTTGCATTATTAGAATTTTAAAAATAATTATTTTAATAATGTTTGGATTTGGGTATATTTATTTATAAACGAGGGCATCCCAAAATATGCCCAAAGCAATGTTTTGTCCGATTTGGCTCACGTTTAGTTACAAAATTGTCCCCCAAAATATAGCTAAACAAGCACACACACACACACACACACACACACACATGTTGTGTTTCCATGTTTTATGGGGACTTTCCATAGACATAATGGTTTTTATACTGTACAAACTATATATTCTATCCCATGACCCTAACCCTATCCCTAAACCTAACCCTCACAGAAAACTTTCTGCATTTTTAGATTTTCAAAAAACATAATTTAGTATGATTTATAAGCTGTTTTCCTCATGGGGACTGACAAAATGTCCCCACAAGTTCAAAAATTTCGGGTTTTACTATCCTTATGGGGACATTTGGTCCCCACAAAGTGATAAATACACGCTCACACACACACACACACACACACACACACACACACACACGTAATCTCTCCCCTAACTTTAACTAATACATTGCATTACTTGTAATGTGTTACGGTCTGACATTTCTATTTCACATGTAATTGCTGACTTCATAGAATACTATTTCTGCTTGCTTGGCCTTGGAGGCATCTGCAAGTTCTACAAATATTTCCCCATGCTTTCTCTTAGGTCCTTAATAAAGAAAAAATGGGAAGTGGTCCCTGGTTCATTGGTTTACCTGTCTAACCTGTTCTATTTGGGAATGTGTGTCCTTCACATTTTTAAGTGATTGTGATGTTCCTGTTCTAGAGGATCACTCCTCTGATAGAAGCAGAGTTCAGAATTGTATACGCTACAGTACTCTTACTATTTCTGCCATATATACCGTGTATACACATAAATGCATGTATACTTTTTGGTCGCAAAGTATATAAAAATGGAAAAAATGCATTTATTTAATATTAATGAGCAACATAATGTGTAAAAAGTTTTCATTAAAATGTAAAAACAATTGGTGAGAGGGCCTTTTACCTTTTATAGTGATGTATTGCAACAGGGGTAATAGTCATAGTGCAACATTTTTAAACTTGACATAAAATTCTTTTAAAGAGCAAATTTTGAAATTACTTATTCACAATAACCTTTTGTTACTTTCAATCACATTTGGCATTTTATAATATCTCAAGCATTCTATAAACAAATGGATCCGTCAATGTAGGGCCAATTTGAACTTTCTTCATAACAGATCTATTCCCCCCAATTAAGAAAAATAACGTTTAATGGGGGCCTACAGCCCTTTTTATCCCAAATACTTTTATCACTTGTAATAAGTAATGTTTTAAAGTTAAGATCATAGTAATAAATCAATAACACCACTTTTTGACAAAATATCTAGATTTTATTTTCTTTAAAAGTTCATACAGCTTTTTTTAAAAAAAGAATTGTACAAAGCCTGCCAGTGCATGTGTTAGTGAATGTGTGTTTGAGCATGTTAGTATGTGGGTGTGCGTTTAAGGGAGTATATGTGAATGCGAGTGTATTATTATATCTGTATATACTTATAAATGGTTGATAAGAGGACAACAGTTGCAACTTTCATAACAAACAGGCATAAATATGCATTCATGAACAGATTCATAAGCTTCCCTCAAGGAAAATAAACTGGAGAGAAGTTAAAAACATTTCTTAATTGTCTGCTAGTCCTAGGTCCTTTCTTGCAGATATTAATGCGTAAATGTGCATCGGAGTAAGTGTGTTTTACGGAGTCTGTTTGTGTATGCATTTGAGTTAGTGCAATATCTGTATCTCATAATTGTTGAAAATGAGGGCACAACAGAAGACATTTTCATAAGAAACAGTCATAACAGTTTGTCTGAACATATCAGGAAGACTTTCCTCATGGAAAATTGGAAGCTAAAAAAACAAACCAAAAAAAAACTAGTTTTTTAAATTGTTTAAAACTATTTAAATTGTTAAGTTCATTACACATTGTTGGGCCCCCTTAATTTAAATTATATTAAAGTGATTTAAATCAAGTTGAATCTCGTTCAAATTATCTTTAAAAGTCAAAGCAATGAAAACAAATAATTTGACATGACTTATTGATCATATAATTTTTTACTGTGTTGAGGTGCGTACACACTGCCAGCGACATCGCGCGCAACAGCGACTCCATCCCATTCATTTTCAATGAGAGCACAGCGAATTCCGGCGACACGAGCTGTCGCGACTGTTGGCGACTAGATGTGGGCGTGTCCAGCGACGCGACAAAGTTGAGACAAGTTCAACTTTATTCAAATGAAGAGCGACTAACGGAAGCGACAGCCAATAGGAGAGAAGACGGGAGAGCTCACGTGATCCTTCTCTCTCTCTCTCAGCTCCTGCAGTAACCGAAAGATCGATGAAAGGCTAATTCTTGCTGTTAGCAATTTTCCAGTGCTCTATGATATGTCTCTTCCCACGTAAAAGGACATTTTTAAGAAAAATACTGCGTGGAAAGGTGTATCTGAGATCGCAGGGATTTGTGGACCCAGACAGACCGGCATTTGCATTTTCGCCGCAGATAAACAGCCGCTATGGCAAACAGCATGCCTTGTTTCTCATTCATTTTTGATATAAAGCATTTTATGTACTGATTCCATTTATATTTAGTCTTTTCCCTCCAAAATGTTTGTTTTTAGTGGCAAGAAAAGAGATTCACTGCCTACAGCAATGGAATGACATCCGTGAATGTCATTTATAAACGTTACTAGGCAACCAGTAGTGGGAACGCCCACTAGCGACTTCACCGCCAGCCACTGGCGACCTGCAGCGACAAAGTCGCTGGCAGTGTGAACGCAGCTTTGTTGGTAAAGCTGCGTACACACTGCCAGCGACACCATCCCAATCATTTTAAATGCGAGCACAGCGACTTCCGGCGACAAGAGCTGTCGCGACCGTTGGCGACTAGATGTGGGCGTGTCCAACGACGTGACAAAGTTGAGACAAGTTCAACTTTATTCAAATGAAGAGCAACATACGGAAGCGACAGCCAATAGGAGAGAACACGGGAGAGTTCACGTGATCCTTCTCTCTCTCTCTCAGCTCCTGCAGTAACGGAAAGATGGATGAGACTAATTCTTGCTGTTAGCAATTTTCCAGTGCTCTATGATATGGATATGGTATATCCAGCCGCAGCTCTTGCCCCAGCCGGTGGTACTCGCCGTGCTGACTCCGAGATTTAATGGTTTTGCGGACCCAGACAGACCGGCATTTGCGTTTTCACCGCAGATAAACAGCCGCTATGGCAAAGAGCCTGCCTTGTTTCTCATTCATCTGTGATATAAAGCATTTTATGTACTGATTCTATTTATATTTAGTCTTTCCCCTCCAAAATGTTTGTTTTTAGCCGCAAGAAAAGCGGATCGCTGACAACAGCAATGGAATGACATCCGTGAATGTCATTTATAAACGTTACTAGGCAACCAGTAGTGGGAACACCCACTAGCGACTTCACCGCCAGTCGCTGGCAGTGTGTACACAGCTTAAAGCTTAAAGCTTTTCACCGCCAGCCACTGGCGACAAAATCGCTGGCAGTGTGTACGCACCTTAAAAGTGCGTTCACACTGCCAGCGACTTTGTCGCTGCAGGTCGCTGGTGGCTGGCGGTGTCATTCGTTTGTGCTCGATTTGTGCTGTTGAAAAAACCCTGTAAATGTGATCGTTTTTTAGATATAACAAAACAACGTTTTTAAAGGACAGTGACGTCACTCTCCACCCCATGTCGCCCGAATCGCTGGAATGAGCTGTCCTTATTTTTATTATTATTATTTAGCTTTTTTGGAGAAATCAAAATCAAAAGTGCCTTTTACACCATTGGCCTTTAGACCTTTATTCCGTTCGTCACTTACACTGTAACCTACTAATTAAATTCACACATTTAAGGAGCCTGTTGACGCCAGCGGTGCAATATTTGCGAGCTGGGTTCAGTGGCTGTGGAAATCAGATGTGATGTACACTCACAACCAACAGAGGTCATCCTGAATCCTTGTCTTGACTGTCAGAGAGTATTTAGACATGTCTAATGGTGTTTTCGTTTCGACTTCTTTTTTCCGTGATGACAATGTTGTAAACGACAGAACCGCAAGCACACTGGTTGTTTTCAAATGATGTGTGTGTGCTCTCAATAACGACTGCAAAATCAAAACATTACGTTAGCTGTTTGAGTATAAATCTTAAATAATTAAGAATGTTTTCTTCAAGAGACCCATACAGAAACACAAAAACAACTGATACTATCCATGTATATAGCCTATACCTTGCCTCATAAAACTAATATTTTAGAGTGCTTGCTTCAGATAACAATAAATAGATAGACATTTTCTAAGTTCCCCAAGCTAGCCTGTTCTTTTTCAGGAGACTCTTGTTTTTACCCACTTTTTGATCGTTCCTCTTTTACAGTGTGTTCTGCTGAAAAGCAGAAGTAAAGCATGTGACCTGCAACTGCCGGTACGAGTATGTGAAATTAATATTCTGTGTTTTTTAAATTGACAAAATGTTTCATGAGCAGAAAGGTGTCTTGTGATGTCACTGTGTGGGACTCAGTACAATAATGACAGGTGAAGAAGCATTAGCGCATGTTTTTGGGTGACGTCACCATGAGTGGGAGTATGAGATCGGGTGGCCGTGGTTGTGTTGAGTTCGGGGATAACAGTGACATTTTGAGACGTGTTAACACCTTCGCCATCCGTCCCACTCCCCCCACCCACGGACTCTGACGCAGTTGGGCTTGACCAACAGCAGTAGCAGGTGCTCAATGTTTAGATCTAGCTAAACTTGCACTGGCTGATCCATTGTGATTTCATCAGCCAGTATGTGACACTTTGAACGTTTTTCATAACAAATCTAGTGACAAACAGATGTTAAATACAATGCTGTGCTAGTTTTTGTTGCTAAATAGCAGGGGTGGGCAACTATTTTGGTAAAGGGGCCACATCAGGCTTTAAGTAGTGCATTGGGGGCCACGTTGTATTCCTTTTGAGATACAATGTTCTGCATTGATTTGGTTTTTGTAACATTTAAGCCCAGAAATAGTTGTTTACTCAATTTTCTGAAGTGTATCTGTGATTAATAGAACTATTCTGCAATTGCCTAAAGTATTGTATTGCTCTACAAAGGTAGCTATTTTTCTATCAGGCATTAAATAACTGAATAAAGGCTTATACATTTATTTTAACATCTCTAAGTCCCTGTTAATTTATTATTCAATTTAACAATCTCTACATCAGGGGTCTTTTTTTAATAAAAAAAATTGAAATGTATAGAACTTTTAAAGTTTGTTGCAAAGAGGGCGAGTTTACTTAATTTTTTCTAAAACATGACGTGTTTACATGCTAAAAGGGTCATGATGCGGGTCTCCTCGATGGTTTGACTTTCAGCACATAGCTGATAAACACTGGATGCATGACTATGATAAATAAATACTGCAAGCGTTAGATTAACATACAGGTGTGAAGGGACATCAACATTTCTAAATAGCACAAATAAAAAATACATATAAATATTCGTCTCTGGCTTGCTTTTGCTCGCATGTCAATGATGCCGAGATCTACTTTTATATTTAACCACTGAGAAGGTTTACCTGCAAAGTAGCAAAAAAAAAACATCACAAGCAGCCTCAAGAATGGACACAGAGTAGCTGTATAACACTTTTCCTTGAGCAGAATATTACACTACAGATCGCTAAGCTTGTTCAAAGCTGAAAGCGAGATAGAAAAAGTGCACTCGTGTGCATGGTTGCTAGACTGCACAAAATAAGTATAACATTAGACAGAATATTTCCAATTTGCACAAGAATAAATCTCAAACTGGGCATCTGGCAACCCTGAGCATGTTAAACGCGTGTGGAGATGCGTTAGGTCCCGATGCAAGTTAACTGAAATATCTAATGAAAAAAAAAAACACTTTTAAGGGGAGGGCCATGTGGAGGGCCTGATCTGGCCCGCGGGCCATATGTTGCCCATGTCTGCTATATAGTGTTTTGGGAGAAAATAAAATCAAAAGTTACCCCAAGGTGGCTTTTTGCACAGTTGTACCCTTGTGAAATTAAATAAATTTAGCTTTTAAATTATTTTTCTATACTTACACTGATAGAATGTTTGACATTCAAATGTTTGGCCTTTGGATGCCTGCCTGATAATATTGCATGCACTGAAAAAAATAGAAGAAAAAAAATTATATATTTGTTTTGCATATATTTAAGTAATAAATTGTTAAAATAATGTAAATGGGTTTTTTTTGTTTTTTTTAATAGGTCCTCTTCTCTCTGTCTTCCATTCTCTGGGTATCTTCTTGTCTTGAATCTTGATCATTTTACCCAAAAATATAACAATATTTCTTTGCTGTATTACTAGCACTAGCAAATCTAATTTAGAATATCATTGTGGGTGAAAAAGTTTTGTATATTTTGAGAGTGTCATAGTCTTTCTGTAACAATCAGTGTTGGGTGTATCCAACTATAAAGTAATTAGGTACTGTAATATAATTGCTTTTTAAGTACAAAGTAGCATAAAACGTTACATTTTAAATTCTTGTAATCTGATTACAGTTATTGATTTTTAATCAATGTAATGGAATGACAAGGAAATATAGAAATTTAGAATTGAATGGAAAACCATGAACTTTTGTACAGTGTTTTGTACAAGTTACTTAAAAGTCAAATAATTAATTCTCAAACATTTATGCCTTTAGTGTTACATTTTAATTATTCAAATTATGCCTCTTACAGTAATGTCGTATTCTCTGGCTCATTGTTTTTACTTTTTAGATAAAGTAATCATTCAATTAATCTTACATTACATTTTTAGAAGTAATTGGTCATTTGTAGTGGATTACTTATTTTGAGTAATTTACCTAACACTTGTCACAATACACAAGCACACTGAACAAATTTCCCTGGTTATGTCAGGTGTATAATGGTATTTGTGTGTGTATGTAGGAGGTCAGAAGGACGGACAGGTCGAAAAATTGTATGCACACGATGTTCTCAGCTAGTTCTCTCGGTAGGGTTATAGGGATTTTCCCTCTGCACTGAATCTGCATTTATTACACATAAGGTAAGAATTTCAATCAAACACACAAGCAATATATAATAAGACACAACTTCAGGATAGTTAAACATGCCTCTCTTTCTCCAAGCAAAGTTGTTTCATGAGTTCCTTTGACTTTGCAGTTTTGTAATGTAGATTTTGCTTGGTTGCAAGTAAATTCTGTGTTAATTCAGATGTGAGTCATGACATTTGCTTCTTGCCCTTAAGACCTTAAGATCAGAATAGTTTGAAAGAGGTGTGTTTTGTCTGCTATTGGTCAGTCGGGCTATACACAAAATATCCTGTTTCATTTGTTATGCATGAAACAATCAGAGCTGAATTTTCATGTTCAAAACAAACAGCAAGTTCTAATAGTAAGTTAATCCAGGTGTATCAGCTATAAAAAATTTTGAGGGGAAATTTTGAGTCCATTCATTGCTTTTCCCTGTGCTATCTTCTTTATAAAGAAATCACAGTCTCTCACAGACACCAACTATAAAGAAAACCTTGACATTGAACATTTCGTTCAATCATTGAATCCTCATTCACAATTTAATAAGGACTGTGAAATCTTTAGATGTTTTTTGCAGACAGAACATTATTAGGCTGTAATTTGAGCTTTCTTTCTGAACTTCCTCATTCTCCTGGTGAGTTGAGAGCATAAGAAAAGGCAGCTCTGTGAGGTGTGTCATTCATTTCCCATCATGCAACTGATCCGTGCATTTGTGTGTGTGTGCTTGTGACGGAGGGCAGGGGAGGAGCTTGACTGGAACTGAGAAGTTTGGCTCTGTTGTTTTGCCCTGGCTTTGTTCCAGGGCAGAATGCTTTGACCAAACATGTATCATTCTAACTAATGTAGACACAGAAGTGTCTTATTCTCTGGCTCATCGTTGAGTGTGGTTAACAAGGTTATGAATTGTGGATAAGTTTATATCTAATTAATGTGAAATACAGAAACGCACAAGGACCCATTTACGGATATGACAAAGCATTGGTTGGAAAATAAGTATAGCTTTGACTGTTATTTTCAAAATACAGAGGATTCTGCAGCCATTTAAGCATTTTGGTTGCAATTTTTCTGCCACTGTAAAGACCAAAACTTTTATGGGAAACTGTTTTTTTTCTTGCATCGTATTAAATATTTATTTGATCAGCAAAATTGTTTTCAAATATTACCTTTAGTTCCAGGAAGGTAAAAAAACAAACGTCACTATTTTATTTACTGAAATATCTTTAAGTACTTCCCTTCGATCTGTGTGATTATTAGGCTACCTCATTATGGTAGTTATGACAGCATCAGCCAGAGGCCTTTGATATGATCAAAGAAAACTCCATTCACTCATTAACCTGTTACCTTTGCCTTCATTAATGCAAACAGAACAATCAAAACTGTAAAATATTTTAATGACACAGAGCTGACCAAGATTCCATGGTCCCTCAATCCTGCTTCTGTGAAATGCTTTTGCTTTCCCTGCATATTACACAATTGTTTTTCTGTTTAGGAGCTCCATTGTGGTTTGCTACCAACAGACAGGAAGCCACAATTTTAAACAGCATATCTTCCAGATAAGACCATAAGAAGAGTGTCTTAAAGTGTGTCCTGTATTCACAGGTATTGACGTCTCTATGGGTAAAGCAGCTCTTATTGCCTCTGGTTCAAACTAGCAGTAAACCACACGACATCATGAAATGTGGCATTGTCGCAATCTTAAAGAAGCTTTTTTACTCCATGCATTGATGTACTGTATATGTTAACTTAAATGTCATTTTACTGAGCCTTACTCTTTTTAGCTGAAAAATGAAAGCTTTACACACTGAATTCTGAGGACTAAACTGTCACAAGTGGCTCAACTAAAGTTGACACTTATGCTTAAAAATGCTTTATCACAACCCTTTATCACAATAATTAAGGCACATAACAAAATTATTTGGCTATTATTATTGCTGAAGGTCAATAATGCCAAATAACGTTAACACCCCTGTGACAGGGCAGGAGCGGGTCGTGATTCTACACACCGCCCCTTATCAGGCTAATCAAGCCTTCGAGATGGATAAAGGCTGACTGAGGACAGTGGTGCGACAGAGAGACAGCTGTCTGACACGTGTGTGTTTGTATCTTTTGGTTAAGTTTATAATTAAAATATTATTTATTGTCAAACCGGTTCTCGCCTCCTCCTTTCCTTAATCCCTTTACAACCCAATTTGTATCTCTGTATTTGTAGTTTCTAATTATGTGCGTAGAATAGACAGCAATCAGTGATTGATGGTGTATTTGATGGATGGAAACAACAGAAAATCAGCTCATAGAAGGCATATATATTACATAATCCATTTTGATTTGATCATACAAAATATATAACAGCCTGTAAGGATGTCTGCAGAACATCAGATTTAATGCTGTTTGTATGACTGTTAAAAAAGGAGTTTATATGAAGTTGTTCCATATTGTTTATAGTGAAATTACACCAAAAGAGAAACTAAAAGGAAAAGCGTATATTTCAAAATCATGGCAAGTTAACTAAGGAGCAAATAAAATTCCAACATTTCACAAACAATTGAGTAAGCAGCCCAACCATGTGCTTTAATACATTACTGTATATACTCTACCTGTGAAAACTTTTGAAACACTTGACTGAAATGTTTCTCATGATCTTAAAAATCTTTTGATCTGAAGGTGTATTCTTAAATGTTTGAAATTATTTTAATATAAGATAAAAAATATAAGCAGTCAATATGTTCCCAACATAGATGGGGACTCCTTCAATACTGTTTAAAAACCATCCCAGGGTGATACCTCAAGAAGTTGTTTTAGAAAATGTCAAGAGTACATGTCTGCAAATTCTAGGCAAAGGATTTGCAGACATGCAGAAGATACTAAAATATAACACAGTTTTGATTTATTTTTGATTTTGTTTATTCACAAAATAATTCCCATAGTTCTGTTTATGTTATTCCATAGTTTTGATGACTTCACTATTATTCTAAAATGTGAAGAAAAAAAATTATAATAAAGAATAAGTGTTTCAAATCTTTTGACCGGTAGTGTATATAGCCCGGTTGGGTGTTGTGAAACCACTTGAATGATACAATGAGAAAAGATCTTATTCTGATTGTTAGAAACACATGCTAATTGCATCACCATTGCATCAACTCAGTGTGTTATAGAGAACCAGATTCTGTAATGGAGAAACTGGACATAGATGCATCCAATGGCAATCAAAATCAAAAGATCACACAATACACATTCAGTTGTATACATTTTAATTTGGATAAAAATACAAAAAAGTTAAACCACAGAAAAATGTAAAGGCAAAATTCACAATTACGGAAAGTGTGTGTTGGATAAAGTGAAGACAGAACAAAACATTGGTATTTGTTTCTAAAGTTATAAAATCACTTTTGAGCTTTGTATAAACTTGTTAAAAAAATTTGTTTTACTGAGAACCTTGGATATGAAGCATGCTAAAAATGACATAGCCATTACCCAGGGACAATTCCCTGTAAGTTCCCACTATAAAGGAACACAATTCCCTTGCCACACTTGAGAGTTTGTGGACGAATGATCATCAGAACGTTGCATACATAAATGTTTCTTAAAATGTTACTCCAATAAATGGTGGCAGAACCAGTACTGGCCTCATTCTATGACAATGAGCCCAACTGATAATCAGAAAATACTTTACATTCAGTTACCATAAATCTGAGCCTACATTTAAAGACACAATTCTGCTCTTAGTTGTGAACATGTACATCCTTTGAATTAATCTTGAATAGTTATGATTTCACTATTCAGGGTAGTACGGCCAGGATAAAGAATCAAAGTGGCTCTCCTGCCCCATGCCTGTACTGGAGTATGGTATCTGAGGGCCCCTCTGATTTGGGCCACTGGCCTCTATTTGTCTTGTGGTCTCCTGAGTACTTCCAATGGTGTTGGGGCAGTTTAGCAGGGCAGTGAAGGACTGTGTACAGTCAGAGGACTGGGTGCAGGTCGAGCCCAGCATAGCCATGTTGCTAGAACCTTGAGTCTCCTGTTTCAAGTGGAGGCCTGTCTGATGGCTGCCCATCAAGCTTTGTAGGATCTCATCATCTAAGCTGCTTGCATACTGGTAGCCCATTCCTAATGACACACCTGTGCCTGCTGCCCCATTCTGTGTGTTTTGGGACTGCTGGAGGCCATAGAACCAGGTATGGGCTCCGTCTGCTCCTTGCAGAGGCTCCTGCCGTTGAGGTGGCTGTTGGGATTGCTGGATCTGTTGGCTCTGCTGCTCATGTCGAGGCTGGCTGGCTGTTTGGCCATTGGGCTGAAGAAATTCAATTTCTAGATCCATAGAAGTCAGTAAGGGGAGGCTGTTACCACTGACTTCCGCTGTGGTGGGCATCCTGGGACTTGGGTTAACTTGCTGTAGGCTCATCCCATTACTAGCTCCAGTGGCATTAACGACTGGGTTGGGCCATGTTTGGTTGAGTGTCGCAAGAACTGGGGTTTCTGAGAGAGGTGGCATCATGGGGCGGGACAGAGGGGCTTTGTTATAATAGTTTGACGGATTTGTTCGCAACAAACCATGGTTGGGCGGATGATAATAATTAGTTGGTTCTGTAAAAATATGAACATGCTATGTAATGTAATAATGAAATGCATACATATACAGAAAATATTGATATATTGTTATTTAGGATGAGCTAGATCTGTGAAAATGTCTCTTACCAGTTTTAATTCTCATCATAGTGGCTGAAGGTACTGCTTTTGGTCTGTTTGGAGAGCTCATGGCTCCTTGGTGAAAGCTAGGGAAGGATTTCATCAGGCTTTCAATTTTTCGCTTCTTCTCTTGACAGCCATAGGGATCTACAATGAAATAAATAATAAGAAAAGAAAAGAAAATGATATATATATATATATATATATATATATATATATATATATATATATATATATATACACACATTATGTGAATAACAAGAACTGGTCCTTGATCAAACTATCTATAATAAGTTATAGTACATTTAGCAGATTGATGGGCAAAGTTTCTTGGCATTTAAAGTAGGGCTGTTAAATGATCATTTTTTTAAATGTAATTATTTACATGATGTGCCAATTAATTCATCACATATATCAATATTTACTGAAAACGCCCCAAATAAGGATAATTTAGTAAATAATATTATTATTTTTAAATGAATATTAGTATATTATTAACATATATTGGGGCAGCAGACAAGTTAAAGGGCTAGTCTTCAAAAGCGATGTGATAGGTGTGAGTGAGAAAAAGATTAATATTTATGTCCTTTTTTACTATAAATTCTCCTTCCATCCCAGTAGGTGGTGATATGCACAAAGAATGCAACTCGGAATTTACGTACAGAGAGTGGACTTGATTAATTTAAGGAAAGATAAAAACTTAAATTAGATTAAAAAATAGATTAAAAAAAAAAAATGTGTTCACCCAAAAAGGAAAATTCTGTCATCATTTATTCACCCTCATTTTGATTCAAACCTGCATGACCTTTTGTTTCTTCCATGGGACATAAAAGGAGATGTTAGGCAGAATGTAAGGGACTTGCATCCTAAGTCTCCATTTACTTTCATTGTAAAGGAAAAAATGTGCAATGAAACTGAATGGTGACTGAGGCTCGCATTCTGCTAAACATCTCCTTTTGTGTTCAACAGAAGACAGTAAAACATACGAGTTTGGAATAACATGTAGGTGAGTAAATGATGACAGAATTTTAGTTTTTTGTTTTTATGTGAACTATTCCTTTTTACTGATTGTGCAAAGAAGCATTCTGTGGGACACATGTAGCTAATGAGAGGGTATTTCAATCCTTTACCTTTGTCATCGGGCAGGTATCTGAACTCCATGGACTCACTGACCTCCTGGTCTGTGGGACGGCGCAGCTGCATTCGCACTGTGACAGGAGCTGTGATAGTCGTGTCACAGTAGGCGGGCGTCTTGAACACTATAGCCACTTGCCTGTGCACATCTGCTTGAGAGAATGAGCCTTTGGCCTCCCAGCTCTGAGTGAAGAACCTCACTTCAATATCATCTAGTGTACATCAGGGTTGATTTGAATGAAGAAATGGGTTAAATGACAGAATGGCATAAAGAAAAATGGATATATGATTTAAAAACAGAATTGACGATGAATGATAGGAAAGCTAATGCATAACGTACATATGGAATGCATTGAATAAAAAAAAAAGAATGAATCCCAAAATAAGTTTTGAAACTCGACTTCAGCCAGGGTGTGCAATGCATTCATTTATTAAAGGTGCTGTAAGCTTTTTTGTTTTTGTTGTAATTCTACATAGAAAATGTTCCTACTACCTGACAGATATCACTGAAATGTGTGTCCTGAGATATTACACCTGTCTCTGTGAAAACCCTAGGCTCTGTAAACCCCAAAGAGTCAAAGGAGCATTTTTCAACCAATAAGAATCACTCCTTGCCTGTCCATCATTTTGCATGTTTTGGTTTGCTAACATTGGGTTTGCTGACATGTATTTAGGGGGCTGGGTTTTGGATAGAGGGCATGTTGTTGAAAGGGTGGGAGTGGTCAAATTCAGTGGCTCAGTTTAGCAGAAGTTAACAAAACAGCAAAAATGCTTAAAGCAGCTTCAAGTGTTCTAATGATTTGAAACAGCCCTTTACCTTTCTGCACTTTGTCACATAGAAGGAAGATCTCGTCACCTCCCTTCACACTGCCACTGTTTTTGTTCACTCTGCAAATGCGCAGTTCAGCTGTGTTTGGAGCCCCTGAAAACAGCGCAAGCCAATGAGATCAAAGATTAGAATGTCTTGGAGCTCATTAAATCAACACAAATATGCATCATCAGCATTAGGAAATAATGTTTCACATTCTATGACTTCATCACAGTTATTTGCAGGCAGTGGCACACCTTAAAAAACTTGAAGTCCTCAAACATTAAAGCCTTTTAAAAAGCAGCCAAACTGAAATGATTTTGAAAATGCGGGTGGAGTTGTTTTTTCCTTCCTCTTTTCTGGTGTTAGTGTGAGACTGATTTTGTGATGGCTTAGCATGGCTGACCATATTAACAGAGGAAGCAAACAATATGAACTACATAAAATATTTCAGGTCATACCTGCTTCTTTAAGCTTCTTAGAAGCATCTGCCAAAATGTTTTTAACCTAATTTGTTTTTCAAAAGAAGTCTATTTTACTTCATTTTCACAAGAATGGCTTGAGGTATGTGAGGTATCGGGCTCTTACATGCACTTGAAAGAGTTTAAACTCTTTACCCCAGCAATGGCCTGAGCTTTTTTTATCTATCTAGATTTAGCATCGCACACCACACAATAACACTCTGCAAGCGCTGCTGTTCTGCTTGATGTTTACACAACCATCACGTGAGGAAATGTTGAAATGGACCATGCTCACTTCCTGCAGTGTGTGGTGTGGCCTACTGACAGCTCTGTCACCTATGCAAAGCACAGAGAAGCCAATGAAGCCATTGCCACTCCTATATCTTCATGCTCTAATGCAGTGAGGCAGTAGTGCCTTGCATAACAGTCAAATACCACATGTAGATTAGGTCAAATTGCTTCCAAACTGTTGCCTTTTCATTTTTTATTTTTTTTTTGTATTTGGGGATAGTTCATTCACTCACCCTTATGTTGTTCCAAACTTCTATGACTTTCTTTTCTCCGTGGAACGCAAAAGGAGATGTTTTTTAGACTCAGTCACCATTCAATTTCATTGCATCACTTTTCCCTACAATGATAGTGAATGTGGCAAATATACTGCCTAATATCTCCTTTTGTGTTCTACTAAGGAAAAAATGTCATACATATTTAAAATATCATGAGTAAATATACACATTTTTGGGTGAACTATCCCTTTAATGTAGGAAGATTTGTAGCGACTCACTGTTATCATAGATGGGATTTGAGACGATGGGAGGCAGTGTGATGTTGTACAGCCCGGTCTCATCTTGCAGGCAAACTTGGAAGCATAGACGCACCACGTTCAGATCATACTCCTCAGTCTGAAGCAGCTGTTCCCGGGGAACTGTGAATACAAAACACTATTTGAACATTGCATGAACACATTAATTCTAGGTGTCATTTGGGTGTCAAAAGAGATAATGCGGACAGAACGGGATAAGCAGAGAGTCTTGTGAATGAGTTAAAGGAGGGAAGGGGAACAAGCAGAGCACCCAGAGACAAGAACGAAATCCGGGTCTGTCCATTTGAACCTAGCAGATACACTTAAGTGACTTGTTTACACCTGGTATTAGTCTTAGGTGATCTGATCACAAGGAAACAGCAATACAGGTGTAAACGGTGTCCAAAACGTTTGTAATTGATGCATGCGACTGCATTGCATTTGTAGTGTAAATGCTAATCTGTCCTGATGATGAATTTCTGAAACGTAGAATGGCAAGGGAAAAATTATTTACATTCATGAAGAAAGGCATATTTATTGGATCTTGTTTGATTAAATTCATTAATATTCATCATGAATGCGCTACCTGAATGGCCAGAGAAACTATAACCCATCCCTAACCCTAAAAGACCAGGTAGTGCGTTCCTCAAATATATGAGTCTTCCCCTGCCATCCTACGTTTTGGAAATCTGCATCCTGATGAGTCCCTGACAACAATAAAGTTTAGCCTACTGACCTGTCAATCAACCATTAAGCTTAAACAAGGGTTTAAACTTTCGTTTAAACTATCAGTTATGTGCAGTTTTGTAAAGTAAAACATTCGTCCGTAAAGTGCATATATGTTAGTCTCAGTCACAATTCACTTTTAGTGAATCTTTTTTCCATACAATGAAAGTGAATGATGACTAAGTCTAACATTCTGCCTAACATATCATTTTGTGTTCCAAAAAGAAAAAAAGGGTGTGTAAATTAAGACTTTTGGGTGAACTATCCCAAAAAACTCCAAAACCCCAGAACATTTACATTTATTCATTTGGCAGACGCTTTTATCCAAAGTGACTTACAAAAGAGGAAAACCTAAGCGAATCATCTTAAGGAGACATTTGTATGAAAAGTGCCATACTACAAAGTTTTACTAGCATCAGAATAGCATTCAAAACAGTTTGAAGTGCAACAAGAATTTATTTGTATTTTTTTTTTTTTCAGTTTAATTTCGCTACAACAGCATTTTCCTCCATCGATAATGGAGCATTTAGAAAATTCTCTCCATTACTGAATACTTTGGAAAACAATGACATTAGGAAACTGAAAACAGATTAGTGCATGTGGCCTAAATGATGACAGAATTTTCATTTTTGGTGGAACTTTAATATCAGGTGAAAACAGGGCCAAAGAGTCTGTGAATGAATGTGAATACGATAAAGGGGGAAAGGGGAAGATAGAGAAGAAAGTGAAACAAACGAGCACCCAGGCACAAGAATGAAAACCAGGTCAGTTAATTCGAGTTACTCCAAGTCAGAAAAGAAAGCACCAATGTAACGCATTGTTAATTCTATTCAGCAACATCCCCAGTTATGCCACTCACACATCAGCCTACAAGCACACAACCCACACGAGTGCTCGTGAAGACATTTCTCAGTGTGTGCAACTCCACCCCCTCTCACTCTCAGGTCTCTGTCACTGTCTGTCTCTGCTCACTCAGTGGTTATCCCTCCCACAGTCATGACGAGCTTCGAGCGCTCTGAGGTCACAGCAGGTGGAATTATCGCAGCGGGTTAGAGTAAAGAGCTTGGGTGACAGAGTATCGCTGACGACTCGAGTGGGGGGCTGGGGTCCTGACGTGCAGAGACACCTTTGTCCAGACCACAAGCCCAAAAGAGGGAAAGAAAGGTGGAGATGAGGACAAACAAGCAAAAAAATGAGGAGCATGATGATCAGATGTATAGCAAAGAGAGGAACGGAGATAAGGTGGGAGGAGATGAGTGGGTGCGTGAGATAGCAAGAGGTGAAGGGTGAGAAAGGCAAGTATGAGGAGTGATGTGGTTCTATTTGTGTATATTTGTGTACGTCTGTTCTGAGTTTATCAAAGTCAGAGAGCAAGAGGAACAAGTGGACAGCAGTAGAATGTGGGTGACGATTTAGGTTAGCGTGGGCTGGTGGAAGGTAAAGAACACGTTGAGAGACACAGAGAGAGAGAGAGAGAGAGAAAGAGAGAGAGACAGAGAGAAAAATGGGGGCAGGCAGGTGAAAACTCTCCATTCTGTGGGTATACCACCATTCTCAACCCCGATGCTCTCACCACCTGAACCCACCATCTAAAACCATATCGAGTATCACACCCACTCAGCTGCACAAAGCAACACCATCATGGCAAATTCAGCTATCTACAACCTCACAGACACCACATGTGTTTGCAAAACTAGATACTTTTTCACATGATTTACATTATTTATGCATTTCGAAAACACCTTTATCCGAAGTGCATGCTCTAACAGTTGAGCTACAAGAACAGGATAAATACAGTTGAAGTCAGAAGTTTATATACACCTTTTCACGATTCCTGACATTCAATCATAGAAAACGTTCCGTGTCTTAGGTCAGTTAGGATCACTACTTACTTTTAAGTATGTGAAATGTCAGAAAAATAGTAGAGAGTATTTATTTCCACTTTTAAGTCTTTCATCACATTCCCAGTGAAGTTTACATACACTTTGTTAGTATTTGGTAGCATTGCCTTTAAATTGTTTAACTTGGGTCAAGCGTTTTAGGTAGGCTTCCACAAGCTTCTCACAATACGTTGCTGGATTTTGGCCCATTCCTTCAGATAGAACTGGTGTAACAGAGTCAGGTTTGTAGGCCTCCTTGCTCGCATATGCTTTTTCAGTTTTGCCCACAGAATTTCAATCAGATTGAGGTGCTGGCCACTCCAATACCTTGACTTTGTTGTCTTTTAAGTCATTTTGCCAAAACTTTGGAGGTATGCTTGTGGTAATTGTGCATTTGGAAGACCCATTTGCAACAGAGATTTAAATTCATGGCTGATGTCTTGAGATGTTGCTTCAATATATCCACATAATATTCCTTCCTCATGATGAATTTTGTGAAGTGCACCAGACCCTCCTGCATTAAAGCATCCCCACAACATGCTGCTGCCACCCCCATGCTTCACGGTTGGGATGGTGTTCTTCAGCTTGCAAGCCTCACGCTTTTTCCTCCAAACATAACGATGGTCATTATTGCCAAAGGGAAAATTTTGTTTCATCAGACCAGAGGAAATTTCTCCAAAATGTAAGATCTTTGTCCCCATGTGCACTTGCAAACTGTAGTGTTTTTATGATGGTTTTGGACCAGTGGCTTCTTACTTGCTGAGCAGCCTTTCGGGTTATTTCGATTTAGGACTAGTTTATTGTGGATATAGATACATGTCTACCTGTTTCCTCCAGCATCTTCACATCTTCACTTCCTTTGCTGTTATTCTGGGATTGATTTACACTTTCGCACCAAACTACGTTCATTTCTAGGAGACAGAATGCGTTTCCTTCCTGGGCGGTATGATGGCTGTGTGGTCCCATGGTGTTTATACTTGAGTATTATTGTTTGTACAGATGAACGTGGTACCTTCAGGCATTTGGAAATTGCTCCCAAGGATGAAACAGTTTTTTTCTGAGGTCTTGGCTGATTTATTTTTATTTTCCCATGATGTCAAAGCAAAGAGGCACTGTGTTTTAAGGTAGGCCTTAAAATACATCGATAGGAACAGCTCCAATTCAGTACATCTCCTATCAGAAGCTAATTGACTAACTCTCTAAAGGCTTGACATAATGGAATGGACATGGAATTTTCCACGCTGCTTAAAGGCACAGTTAACTTGGTGTATGTAAACTTCTGACCCACTGGAATTGTGATATAGTCAATTCAAAGTGAAACAATCTGTCTGTAAACAATTGTTGGAAAAATTACATGTTTCATGCACAAGGTAGATGTCCTAAACTACTTGCCAAAACAATAGTTTGCTAATATGAAATCTGCAGAGTTGTTAAAAATTAGTTTTAATGACTTAAAAGTGTATGTAAAATTCTGACTTCAACTGCACATCCATATAAACCAGTAGATTCTCATGAACCCTTTTAAGATTATGACAGGGCGGAGGGCGGGCCGGGTCGTGATTTTACACACCAGGCCCCTTATCAGGCTAATCAAGCCTCCAAGAGGGATAAAGGCTGACTGCGGATGGTGGTGCGACAGAGAGAGAATGTTTACGGGCAGCTGTCCATCCTATGTGTGTGTTTGTGTCTTTTGGTTTATTTATTCATTAAACTATTATTTATATTATACTAGTCAATATTTAAAATCAATGACAGTATATCGCCTACTGTATACTATAATGTGTCATCTTTGAAATCATTGTGGGATAACGTCAGTGAAAATGAGGTCATCGCTGGCAGGTCATCCCTTCAACACATGACCAAACTTCAAAAGTAATATCAAAACCAATCTCACTACTACTGCCACTGTGACTAATTTATAACTCATTTCTGTCAGTGTTAGGAAGCCAAAGAGAGAGAGCTCTTAATTTGGTTATAACAGCAGAAGTGAGAGCAGTCCCCCCAAACAGCCCGTCACCACAGAGAGCAGCAGAATAAGCATGAGGAAGCAAAAACAGAACACCACAGTGCCTGCTGCATAGTGTCAAGTTCACAATCTGACATTCCGTGCGTTCAATAGCCATATAGTGTGACGACCTGTTGCAACACTTTCACAATTACTCAAATCTCATTTGGCTAGTATCACACTATACAATGATTCCATAAAAGTGTCAACATAATCTGGAATTAATTTAATGTTGCTTGTTGAATCAATCATTGAACATTTGTAGGATATTATTAATCTTTTTTTCTAGCCTCATTTCAAAATGCCAGCTGGTGCTTATTGGGCTCTTTGGCTGAACTTGATTCAGTCATGGACTGTGGTTCCACGTGTTTTAAATTAGATTTCTTGATTTAAAATTACTATGTAATCTCAACACAAACACTTCGTGTAGAAAGAACCTAATTGAATTTGGTAAACCCAACAAAATTAGAGGTGTCAGTGTAACTCAAGTAAATCTATTTTATGTATTTTATATGCTAAAAAGTGAAAGTGTATGTTAGCCTGCTAAATACATGCTGGTTGGTTGCACTACAGAGTGTAGTTTAATGGATTAAGTAAACTTCTATTTTACAGATATAAATGGATAGAACACAATGATATTAAGTTGACAAAATATTCTAGAACTGTGTTGCTTTAGTTTATTTTAATTAAGTAAATTGAACAAGTAGCAAAAATCCTTTTTTAGAGTGCAATATTAGCAGTTTACAATTATGATTCTCATTACCGTAACATTTTAAACTATATTACAGAAATGAATATGCTGTTGTACAATGATTTAATTAATTAATTTATTTTTCATTTTGCAGAGTGCAATATTAGCAGTCCCGGAAAACTGAATATCTAGACTAGAGTAAAACACAGTAATAAACAATCTGGAACATAAGTGTATCTGGTGTAATTTAGAGAACATAGTGAAATATTTTATCAATCAATCAATCTATCTATCAAATGCAAATATCAGGGTACTGCTAGGATTTCAAACAGTGATTCTGTAGGTCTAATAACTAAATCTACTAAATCATTTTGTTAATACTTTACGTCTTCCAGTAAAAGTATATAAACATCCTTACAACTAGATGTGGCAGGGCGGAGGGCGGGCCGGGTCGTGATTATACACACCCGGTCCCTTATCAGGCTAATCAAGCCTCCGAGAGGGATAAAGGCCGACTGCGGAGGATTGTGCGGGAGAGAGAGATAGTTTACGGACATGTTCGTCATGTGTCTTCTGTTTTAAATTTATTATTAAAATATTATTTATATTGAAAAGCCGGTTCTCGCCTCCTCCTTTCCATTGAAATGGCTTACACTGGTGCCGAAACCCTGGAAGGAGGAGGGATACACCATAATATAGTTCTCGCCACTACCGTCCACCCCAACGGAGCAGCCGCGGCCATCTGCCGGGGTACGAGGAGAGAAGGGGCTCCTAACCGACTGCCTGGAGCGGTTAGGGCCGCTGCCAGGGGCGGAGGAGTGTATGTCATGCCGGGGGCTCTCCAGCCTGAGAGAAAGAGGGAGGGATGTGGCAGGGCAGAGGGCGGGGCTGGGTCGTGATTATATACACCCTGTCCCTTATCAGGCTAATCAAGCCTCCGAGACAGATAAAGGCCGACTGCGGAGGATTGTGCGGGAGAGAGAGAGATAGTTTACTGTCATGTGTCTTCTGTTTTAAGTTTATTATTAAAATATTATTTATATTGAAAAGCCGGTTCTTGCCTCCTCCTTTCCACTGAAATGCTTTACACTAGATAAATATAACTGAGAAGCAAAATTGTGTAAGATACTATGACTTGCCTATAAAGAATATATCTTGAATTATGTTTATGTACATTTTTCTTACCCAATTGTATTTTCTTTTCTGTTTTAAGTGCAAATATAACAAAATTTTGTGAGTTTTATGCTTAAAGCAAGAAAACACAGTTTGCCAGTAGGGTAAGAAAAATAAACTTATTATATGATAGATAAATAGATACAGTATTCTCAGTAAACAAGTCTTATTATCTTGTACAATTTTGCTTCAAGTAAATGTATCTTGTGTAGGGGATGTTTTAATATTTTTACTGGAAAACAAGACACAAATAAGAATTAAGAAATTAGTTTTGCAGTGAACGTCCTTTACAACCTATAGCTTGCACAGAATTGCAATAGAAACTATACAAAATAGTGTACAATACAAAAATGTGTTTAACGGATAACTTTAGTGGCTATTGCCTGCTCAAGAGTATTTATAATAATATTTGGCTGTTTTGTTTACTCTGAGCTGACAATGGCCACCAAAGTGATCTGTTACACAAAATCATATAGTTCCTCTTAATAATCACTGCAGATAGAGAGGCCCTTCCTCCTTGTCTGAATAAATTCCCCCTGATCATAGGCAACACAAAATCACTGTCAGTTGTGCAACAGCTTCACTAAATAAGGAGAAGTGATTCTTTGTCCAATTCTAACTGCATTGTCAGATGATAGTTTGTGTCATACAGTATTGGAGGCAGGAAAAAGATAAATATGGTTATATATTTTTTTGCTGCCCTTACAATGTCATCTAAATTACGAGTGTTGAGAGTAAAAGCGAAAGGAACTGGGCCAGTAATATAGAGCAATTATTAGAGAAAATGTGCTGGTAGATCTCACCATTGAATGGGTTGATGCCTCGTGCAACTCTCTGCATTATGGCATCTCTTACTTCTCTCCTTCTCACACACTGGATGCCTAGGTTTTGGAAACTGGGAAAACAATCCAATAAACAAGCTGTTAAATGTTGTTTTGTTTAACTTTAGATAGATTTTTTGGCTGTCTGATTTATGCCTAGATTTGCTTAGCTCATGTATTCTCCATCTTATACACTCATCCTAAAGACTAAAGCAGACCGGAAGATTGAGGTTAGAACTAACCATACTGACATACTGTTTAAAATTGAGGGCAGACTGGAGCTCTAAGGATCTCATTTTGCATACCAGGGGAATCCCCTGTTTGGCTCCCTAATCTGAATCAACATGCTTTTTTTTTACTTTTTTCAAAGAAGAATGGACAGCCCTTCGGTGGGGAACTGTGGTAGTGTTTGTGTGTGTGTGTGTGGGGGGGGGGGGGGGTTGTAGTAATACGGAAAGCAGAGAGGAAAGGCTTTGATGTGGGGTATGGTACAGATATGTTTAATTTCATTAGAAGGAAAAAGGTCACAGCACAAAAACGATATTACAGCTAAATATGCAGATAATGTATCCATTAATCCATGGCTTTAATGCAACCTTTCACTGCTGACCTCTATATGCAGTGAAAGACTTTGCCTTTGTGACTGAAATTATTCTGACATTTAATTAGTTCAAGTATCAACTTACGCAATGACCCTGCGTTCAGGTCCAAATTCTGCCTCATAATAACCGTCCTTGCAGTCTTTACCCACCAGGTCATGTGGATGTGGTTTGTATGGTTCACTTTTGGTCACCAAGGAAACACATACTTTTCCTTTCCCGGTAAAATTTAGAATCTGATAGGAAGAGAGAAGTTAGTAAATGCTCTCAGTATTTATTTTATCTTATGTCAATAAAGATGCTTAAAGGGATAATTTACCCCCTAAATGAAAATCTGGTCATCATTTACTCGCCATATGTTGTTCCAAACCATGGCTTTCTTTTGGAGCACAAAGGTAAAACATTTTTTAGGAACTGACAGCCTCAGTCCATTCACTTTTATTGTAAAATATAGTTATACAGTGACAGCAAATGGTGACTCAGGCTGTCAGTCCCTAACATTCTGCTGATCTTCCTTTGTGTTCCAAAAACGAACGTCATATGGGTTTGGAACAACATGAGGGAACTTTTGCAAGAACTTTCCCTTTAAGTACACTGAAAACCCTAATAAGTTGACTTATTTTAATTGAGTAAACACGTTCCCTCAACTGAACTGAGGCATAACTTTCCTAAACTTGTTTAATTAAGCTAATTGAACTTCATATTCAACTTCATATAACGTTCATATTGAATGATCTTGTGTAAATAGATGCAAGTAGACTAAACTCCAATTTGCTGCTTAAATATTATTGTTTTAAGTTAATTTCAATTGAATTGTCTCAAATTTAGATCATAGAATAACAAAGCTCAAATAAAGAAGATTATAAATGATTCAAGGTGAATCATAAAATAAACTTAATTCTCCACAGAAATGCATATATGCCTGTACTTCAGTTGCACAAGGACATGTAGGTATAGTTGCAGACCGGAGATCTCCATATGGGGGCAGAATCTCCAAAATAGGGCGTGGATACTCCAATAGGGGGGTTGCATCAACTCTAAAAGGGAGCGTCACTTCTACTTACGTTTAAGGCTAGGGAAAGGGTAAGGTTAGGGGCTCCCTATATCTTTAATGGAGCAAAGCCTGCAGCTATACCCTTTTCCACAAGAAGAACTTAGATAGGGTTAACAGGGTCAAACTTGGCCTTAATGTACAGAGGTCACTCTAAAGGTGACATCACATGAAATGACTATTTGCAACACAACAACATAAATAATACTACAAAAGAGCTAAAACCTCCATGAATTCAAAATAACAACTATTAAAATGCCTCCATATATTCCCTTTGACCAAGGAAAGATAGTGAAATAATTCAAGCACATGGGATTATGGGTATTCCCCATAGCCTATATTTTGTAGTCAAATGTTTAAGTTATTAACACTTAAAATCTTAAGTCTATGGATGTTTGATTAAGACAACTTGAATTTTCAAGTAAACACAGCATTAGGGTTTACAGTGTATCTTGGAAACGTTTCATGATAAAGTACAAGTGCTGTGAGACATTCAATACAAGTCAGTAAAAGATTTTGCTCTACCTGAATGCTGGGGTAGGTTCTGTTATTGTCAGAGCTTCTTTCTCCAGGTATGCTGCCTGCCGAGCGTCCCTCACATTTGTACCTGAAGCGCATACCTCTCTGTTTGGGCTGCTCAAAGATCTGAACACTAGGTTTTGCCACTGCACCAGGAAAAATGAAGTCAGTCAGAATCAGAGATTTTTATTCCATATAAGCTCAAATTATCAAAATATCATCAATATGACAGAGCAAAAGCAAGTTAAACACATTTAAAAGCAGACTTATAGATGAAAGTGCTAACAATGAAGATTCACACGTACAAGATAAGGCATAATGAGCCGAAACACCTGCAAACAACACCTTGCATCTTTTACAGAATCTGAGCATAACCACACCACAAACGTAGCGTAGCCTGCTGGTAAATGATTTCGCAATCTCTGCACCTGTCAGCACAGACCCTTTAGGAGTTCACCCAGGTGCTATCATGCCAATATGTATATACATTAATCACAACTTTCTCAAACACCTGCACACCCAGCTGTATGTGTCATGCCATTACTTCAGTCAATTGAAACACACTTGCTTCTGACATAGATACAAACAGGTGAGATCTATGGATATATATGCAGTATGTTCTTAAACAGAGATATATCACAAAATAAGCTGTAAAAGTAACGTTTCCTCTTCATATATGTGTATTATGCTTGATCCTATCCTCCAGATATAGGTCCAAAAGTGTAGTATGAAGATGTCACTCACTATTGCCTGTTTGAGTGTTTTGTCACTTACAGGAAGTCACATTTTTAATCTACTTCTGGGTAGACACACCACACATAGCAAAAAAAAAAAAAAAAGAGGAAGTATTGCAGAGAAATCTATATATTACATTGGGTTTACAGCTGGAAGCGAGTGAGGTTTGAACATATTCAATTATTAGTCAGAGCTCTTAATCAACCTCTAAGCTCAACTCTAAAACATGTTATTTGGATTTAAGCCACGAACTTACTTAGGTGGGAGTCCCTGTGCATTAAGGGGTGATGCACTGTTCAAGAAAACAAGAATAGAAGAACATAAATCACAGTGTGTAATCAGCAAAACAATACAACAAAACATTATTTTAGTATACAACTTTTTATATTATTCAACAGTGAACAAAGAGAGATGAGATTATAAAGCAGCTATTAAAAGTTCCTCATTTTATTTCCTGGTGATAATTTGTCCACTCATGCAGTCGGTGTGTGTGGTCTACAGAACACTCGTATTCAGGTAATGAGAATTATAATGCCTTTATTTCAAGAGTTTTCTGTGATGTACACTTGCATAATGACAACTACGTTTTTCATTGAATTTAATATGTAAAACTAGGAATCTGTATGATTTTATATAGAATCTGAATTTGAAATGCAGAACATGTGGGCGGTGGCTTACAAATTACACTGTAAAGATTTACAAACACGAGACAATATGATAAAATAGAGCCTATATTCGCAGGATAAACATATTTAATTATCTACCTGAAAACCCACTTAAAGCAACTGCTGTTCTGATTTAACAATCTGAATATCATCTAACATAAATTCAATTGGTCACATAGTATAATTAACTCCCAAAAAATAGCGAGAAAAGAGAGGGGGGATAACTACTTATTGAATATAGGTACTCACCAGACATGTTAGCGAACACCCTTGTCTTAGGTCTGCCGAGTGTTTCCAAGCTCTAAAGTGCTGAACCGATACACAGCATTACTCGTATACGCAGAAGAGTGTCCAGAAGTCTGGGAATTCCCCACTATATACTCTATCTCCGCCCACAGAGCAAAGGCACAGCCTCAGCGAACGCACAGCCAATCACAAGAGGAACGTGGAGAGTACGACACCAAATTTAAATGTAACAGTTTAAAGAAATGAAAAAATGCACTCGAAATAGCTATAGGTATAATTCTTGTTCGTAAAACGACAAACAGATATATAAATTGTGAATATATATATATATATATATATATATATATATATATATATATATATATATATATATATATATATATTTAATTTCTTAAGTCTCACTTCAGTATATCAGATATTTGTTTGGAGTTTTGAGTTTTTTTTGTTTATGCTTATCAAATAGAAATGTCTTATACACTAGTAATAGAACGTTGTGCTATAGAGAAGTTATATTTTTATATTTTTGACTGAAATGAAAACTAGTCTGTGAGGGACAGAAGTACAGTCTGTGTTGTATTTTTTTCAGCTGACGAAACAGAAAAAAACATCTGTCCAAAAAATATGTAATCTAACACGTTTACGGTGCATACCATTGAAGAGACTGTAAGTCTATCCCTTAAACTCAAAGCCAAATTTTCATTTCCGTCTAGAAATCTAAAACCTATTTTAGATTTATATCAATCACTGAGATCTTTATTAGGAACACTATATGGTCACTACGTGATCTGCTTTTTTAGCCCATTCGCCTCAAGGTTTGACGTGTGGGCCATTCTGACATGCTATTCTGCTCATTACAATTGTATAGAGTGGGTTTCTGAGTTACTGTAGCCTTTCTGTCAGCTCGAACGGTCTGACCATTCTCTGTTGACCTCACTGGATGTTTTTTGTTTTGTTGTTGTTTTTGGCTGTTGTGCTTGAAAATCCCAGGAAATCAGCAGTTGCAGACATACTCAAACCATCCGGCACCAACAATCATGCCACGTCAATATCATGGAGATCACATTTTTCCTCATTCTGATGGTTGATGTGAACATTAAACTGAAGCTCCTGACCCATATCTGCATGATTTTATACATTACACTGCTGCCACACAATAGGCTGATTAGATAAACACTTGAATAAGTAGATGTACAGGTGTTCGTAATAAAGTGCCCGGTGAGTGTAGTTGAGCATACAGTTGAACTCAGAAGTTTACATACACCTTAGCCAAATACATTTAAACTCAGTTTTTAACAAGTCCTGACATTTAATAGTAGAAAACATTGCCTGTCTTAGGTCAGTTAGGCTCACTACTTTATTAAGAATGTGAAATGTCTATAATAATTGTAGCGAGAATTATTTATTTCAGCTTTTAATTCTTTCATCACATTCCCAGTGAAGTTTACATACACTTTGTTAGTATTTGGTAGCATTGCCTTTAAATTGTTTAACTTGGGTCAAACATTTTAGGTAGCCTTCCACAAGCTTCTCACAATAAGTTGCTGGAATGTTGGCCCATTCCTCCAGACAGAACTGGTGTAACAGAGTCAGGTTTGGCCTCCTTGCTCAAACACGCTTTTTCAGTTCTACCCACAGATTTTCTATAGGATTGAGGTCAGGGCTTTGTGATGGCCACTCCAATACCTTGACTTTGTTGTCCTTAAGCCATTTTGCCACAATTTTGGAAGTATGCTTGGAGTCATTGTCCATTTGGAAGACCCATTTGCGACCAAGCTTTAACTTCCTGGCTGATGTCTTGAGATGCTGTTGAATATAACCATGTCATTTTCCTTCCTCATGATGTCATCTATTTCGTTACCTGCACCAGACCCTCCTGCAGCAAAACATCCCCACAACATGATGCTGCCACCCGCATGCTTCATGGTTATGATGGTGTTCTTCGGCTTGCAAGCCTCACCCTTTTTCCTCCAAAAACAAACAGTAAAATTTTTGTCTCATTAGACCAGAGAACATTTCTCCAAAAAGTAAGATCTTTGTCCCCATGTGCACTTGCAAACTGTAGTCTGGATTTTTATGGTGGATTCTTCCTTGCTGAGCGGCCTTTCAGGTTATGTCAACAGAATGCGTCTCCTCCCTGAGCGGTATGGTCCCATGGCTGCGTGGTCCCATGGTGTTTATACTTGCGTACTATTGTTTGTACAGATGAACATGGTACTTTCAGGTGTTTGGAAATTACTCCCAAGGATGAACTAGACTTTTTTTTTTCTTGGCTGATTTCTTTTGATTTTCCCACGATGTCAAGCAAAGAGGCACTGAGTTTGAAAGTAGGCCTTAAAGTACATCCACAGGCACACCTCCAGTAGATTCCAAATAGCCTATCAGAAGCTAATTGCCAAAAGGTTTGCCATAATTTTCTGGAATTTTCCAAGCTGCTTAAAGGCACAATAAACTTCTGACCCACTAGAATTGTGATATAGTCAATTAAAAGTGAAACAATCAGTCTGTAAACAATTGTTGGACAAATTACTTGCGTCATACACAAAGTAGATGTCCTAAACTTTAATTTGCTAATATGAAATCTGATTTAATGACTTCAACCTAAGTGTATTTACACTTTTGACCATCTGTTTGTGTACATATATTTAAATGGCATTAGTATTGGGGAAAATATATGCTACATATATGAAAATGGCCATTTTTTAAGTATTTTAATATACATACTACATATATGTACAAGTATGTGACATTAATATAATTGAAAGCCATATAAAACATTCATGTATCAAGATTTCTGTATGGGCGTCAAAATATGCCACTAGTCTGAATTAGGTGTATACAGGGTCCATGACCATTGCTACGTTATAACATGAATTTAACAACTTCGGATTAAATGTGGCAGAAAAAAAAAAACTCTTGTTCTAAAACTGCTTAGCTTAAAGGTATGTTATAGTTTCATAATCATTTTAAAAAGAGATCTGTTAGACAGTCGTTCATTATATTCTTTGAAACGGACGCTGCCTTTTTTTTTACTAATATGTTGACACTTTTAATTTCAGGTTAGGGTAATCCCCCTTCAGGCAGTGGGAATCCCCCATGAACAAGGAAGTTTATTTCCAACAACAGAGAAAGAAAACATTGGTTCTAGAGAAATTATGTTTTGAATTTATTAACCTGTCCATTTCAAAAAACTTTTTACCCTATTCACCTTATTTTGTAACGTGGAAGTAAGCAGCGGCTGCATTTTCGGCGAATGTGTAAATTTCCGCTGACATTGACCTCAGTGTAAATAAATAGAATGCTAAAAATACCAGAGTTAGTGATCTGGCCTTATAAACTATCACACAACCAAATGATATACAGCATAATTTTGTGGCAATGTCTAATAAATTCTAACATCAGCATTCATAGTAAAAAGTAAATCACTTGTTGCTGTGTTCTTGTATTGAAGAGATGGTAATAAAATCTGTTTCTGTCTTTACCAAGATCGTGACGATGCAGTCTTTAATGTTTCCATGTAAACCTCCATTTATGTGTACGTGCATAACCTCCAATGATGCTTTTATTTATTTACAATGGTTCATAAGCCATAAGAATGAGATCTGCGTGTCCATTTGTGTGCTTCTCTGCATGGCTAGATTGAGAATTCTCTCTGACAAGAACGTAGAGTAGGCCTACGTGTTTATTATATATTAAGATGATGCATGATGCAGTTTTGGTGCAAAGAAAGTTGAAGCAGCATTTCCCAGGCAGCTTTCTCCTCTCTGGAGGACTGTCATGTCAGCACTTGATTTCATTCATTCTGTCTGTGCACAGGTGTGTGATAAAACGATTTGCAATCAGAACCAATGTGTTTATGAAAATCGTAATACATGATAATGATGTTGACATTTATTGCCAGCCTGATATCAATAATGCAGTATTTTTGTATAGCTAAAATAGCTGGAAGTGGATTATACCAGAAGTGGTACACATTCACTGTTGACAAAGCCAACGCTCTAATTCGCTGAAAAATAAGGTGGATAGACATTATTCACAGATGCGCTATCTTTGATTTTTAATGGGAATGACTTGGAGGCTGTGAGGGATAGACTTAGTGTCTTCAATCAGCTGTAGGCTACTGCAGTTTAAAGTGTTTTTGGATCATTCCGCAGACAAAACATTGATCATCTGTCCAATAACATTCAGTATAGGGGCCTACAAAGAAATCTAGACAATGAGTAGTGGAAAATCAGATGTGATCTAGGAGCTTTAACAGATTTATACCGTTCGTGCCATTGAAGAGACTAAGTTGATCCCTCACAGCCTCGTTTCCATTTCCATTAAAAATAAAATATGGCGCTAGTGTGAATAATCTCTAGATTAAGATTAGATGAAATTTACTATCAAACACTCCGCCCCGTCCCTTCCTGGTTCTTTTGGTAGCCCAGAAATGAGCTGCTGTCTATGGGCACTTTGGTCAAATTGCTATGAAACTAGACAAAAAAATACGGTTTGTGGGTTTGAAACATTCCGTTTCCAACAGATTATTGGAGATAATAGCTTCTTTAAATTTCCACTAGGTCCTTGCTCCAGGAAAAACAACATTTTACATAAATTATATTTCACGGATAAACGTCTTTGTTGTCACGTCTGCTCAGAGACAACTGACCCGCAACAGTTGTTGGTGAAAATTAACTTTATTTAACGAAGAAATCACACAAAACTCTGATTGCAAACAACTGTTTTAGTTCCCCAAGTGCGGTCACTGACAGATATGAAATCAAATATGATCGAACGATTATCTTATCTGATTAAGACCACCATGTACGATATTACGGGAGGAATAGACCCTGTCTCCACCACCACAGCGCGTGGACTGTTTGTGAAAGTTTAAGTGAATACAAATAATGTCATACGGCGAAAATTATGGCTTTGCACTTGTTTTGAATGCAGTAAATAATACTTAGTTATTAAGTTTTGATATGGAACATTATCATATTGTATGCGGGTTAATCACTTAAGACACATTGTATGTTTGATGGTAGTTTTCATTTCGAAGTATCTAAATACTTAGACTATAGATGTGTGTTAAACGTGTAAGGATGTGAATTCAACCAATTACATGTCTGACATGTGTCACGGTTTCCTGTGGTGTGACGTCAGAGTAACTTCATCTAAAACAGATCTAGTTTGACGTTTCTTAGGCAATTCATGTCCAAGGTGTTGGTATGAAAAATGTGGTTAAAGAGCTACGAGATTACAACCACAATACTTTGGGCCATCCCTGTGACGTACTTTGTAGTTGACGTCATTAAGCAGTGAGTTACAATCTGATTACCTTACACTATGTAAAAATAAATATATACACACACACTTATTTTCTCAGGTATACTTTCTTTAAACTCTTATGCTCTCCAGCACAATTAATATGTGCATTTATTGATATCCCAAGTAGTAAAATAAATAAATTAAACCATGACACATGGGGTTTTGTGAATTTTATGTTCTTAAATGTAAAGGCAGTTTACAAAGCATACAAAAATACCATTTGAAATACAACTTTTGCCCTATAAAAAGAATGACAAGTTTTTTTTTTTTTTTTAAATTGTACTAAATGTAACAGGAACATTGATGATGCACATGAGGTCTAGAAGAAAAATCCATGTGTGTGATATAAAAATGATAATGGTACAAATAAAATGTTAAGAAACCCCAAAATGAACAGTAAGCCCAAGGACAGTGGCTTGTGGCAAGAAAAGAAAAATGTAGAGGAAAATCATGGAAAGAGGGCAGAAATCTCATTTAGTCTTTGTTCTTGAAGTTCAGGAGACACTGCCATTCAAACCTCCATGGGAGGCGCAGGGGTGATACCCTAGATACAGGGAGTTACACTCATGCACATACAAAACCCAACACTCATTCTGTAATCATTTAGCAACATAACCAAAGCTTCCTGCAAACTGCCTTGAAACAGTGGCCCAATAAACCATCAACAGCTGCAGATGTAAGACTGTTCTTTTGCTCTTGAGCAAGTAACAGAACTTTGGGGTGGCAGCAGAGTTGATTGTGATGGGATTGTCTCATGCTTTTAGTTACTAGTGATGATTGTTCTACAAACGCACACACTTGCACCCCGCACAAAAGGTCCTCCCAGAACAAATACAGTGAATACCAAATAATGCTGGGAAAAACCTCTGACAAAACAAAGAATTTCATTGATCATGACAAACAGGACAATTTTTTTCAACTTTTTTTTGTTAATAAAAACTACATTAAGGTGGCATAGAAAGACTAACAATGATTTTAAAGTTATATACAAAGTACATCTACAGTATAAGTTGATTCAAAAGCTCAAACAGATGTTTAACAAGCAAGCATTCTGAAACAGTAAGGCATAAAAAAAAAATCTCAATACTCCAATATTTTACACTGATAACTTTGCAACAACCAGGAAGACCAGCCGAATATCAGTAGCAGAGTTTAAAAGCAGCACTGCTTTTACACAATAGTAGTTCTCACACTGAGATGACCTATGCAGACAACTGTCTGAAGGGGGGGACAGGACAGATTAAAAGTGCAAACTGAAGAGGGGCTGCAAAAATCAATGTTACCTGTAGAGAGCATACTGCTATCGGTTAAGTGTGAGCCTGATAGAATTTTTAATCACACGGAGGTTGCTTGTGGTGGGGACTGGTGAAGATGCATCTGGAAGCTCTTTACTGGGTAGTCTCTGAAAACACAAAGACAGTCCAACATCAAATATTGTCAAAACGCATTCCAATGTCCATTTGGACACCAAATTATGATAATTATTGCATGGCCCTTACCTGTGTCCTTGAGGTGTCAATTGTTGGTATGGGCATAGGCTGAGTTACGACAAGACCCTCCTGTGAAACAAATTCCAGCTATTTGTTTTTGCACAAACATTGCGTGAGACCATATTGTGTTGATGCAATACGACAGTTTCACTTTCGGCAAAATGATCCAAATGTGGTCAGCACCTGAGGCTAACGCAATAAACATGCAAAAGAAAAAAAAAAGCCCTCACCACTGTTGGCCCATCTCCCCTTTCCAGGCCATTGCTAGTCAGAGGGTATGGCTCTTTAAACGCAGAGTCATCAGAGAACATCTGAAGCAAAATATAACAATATTAGGGATTTTTCACTTGCCCTCAGGCATTCAAACCCACATTACTTTCTTCCGTGGAGAAAGGAGTCCCCATTCACTTTCATTGCATTTTTTTTTCTCCATACAATGAAAGTGAATGGGGACTGAGGCCATCAGCCTCTAACTTTTCTTTTTTGTGTGGAAGAAAGACTTAAAGTTTAGATGGGCAAATTATAAAGAGATGCACTTGTAATATATTTTTTTGGCTTGTGCACTTTCTGCCTGTGAAAAGCTCATCACCTCTGTATCTTTGTGTTTCTTAGGTGGCTCCTCCAGAGATGGAGAGTGAGCTCTCTTTGGTGCAATTCCATTTAAGCTGTTGGGCAGTTCAGTGGGGCTAAAGGAGGGTGAGGTCACACGTGGTATCACACTGAGGCCAACCACTGTGGGAATGGTGTTGCCAGCTTGGAGTTCTGCAAGCTTGGCAACTGGAGTGGCCATGGGCTCTGAAAGAGAGAAAAAGTGCCAAATGAGTGGAAAGTAACATATCAGCATGAATGCGGCTAACAAAACAGCTAACAAATGTGATTCCACAATAAATGGCCCCCACAAGTCAATGCATTAAGTCTACTATGGAAGATATTGGCCAAGTCCAAAAGCTGGAAAAAGCTGCCTTCGAAGGCTGTACACCGAGGTAGTATGAAAATGCAGTGCCTTTCAATCTGTTCGAAGACTAGTACATTCATATAAAAATGCTTTTGGTAAAGGCATTAACTTATTAAGCAGCAAGGCAACTGCCTTAGCTTTCAGATACAGCCAGTTGTTGGCACTTACTGGAGCCGATGACTGGAATGGACATGCCCAGTTCTGGTTCCGGAGGAGATGGCTCTGATGCTGGGGAGCCATCCGTAAAAACAATGACTGAATTCTTTGGTGGGCTGATACTGCAGGAAAAAAAAAAAAAAAAGAGGAATGTCAATGTTCATAATAAACAAAAGAATCCTAACCTTGAATAATACACCAATTAAGTCAGCTAATCAATTTACTTCTTATAGTCTGTATTATGTCAGTTCAAAGAGTAAATTAAAGCAATATACATATGGAAAAGCATTTGACATTACTCTTAGCTTCTCAAATCGAATGTGTTTGAAAAGGAGGTCATTATTGGTGCAATTGGTCACATTTCTCATTTGCGCACTGAAGCAAAAAACAAGAGTAATATTTAATGTTCTTTTCCACTTTGCTGCTCTCTGGCCCAGTCATTTCTGGATCAGGTGACCCATGCTTTAAATGTTTCCTGGCAGTCATGAGTCATTAACTATTTTTAAAAGGGCATTTCAGACCTCTGGACAGCAAGTAGTTGACAGGTCATTCAAAATATGCAACAAATACCTTGTAGAGATCCCACTAGACAGCCATCACTAATATACACTACCTGTCTTCAGGTGTGGAGATTGACTGATATGGTTTGATGACTGGTGTAGGTGAGCTGAATGGGGTGCCTGTATCAGTGTCCCTGGAGCTGTCCAGCTGACTGCCATCCAGTGAGCAGCGCTTTGACCCACCACCATTTGAACTACGGTTTATATCTCCCAAACTCTGCCCAGAAGAGAGACAGGATATGGGTTTATCTTTACAGCACTACTAAATTCTCTTCTCTAAACTCTCAACTATGAGAGAGTGCCTTTACCTTCTTTTTCCTCTGAACAATTTCAGCAGGCAGGTACTGGTGCAACTGTTTCTTCTTCACATGTGTGGCCTCAATGGTCATGCCATCCTTCAACATGTTGATATTGCTAGCCTGCCTATAAACTACAATGGAACAATACTTTCAGATATTTCAATAGACCCAGAGTTTTAAATTCCCCAAAACTACATATAAAACAATTAAAGGTTCAAAACAGAAAGGCTTAGCAGCTTACCAGTGTCTGTGAAGGACTGAATGTCGTAAGTCAAGTCAATATTCACACAGTCAGAATTATCCAGTTTTTTGAAGCTGATTCCAATGAACCACATGGACACAAATTCATTGCTGTGAAAACAGACATGTAAAAATAAATATAAACAGATTTGTTTTGTGGTCAATTGAGTGGTATAGTTATTCAGTCTTTGCAAACAGTGATCATAGTGTGCAAAGCAACCATCTAATAATTGTAAGAGAAAATGTACTATTAAGGCACAATTTAAATATGTATTAATATACATGTAAACTAATACAATATCACAAACCATACCATTACTGTGCTATAAAACTACTTGCAACACAACAAAAGATTTGTTACTTACTCGTTTCGGTTCTCTTTTGACCCAGGAAAAGACTGTGGGTTCACATGGGCAAGGGTGATGTACTCATTGCGTTCCAAATTTCCAACTAACACTCTTATCTTTGATTCCACCAATCCAATCCTGAGGAAGCAAGAAAATGATTATATGATGTCTATGATTCCATACTTATGACTCAATGTCAGAGGACTGATTTCAGAGTGCAGACAGTGAAATTGCTAATTTTAGAGTAGTCCTTTCTCATTATCTTTTAATAATCTTTCAAAAATCATTTGTGCCCTTACCATTCTAGGTGGTTTTCCTCAGTGGATGCACTGGCAGTGAGGACAATGTAATGCCTGCAACAAACAAATCAACATTTCATTCTACATTCTCTGGAAGCAATCTCTGATATGACATTGAATGTGGATATTCACTCACTTGTACTTCTGGAAAAAGTTGGGTGGTTCAAACAACTTGGACCAATCAGCCTTACCCTGAAGAATTTCATCTGTAACAGTGAGACCTTTACAGAAGCAACAGAAATATTGAAAACATGAGCAAGCGAAGCATGAGGAAGCAAAGCTGCTTTAAATCGCAATTACACACCATTCTTAAACTCTTCATTCATGATAGTGCGTGTAGAAGTGGACACGTTGTAGGTAGAGTTTTGTTGTGGGTATGCAGGGGTGATGATTGGCATCAGGTGATACCGGTCTGATGGATTCACCTAAGGATACAACAACAGAGGGTGTAATAGAAACAATCCTTAGCAAATATTTACAAACACTGCATCATCAGTATGAATAAAGCATAAGATCACTAACCCGTGGGTCCCAGACTGGTAAATTTAAATTGCTGTCCTCAGGCTGTTTTAAAAGCACAGGGTTTGGCCATTCCCTGATGAAGTAAATTATACCAAAAATACATATGGGAAGGAACAACTAAAAGGAAAAAGACATATAGAAACACCACAACAACGGACATTCCATATATACTGGACAGGGACTATACATTAAGTTTCAGTTCCACTACATGGATCTGATTTGCTGTGATCTCACCATTTAGAGAAGACCAGAAAGAACTTGTGCACGAGTGTGGCAGCAACAGCATTTGGGTACAGCTGACATGTTCTGGCCACCAGCATAGCCCAAGAAACTCCTCCCAGAAATCCTAGCATGTTGGAATAGATTCCACGGCCTAAAGTTGTAGAAACGTCAGAGAACTGCATTCAAAGTTTTAAATTCTTATGAGCAACTTTACATAATTGTGCCTGCAAAGTTATGATTGGAACACATGAGGTTGGAAGGTTCAAAGTTCCTTATGAGACAGAGCGCAGTACACAGTGAACATACACCTTAGAGCTGTGGTGCTCTAATGGGTGAGGAAAGTTTGTGTACATTTTCTAATTCCTGTTCCCCCCTAATTTCCTGTTCTCTTATACTACGGTATCAATAAATGTGTTAAAATGTAAAAATAGGCAAACTTTAAAACAGACTTACGTTTAGCCCACAACTTAATGGCTCTCAACGTCAACCTGAAATTCTCTTTATTAGGCACCAAATACAGAATCTCATCAGTAACACGACAACCTGTAGAATATAAAAACAAAACAAAATCTTTGAAATCACACAAAACTAGATTACACTGAGAAAACAAGAGCTTGTATGACTACAGATGTGATATTTAAAATCACAGGTAAGATTCATTGAGGGAGGATATTACCGTTTAGACTGCGAATACATCTGATGTCAAGGTTTCTAAGGAGAGAATCTCCTCTCAGGTCCAGGGTATCTGGAATAGACTGCAGAGCGAGCCTTGCAAACAGCAGATCAATCTGTGTAGAAGAACAGATTATGACATAAGGGGAAATCACACTGACAGCAACTTGCAGTGAACTAAAGCAATTCATTTTCAAAGTGAGTTGGCAATTTCTGCTGAAATTAGTGACTACTGGCAAAGCAAATTATAATGATAAGAAATTGTCAGCATTCTAACAGTGTTTAATACGCTGCCCTGTCCTGACTTTGTATTATGCTCTGCTGTGATCAATATACAAATAATTCCCACAGCAGAATGCTTAAATAAAATAATAACAACAAATAAACATTCTGGCAAAACACCTCATTGTGATTTTTAAAAAAAGGTATGGCCACACAGCCCACCAATGACAGAGTATCCAGAGTAGAAATGCCAACAAGCTAGCTAACAACAGTACAGCAACCTTCGGTGATGGGAAAAAAAATAATAAAATCACAGTCAGTGTGAACAGGGTTTGAGCATTAAAATATCAAACAGATGACATATCATGACATCATCTCTCAAGAACTGCTTTACCTCAATGCCATCAAACTTGAATTTGATCACCGGTACAAATGCATCCTCCACAGCCTGAAATAGAATTAAAAACAGGATTCAAATCACTTAAAAGATTACAGGAACTTGACATAAGTGTAAATTATGAGGAATTGTAAAAGGTATTTACCCGTAGATCCTTGATCTCATCATGACTTTTTAGTTTTTCAAAGAAGGATGAAAAAAAGTCAATCCTTTCAACATGACGTGGGGCAACACACAAAGCATCTATATCAGCACCTAAAGAGAAGGACAATTTGATTTGCAAACAAGTCACATATCCCTTGGTTGATAGTGCCTAACCTTGAATAGTCGTTCTACTGTGGTTTCTACAAATGTACCTTTTGTGTGCACTCCCAACCTATATGACCCAAAAGTAAAGATTTTGCCACCAACATTCACCACTGCTGACAGGGGAAGATTCTGTGAGAAAAGAAGTATTGATTTTAAAAATTATTCTGTTATGTAACATGGTGATCAGGCCAAGAATGCTTAGATTCAGGAGTATTCTTTACCTTTGATTCACTGATCACTGCAATCCACTCCTTCACAAATGAATTCAGCTTCCCAAGAACTGCAAGCCTACAGTTCACAATCTTAGTGTTCATAAACATACAGGACACAGTGCACACCTACATCATAAATACGGGCCACAATATATATGGAGAATTAAACAGATATTTAAATGACATGGCAACATACATTATTTTTATTTGAAAAGTTTTTGGATAGGAGCTTTAGATGCTTGTTTAATTTCTACTTTATCAATTTAACTTACTTGCAAAAGGCCCACTCCACTAAGCTCATCTTCAGAAAAAGTGACAAACTACACCACCATGTGGTTACTCCATTCAATAACTTTATATTTGTATTATCCTTCAGATATCTTACCCTATAATGTGTGACCATTTGGATAATTTTCTCATGGAGAAGCATGTTAGAGGCAAACTGTATGCAACCACGTTTTGCCTAATAGTTAATCGCAAGTCAACAGGACATTAATAAATAAAAAAAATATTTGAATAAAATAATTTTTGTTAAAAGCCAGGTCATGTGTGAGAAAAAGGACAAGGCATTTTAAAAGCTGTGCATCCAAAAAGATGCATCTTGAATGCTTTTAATCTCTCAACTTGTTTGGCTTCAAGACAACATTTTACACTGTTCATAAAGACAAGACCTAACAGTATCAATTTTTTTTATCATACACCAGGTACACAAAACTGTCATTAAAATCAAAGACTGAAAGATGATGAGGCAGAGTAGGACAACTGATGATTTTGTAAATGCATAAATAACTGCAAACTGTCATTTTTCTAGCCTAACTAGCTTCTACTAAATCACAAATACATTTGAGCCAAAAATGCTGCAGCGTTTGATTCAATGGATTATCCTTGCATATCACCAACATAGATATGGGAAGTGTTTTCTCCTCCCTTTTTAAAGTAAATAAGCCTATTTATTTTGACATTCAAATTAGGGTTGTTCCGATACCAAAATTTTGGCTTCGGTACGACACCAGCCCTGGTACCTCAGTATTGATACTTGGGTAACAAATAAACAACTTCAGATTATAAACAACAGACCTTCATAGTATACAGTAAATGTAAAAATAAATAAACAAACAAATAAATAGATTATCTGTGGAACAAGGCTGCTATGGTTGAATCACAGCTTACTGGTATTCAGTACACATAGTTTTGTAATATTGCTTACATAATGTATAATAATAATTATTATTATACATAATGACAATAATAAAAGTTAATTAGTACTATAATACCATTACTTTGAATTTTATATTTTACAGAGCTTTTATTCTGATGGACCTTTATGTTCTTCCGTTGAGTTTTTGACAGTAGTTTATAATAATCTCTGCATTCCAAATGAAATGCAGAAATAGTCGTGAGATGAAATCACTGAAAAAAGGAATTCATGTAGGATGCATTGACCATCATGCACGATCTGTGTGTCAAGTATGACAGAGTGTTAATATTACTATACCGGAGTATGGTACCGAAATTAGCAACACGATGAGATCATATAATTTAAAAAAGTTTGGTATTGCGATATTTTGTTTATAGTGGTATAATGTAGGGGGCCTGGAAAGCTCTGCAAGTAAAGACGCTCACATACCACTGGATGTCGCGGAAAATAACTTGAAAGCCCCACACGCGCAAGGTCACCGCAGTAACGCGCTCAAGCCACAAATGATAAGATTTGTGGATTGACCATTTCAGATGCGGAGGCAACTGAGATACGTGCCCCGCCACCCGGATTGAGGCTAGATACTATGCCACAATGAGGACCTAGAGCGCATTGGGCATGCCAAATTGGTGATAAAAAAAAATAGTGGTATATTGCGCAACCCTAATCCAAACTTTACGCATGGTTGCCTTTTATTATGTACACTTAGCACCGTTTTCACCTGACTGTTCAAAACCCAAACACACTGTAAAATACAGAAAAAGTATTTAGCCCCTAGTAGTGAGAGATAAAAAAAAATAAAATAATTCAGGGTCAGTGTTGGTGCAATGATTGCGGAGTGTTAACGGAGTCAAGGTGACACTTTTTGCTGTTTCAAAGGAGGGTGACTAAATTTACTTTCAAAGGTCTATGTTAGTACTTTCAACAAAGATACTAGATAGATAGCATCAGGAAGGGAGGATGTGACAGTCTGCAGTGAGCAAACTTCTCCATTTCAGCCTATCTGACTAAATCAACAAAGTTACAGAATTTAAAGCCCCCTGCTCACCTGTGATTAAGCTCATCTTCACCCTCAAACACTCCAAATGGTTTCATAGCCTCTGTGAGCTTCTGAGTGTAGATATGGTCTATCTCTCTGGGGTAAGCCAGACTGATAGAAGATGTGATGCCATAATGTTTCCGAGGCTGCTGCCCGCCAAGCGTACCGTTACCAATTCTGCAAATAAAGAACATGGAACAGGTCATGCTAACTTTACTGTTACCACAAGTCTCATTCTACACTGTAAACAAATAAGAAACAAAGATATCCAAATATTAACAAAAACATAGCACTTAACTAAATCAAATAAACGTATTAAACCTACAACCACTTTGAAATATGGTTGATTTAGACATAACATATGACAGTTTAAACGCGTACAAAGGTAAAATCGAGTAGAAAAGAATCAAACGTGCACAATGCGTTTCTCTGTGACCGTTTGTCACGTGTAACCCAGTATATGTTGTTTTTCAAGTTTTGATGGACACATGACCAACAATACCTCAAACATTATGATAACAATATCAGGGCGACGAAACAGGAGATGCAGGCCTAACAAAGAGCCAAATCTATACAAGGACGCTTGCCTGTATACAGATATATAATGTATGTCACCGTTCATATAACGTTATTATTGATAAAGGCCGTTCGTTTCTTAAAACGTAAACGAACACTGCAACACACTGGTTAGCACCGTTCACATCAACCTGCGTTGACTTTGTTTTTCTCTTTCTGTAAACACACGGAAGACTGCTAGCCTAATAGTAACACAATAGATTGTAAATGCATCAGGCTGAAACATGTGGACATTTGGAATGTGCACGATAAATTACTTGACTTAAAAACACATATTTATGCCACTTAGTTGCTATAGTCCCCATTGACTAACCGTTAGCCAAATAAACAAGCTAAATTAGCGTAGCATTGCAGTCTCCCTCTACAACTACTCGGCTTCGCCAAACTACTTCACTACGGGCGAACGAAACACTTACGTTGACATCTCTTTCATGACCTTGCGTAGAAATGTCCAAAAAATTTCAGAACAAACGCGCAGAAAACATGTAAACTCAGCCAGCAGCAGCCCCGACTCAATTTATAACAATAGTTGTTGCTCCAATATGGCGCCCAGCAGACAGACATCTCCCGAGATGCTTTGCTCAGTGACGCGAGTATATCAATGTTTTTCAAACGTCGCAGTCATTCACGCGCTCTTTATTGACCTAATGCAAGCAGAGAAGCTTGTGTGAGGCAAGTGCTGAAGTAGAGCTGATGTGTGTCATTTTCCCCATGTTAAAATTATTTCTCGTGTACCAGTTTATTTTAGAGGGACAACTTTTAGTAAGTAAACCTGTTGTTGATACCTCTGATAATTGTAAGCGATGTGGCTCTATCATAACATTGTTTGTTTGAGCAGCCTGTCCAGCCCCACACAGCAACATTGGCTCATCTGTTGTGAGTTTGGGACTGGAGCATCTGTTTGTACAACCAAAGGAAGACAGGTCAGTTTTCTGTAATCTTGTAATTATTTTCACAATTCTGTTTAGCAATGCTAGTGGGACAGAAATATTTGCTTTTTAAAACATGGAATCCCTGGTAAAAAAAAAAAAAAAAGAAGATTGGGAATTAATATACAGTACTGTGAAAGTTTTTCACAAATGCCTAAAACTTTTGTAAAGTGAGGATTTCTTAAAAAAATAATGACATACATAATTTTCATTAATCAATTAATGTCATACAAAGCCCAGTATAAAGAAAAAGAGCTAAATCAATATTTGGTAAAACAGAAACAGAACCAATTCTCCTACTTACACCTGGGCACAGTTTTTCTTGGTTGTTGGCAGGTAGGATGTTCCAAGCTTCTTGGAGAATTTGCCACAGTTCTTTTATCAATTCACTCAATTACTTTTGTCTCTTTGTGTAATCCCAGACTGACACGATGTTCAGTGGGGAGGGCCATGCCATCTGTTGCAGGGCTCCCTGTTCTTCTATTATTTGCAAAAGTAATGTTTTATATTTCCTATTGACACACTAAAGTAGCAGATATAAATATCCATTTTAAAACAAATGTTTTTGGGAAATATCTTATGTGCTTAAGACTTATGCACAGTACTGAATATGAGATAAATGTCAGATGGAATACATATGTTTTATGAAGAATAAGAACACATGCAGACTAAAACAGAATCTAGGGCTGCACGATTTGGACAAAGTCATATTGCGATTATTTTGAAAAATATTGCGATTGCGATTTGAGCTGCGATTATGATGGTAATGTTTTCCACGTGTTCAACTGCAAAAAGGCTGCTGGGGATTTCACACTTGAGCCCTCTTAAAAAGAACCAAACTGAGACCTTTTTTCAGTTCAACCACAAACAAATAAAAATATAAACTGTGAAACAGACTTCTTCACATCCAAATGTTACCATCCACTGTGTACCTGTTTTTGTGTACCCATTTATTTTAGTGTACCCACTAATTTAGTTTTATGAAACACAGTCGACTTGAATATTAGGGATGTTCCAATCAGGATTTTAACATCCGATACCGATCTCCAATTTTCTTTTCATCTCATCAATCGATGCTGATCATTTAACTTTTTATCAGCAGCTCTGTCAAAACTGGTTATATGTAAACTTTCTGCTCAATGTCACTGTTAACTACATTTATCTGTCAGTAATACCATACTTGTTGCCTAGTTTTTGCTGTCAAAAATAAAATATAGAATAAATGTAAGCTATGAATGTATGTTTTTATAGGTTAAATGAATATTCTGGGTTCAATACAAGTTCAAGTTGCACTCAGTTTAACTCCTGAAGACATGAATTTCAATTTTGTAATATATGTAGGAAATTATGACTACTCACATTAAAATGAATAATCCAGTCATATACGTAACCTTATAAAAGTGGTTTTATTCTACATGGAGATGGTCTGCACATGGGGGCTGGCTGCCATGATAGAATCACATGATCAGCTGAATACTGCTCACTTAGGCCCTGTCCCAATACCCCAACTTGCGGTTTTGGTCTTGCCTACTTACCTACTTGTCTTATGTGTTTCCGGTGTTTGGCCGGCAGTGTGCAAGTAGACGTGAAGGCTGCAAGTGTGTGGATGACTTTTGATCGCATGTTGGGACACTCGTAGACTTAAAGATGTTGATGCTGGTTGCGACAGCTGTTTCACTCAGCTGAAGACTGATTGTTTTTGGTAGCAATGACTGTTATAGCCTACTTAAAATAATAAATAACTGAAAATTTTATCCATCTTTTTATTTATTAATACATTACTGGTTGTTGGAAGTGTATTGTGCTGTGGAAAATATGGAAGTACAATTTTTTTATAATGTTTTTATTGTGTGAAAATAATTGTAAAAGTTAATTATGTTTTACTCAATTAGATTTTCAATAAATTGCACGTTTAACTGTAAAATTGCGTTGTCCATAACTGCTGTAAAATATGAAATATAAGTAATTTCTTTCTACTTTGTTTCACAATATGTTGCATAAAACTTCATAAATTAAAAAATAAAATAAAATGTATTCTATAAACCTGTGTGATCCATAAATAGCTACTAATACAAACCATTTAATTATATGCTTTGGCTTGTCATTTATACAAGATGACCAAAGACTGGTTTACACAATTTATCAGTATGTTGTTTCATACAACAAATAAAAAGCATTAAAACTTATATTTTAAATACATAAAGATGAGAAAGAACCTTTGGTAGGTGTTGATGCATTTTTATTATTTTAAAACAACATTTACTAGACCGCATATTGTATGCCTCACTGCCTGATAAATGACCAAAATCACCAGCAGTATTAGGCAAGAACAAGCAAAACAAGGTGATTACTGGATGAGAAGGATAACAAAGAGGTATACACATAAATAATATCTTGTAATTATGATTCTGCTATTAAGTCATCCTAAACATGTTATATAATGCTGAATACTTTCATTTATGCTAAAATAAATATATGCTTCACTTATCTGATTATAAAAAATCTGTTATCACTTATCTTTCCTAAAAAAAGCTTTCCTTGACATCATCATGGTGAAAATACACCGATTGCTCCGGTAGGCAGGGTGAGAGCTCCTGATCGTGATGAACTCTGGGATACACCGACTGCTCCAAAGCAGTATTTGCTTGTGTGGATTTAGTGTGGGTTAAGTGCACTGAGTTTGGCATGTTTTAAACATGGGACAGTCTTGAACACTAACTTCCTGCCTTGTGCATGCACACTCAAGTGGCCAAGACTGCAATTGTGGGTATTGGAACAAGGCCTTAATCTCAGTAACCCTGCTGTTATTTGACACTTTCACTCACTGATTAAAATAATCATGGCTGACTATGTACAAAATTTCTACAATGGCATCTGAAACTGAAAAATATTGTACAATTTTATATGATGATTCAAGCCGCTAGGTGTCCGTGTACATCCAAGATGACACAAAGACAAAAGAGTGCACCTTTAAGCACTATCGACAACATTTGTGGCATAATATTGATTACCACAAAAACTTTATTTTGACTTGCCCCTCCTTTAAAACAAGCAACAATCTTTGTTACAGTGAGGCACACAATGGAGCTGAATGGGCTATCCATAGACATTAAAGGTGCAAAAGTTTTACTTCTAAAGAAATTAACTAATTTTGAAACATATAAAACCATGACCAGTCGTGTAAGTTGAAGAGTTCAGTCATATTAGTAACCTTATAAAAGGTATTTTATTGTACATGGGGCAGTGGCGAGTCATGGGGCACCCATCTTAGCATCACATGACCAGCTGAATACTACTTGCTTAATCTCAGTAACTTCCATGTTATTGGACCCTTTCATTCATGAATTAAATTAATGCTGGCTTACTGCTCATAGTGAATTTCTACAATGGCATTGGTAACTGAACTACTGTTTTTAAATTATGCAGCATCCAGGCCACTAGGTGTCAGTAAGCCAATGTAAGTGTGAGTGCATATTTGAAGACACAAGACATAAGCAGAATTTATGATAACATGATTTTAGTGTGATAAATTTGCATACTAACCTTTTCTATGTAAGTTTATAGCCAATTTTACAACTTTATTACCATGGCGATGCAATGTCAACAAACCCTAAAATTACTGTAAAAATGATGATTTAAACAACTTTACACCTCAATTAATACATAAGATTTAACAAGCATTAATACAATTATAAGCTTCAGATTTCTGTGTTAAAATCCTCAAAAAATTGGCCACATTCACTTCCAATGTAACCTCAGTTTTTTTAAGAAAAGGAGGGGAAAAAAAGAAGTCAAAACATCTGTTTTTTGCTAGTGCAAGATCTCACTCGCTCTCTCCTCCTACCCACTCTGCGTGTGCTCAACAAGGTCAAAGCATTATAATGTGCCAGAATTTCAGCCAATCAGTGATGAGGTCGTAAATTTTGATTGGCTGGCTATACCCCAAATCATACTGCTAATAAAAACAAGAGGAAGAAGAGAAGGGGAAATGTGTAACCAGGGTTAGGAGGTTATACTTTTGAAATGTATTCCACTACAGATTACAGAATACAAGCTGTAAAATGTAATTTGTAACATATTCTATTAGATTACTTAAAGTCAGTAACGTATTCTAAATATTTTGGATTACTTCAGCACTCGTAGATTTTTTTTTAACTTGTTTTGACTATTAAAAACTGACAGACAAAATACACATGTTAAAAATACATTATCTGAAAAGCATAAATATCTTATGCGCTGTTGTTTCTAAGACAAGATAAATCAAATTTATCTTGTTTTAAGGATTTTTTTATATTTTTACAGGAAAACAATGAAAAAATGATTATCGAGAATCCGATTTTTGCCCTAATATCAAAGGTCTAACTAAGAAATTATGATCCAACATGAATTTTCTTGATAAAAATATGATCGGTCTGGTAACATGTGCATGTAAAATGGCTAGAAAGAGCATTTTAGCTTAGTGTAAAGCTGACAATTTACACAAGGTTTATTTTTATTTCTTCTGCTCCAAACTTACTTCAAACTTACTTCTCTGTCTGCTCGTATGCAACACATCATAAGAATCATGTTCAACACATCATGTTCAAATGTAAATTTTAAATGAAACAAATAACAATAAAATGCAAAGTAATCTCTTCAGCAATCAAAATCCCCTTTGAATGTAACTGTATTCTAAATAAAATTATTTATATTGTAACTGTAGTGGAATACAGTTACTTATATTTTGTATTATAAATACTTAATCCTGATAGATGGATTCTGTTACTCCCCAACACTGAGTATATAAAGTGTGTACTGAACTTGGAGCATTGTGCCTGTTGGCTCTTCTGCTACATTTACACTGAGATGTGCATGGTTGCTGTAACTACATCAACTGTCCAATCGCAGAGCGCTTGTATGCAGCTTCTAATAGCCAATCCTGACGTAGGAGGCGGGATTAGTCAGAATACGGTTGTAAACGCAAAACGAGCAGTCTAAAGTTCCGATGGCACGCAGATAAATGATATGAAATAATTTTGCTAAATATAATTTTGCACGCTCAAAATAAAATTGTGTGCGCAGAATTTTGGCACATATATAACTCCATAGTAAACAAGTCGCGTGACCGCGGAGGCGGAAACGGAGCTTACTATTTTCCCTCTCTCTTCAAGATTTTATTCGCATTTGCAAGCAATGACAATATGTAGGAAAATAAGAAAATCCAAGTAGTTTAGACAAACAACAAATTAGAAGATACAAATTAATAAAAGTGCAATTTCATGAACTTGAAAAGGAATAGTTTTTACAAGTCTAGGGTTCTGTTTTTCCATATTTTAAAGGGTTTCTAAAGTTTAGATTAGGCTGCAGCCTTCCGTTAGAGAGGCACCCCTAAAAGTTGTTCAGTTCGTGCAAAAGTGTTCTAATGTCTTTTGGGGAGTTACAAATCATTATTTTATTATTAGTTGGTTTGGCACCATTACTTCATTATTCCGTGGGTGAATAAATATGCCTCGTTCACATCAAGGCATTACAATGTTGCATGAAATGTGCTCCATTTCAAAACTGTTTCGTGCACCAAAAGAGCATTTTTAGAAGTATTTGTACACATTTGTGATGTACCATGTTTTCAATAATAAGACAAATCCAAAGAAACTTTTAGGTAATATTGATCGTTTATAAATGCGGTTTCTGAGACCGTTACAGGCTTATTTTCTTGTGGAGTAAATGACCTATCTCAACCTTACTATAAATATCAATAGTACAAAATAATATGTTTATAGGATCATTAGCTATATGTTACAAATAGTGCAGGTAAGAACAAACACAGCTGCAGATTTGCATCGCTAATTAGCCTGTACGCTATTATTCTAATGCTCTTCTGCAAGTGTGCAAGACATACCAAACCTGACTGTGGTTTCTCCAAAACATTCTTGTGTACAGTAATGGCCCCTTTCAATGTTGCAGTTGATTGTGCAAATTCTTGCTTTATTGCAAATTCTTCCTTTATTGTATTTTATATAGGCTATATCTGTTAAATGTATAAGCTTACCTTTAATTGGACACAATTAAACACAGAATGACTCAGATAACAACATATGCTTGGGTTAAGTCCTTTAATATTTCAAAACACCATGTACAAAATTCAACCTATAACATTTTCAATTATACATTTTTTAGTAGACATAGCCTAATTTATTTTAGGTGGGCGGGAAGAAAAAACATTTACAAATAACATGCTGGGGAACAAAGCTGAAAGTGAAAGGTTAGTATGAAAAGAAAACCTCGTCACCGAAATATTCACATTCGTCTTTTTTTTAAATGCATTAGGGAAATTAAATTCTCACCATCAGCCCAGTCCAGCTCAAACTTCATGTCAACAGGAAAAGCGGACCCCAAAATGTGCAATTGTTTCCCCTTAGTGTTCCTTTTGAGCAATTAAGAGTAAGCTTGTGTGAATCAAAATGACTCATTGGCAAAAGAACCACAATGTGAAGAATCTAAATAAAAATCAGACATTGCCGATTTAATGCCGATCTTTTCAACTTAACTGGAATGTGTGATTCATTTCTTTTCTTTCGTTTCTGTGTGACTTTTCTTGTATTAAAATGTTTTATTTTTTTGCAACAGGTAAAAAGGTGAAATGTTCCTACATGTTATTTGCCTGCCCTATATAAGATATGCTACTAATGCAGCGTGCATCTATGTTGCCTGTTGTTTAATGCTGAAATACATGTATCAATCAGAATTATTGCATGGTCAAAATTAAGGGATGTTCTTTGTTGGCGGGAAAGGTGTACAGATTATTCGGTGGAGTATTTCGAAACATGCAGTAACATCATAAATTCCGATAGAATCGTTACACAGCTGTGCGTATTTGAAACGAACGTTTATCCTGAGAATGTTTACCGTATTTACTGACAAGCGTATTGAAAGGAAAGACTGTGTGGATGTCGGAACCATTTGCAAGAGTCCGATTTTTAGGGTCGCTGTCCATGGTTCTGAAGCAATAATAGCGACCATAATTCCTCAGTCTGATTAATTCAGAAATGAATGCCCAATTTACTATATTATTGCTGGAGGACTCGAATGCAAATGCTCTCCAACCAAGTTCTGTTTCTGACTGACTTTAATAATGAGTTGGCTTTAGCATATTATCGTATCTGATATTTTCGTTGCTTACATGCCAAGCACTGCTTACTGATTTTGCCTATAAATGTTGTTTAAATGAGGTCTTGATTGAAATTCACGAATTTAAAACTTTCATGTAGAGACATAAAATAAAACATAATTAAAAACATTTATAAATAATCAAAAACATAAAACGTATACAGTTCAAATAGAAAATGTTTATTTAAAACGTTAAAATGTTTATTTTTTTGCCTTGGCACAGCTAATGACTAATACATTTAATTTAGAAAAGCTGTGAAAAACATACAGGTTTCGCACAGTTTATCTCTCATACAGGTTTTATATTATTATGTTATTGTGGATCATCATCATTCATTATCAACAACAGCAACAATTATTGTATAAAAGCAAACTCAACCTATCCTACACCATATAGGCTATTGTCACACTACAAAGTGTTTTGTATAATGGACTGGTAAATAAATACATAGAATTATGCAAAAAAAAAAAAAAAAGAATAATAATTGATAGGCCATCTGCTAAAGTAAATCACTCCTCTTTATAAAACATACCAAGTTTGAAGAAACCTGCACACTTTTGTGAAGAACCAGACTATTTTTAATCCCAAATATAGCTCTGTAAAATGTAACGCTTGGAAAATTGTTTTGTCTTGCAGTTGTGCTTATTCTAGTACTTTTATAATAATAATAATATTAATTATAAATAATAAAACTGGCTGGTTCATTCACCTCTTCCACATCGTTGGTTTCTTTTTAAAATATCAAATCAGGTATCAGGCATTTGTCAGCATACGTTTGAACACTAGAGGGAGCTTGGACCACAGTAAATTGTTTTTGCTCTCCTCACCCAAAGTCCGCAAACCCATTTGCAGCAGGAAACTCTCGTGAATGACTCTACTTATATATGTAATTATTGACTCTAATGTTGTTTAACTCGCTTATATTGTTGCACAGGGTAATTGTCATTTTATTGAAACCGTTTTTCCCCTCATTGATGGACAACGAAAAATTTGACTTCTTCAAAGGCTATTGTAGGCCTACATGTACAACTAATGTGCCAGTGTTTTTATAACACCAATATGCTTTTATTTAACTAACTGGGCTAAGTCCGAGATGGACGGAAATATGGCAGCAATGTATCCTTCTGGATGAATATTTGAAGTTTCCGGCTCTAAAGGTTATCGATGTGCCCCTTTGTGAGCCACCCTCGTGTTAAGGCAGCCTAGTCATTTTAAGCATCTGTTTTCTCTCGTTATTGTAGCATCTATCAGTAAAGTGTTTTGAAGCCTCTCTACGCAATCTATAAACATGAAAATAAACGAAAGCCTTAGCTCAGCAGACAAACGACTGGCGTTCAGTGTGAAGTCGGCCTCATGAATCATTATATCAGACGAGTAATACAAGATTAACAGCTACTACAGGAATAAACATAGGCTTGCATGAACTTTCCTATTTAGACTGTTTAAGACATATAGCTGTTTTTTTTTTTTTTGTAAAGCTCGTCACCTTATTTCAAGGATGTGTATTTCGCTCTGTTCCTTACTTTTGTTCTCTTGAAGCTTGAATTTTTTTAAGTATTGTCTTTAAATCTTAAAGCATGTGACCACGAGCATGTTGCCAACTTTCACAGGTTATCTGGTTTTCTCATACATCATTTTCCACTCTTTAACACACACACACACACACACCGTTGCTTTTTATGGAAGAACCAGTACTCACGTTTTGTAATTTCGCCCACAGAGGCGTAATCCCTTTGATTATATCTAATACCTGCCCAAACCCAGATGGCATGCCCACCCATCGCTCAGTGTGATAATGCCACATTGTGAAATCTAGCCATTAATATTAAATCTTGGTGTGTGAATTTGTCTGAACTGCTGAAGCTTAAAATTCCCTTAAAAAGGCGAGGCTTGACTTACCAGGGATTTTAAGACATTCCAATTTCGTCTCTTCCATCCTTTGCGGTGAAACTTGTATCCGGTGTTATATGTAGACTTATGGTGGTAAAAGTCTTCCACAGTCGACACGACAAGGCTTATATAGATTTTTATCTTATGGTCAGTCTGTTTGTGTGTGTGTGTGTGTGTGTGTGTGTGTGTGTGTGTGTCTGAAATATTACATCCGCCCTTGCAAGATTGTTGGAATTAAATGAAAAGTATTGTTTGTCATGATTTCCCTATATGTAATGTTACATTTTAAGGATTGTTTGTAGGAATTAGGCAATCTTTTGACAAAATAGTTGCGTTAATAATGCTCACTTTTGCTTTTTGACATTTTACACGGTTAATTAGCTACAGCGATTCAGTGACTGTCCCAAAGGAGCACATAAGAGGACAATATCATGTTAACAACCATTGGAGAGATGTATGGCATTTAATTTAGAACTAGCAACAAGGCAAACAAAGACTGATTAAATTCCATCCAGGACGGTCAGTGCATGTCATGGAAGATAACTTCTCTCTTCATCTGCATATATGCAGAAGTGTAACCTTGTCCTGCCTCATATCCACAAATAATCTGATGTTGCGTTAACGCAGAGCGGCACAGTTATGGCAACCCGTTTTTTGTTCTTTCGTAAAATAGCCTATAGAGGGGTTTTCCAAAAAACGTCGAACTTATTTCGATTAATGCAGTCAAACACGTGGCTCAAATCTCAGTTGCTTTACCTGCGATTTGTGAACATTGAACGTTGCGTTATTCAGAATAGACAGATAATAATAAGTTATTAAGAATATTGTGGGAAAATACTTTTCAATTGATAGCACACAAATAACGTTGACCGAATACTTTATTCATACATTATAGCCCAAATTTTTTTTTCTCTGTTCTGCATATTGGTTTGTTTAACCTAAGCTCTGATTTCACCTTGCATAGCTATTTGTGTTAGACCAAGTGTTGTGTGTAGCAGACACGATGTTTAAGAAATCGCAATTTAAGAGCCGACATGCGCTCTTTGATGTAGGCCTATAGGCTAGATAAAGCACGAAAACATTTGGCGGAAGAAGTTGGCATAAAATTGGCCAAATAATGTAATGCAATTGGAATAAATGCGGAAAGTTTTCGCGCTTTTATAAAGAAAGGAAAAACAAAAGTAGACACAATAATGTGCGTCTTCATTTGGAATAGTCTTTATACAATTACACTGTAAATAAAATCACAGGCGCATACCAGCGACGGTGTTTTACTCCGTGCATTTCAGTGCTAAGCCAGCTGCTGGTAAAACAAAAATGTCAATAAAACACCTCTTTTAACATGACATCAGCGCTGGACAACAGTTGCAGGAAAACAAATCTGCTGATGAATTGCTAGAGCCAGCGGGAAAATGAGAGGAGTGAAGCATGAACAGGGCGTTGGGCGTGATTTATTGCATAAGCCCTCGGTCATTTCCATATATTAAAATGCGCCCATGGGGCCAGTCAGTCAATTTCCTTGAGCCACTACGCATGGAAGGCATGCCCATGACCAAGAGACATTTATTTATTTATTTCGATCAATAACTGTGTAAGAGTTCCTTCTGACATATGGCCCAATATTAATTTTCCCTGGCCATGATAACATAGCCTACTATTTACATGGTGGTAGCATTTTAATAAAGTAATAGAACCAGATCTTACAGCAACAGTCTTTGTATTTCAATAGGCTTGGTAATAAGGTTTTTGTGTCATCCACAGCAGGGCCTCGCGCACTGAGTTGAAACGCTATTTTAAGCATGAATCTGTCATCGCACTTTCCCCTCACTCTCCTTTCCAATCCCTTCTTATATCTGTCACTCTCTCACACACAAAAAGCACTTTTTCTGTTCGAGAGAGCGGCTGAAGCGTGCCTGACCGTGCATTGGAGGAATGGATATTGCAATGCATTTAACGTCTGGCTGATTTATGATGGGATCAGTCACATTGTCATTTACATATTAAGATTCTGTTTGTATGCAGGGTTTTGTTGCTGCCTGATATCTTCCATTCTTAAAGGAGGTGTAAACGCTCGATTTGATCCGATCAATGTCCGCCTATGAGCAGGGACAGACTTTCAGGAAAGTAAAAATGTAAAAAAAAAAAAAAAAAGTCGGTGCTCCAGCCAATGGTGTGAGTGGGTAGGGGACGTGGTTAATGCCCTGTTATTGAAATGCGTGAACATCACTCCAAATTTTACAGTGATATATTTCAATATATATATTGCATAAAATATAAGCGCTACTCCCTGTTTATGAATTTACACATAAATGAACGCTCAAAAGTCGCTCATAATTGCTATTCACGCATGGGGAATTACTTCGTCTGATTTTATAAGGACTGGTCCGTGCAAAACTGGTATATCCAAGTTTTCATAATGGATTCAGATTAGAATGCAAAACCAGAATCCTTCGCTTAAAAGATGCATTTTATTTAGTTAAAAATCAATTGTTACATGGAATTATTTCGAATGGCACATTTCTGCGGGGATAAATAGGGATGTGCGAATACACATTTAACCTCCTTCAAAAGGTAGGCTATAAGAATCAGTGGTGTATTGTTTTCAATTCTCTGCAAAATCTTAGAAACACATGTCCTCCGACTTTCCACACGCAACACTTAAAAGTGCTGTTAAATGTAGCTGGATCGCAGCTGGCCATTCCCTTTGTGCATGGAGAATAGTAAGAATTCTGTAGTGCGCTACGTGGGCGTTAAACATTGCAAAAACACATTTAAAATCGATGCGACGCTTTTCATTATATGCTCTGTTATATTAGAATGACCTAACATCAGCACAGTTTTGTAGTCAAATCCATTTGCATTCCCAGATTGACCTTTTGCCCAGCGAAACCCAACTCACGAGCGTCTAACTTGCGCAAAAGACTTGACACATCGCACTGAAAACATTCACCATCACATCGATCAGTCTTGCTCCAGAAATAAAGATGTCAGCGTATAGCCTGTAAACAGTTGCACTCACTCACTCACTCACGGGTCACGAATTATCTCCAGCACTCGACTTCAATGTCCGATCTGTTTCTTACGGGTTCCCTATTGAATTGTGCCTTTCCAGCAGACTGCCACTTCTTCACGCATGCAGCCTCTGCTTTGAGTCTCTGGAGCAGTCGCTTAGTCTAGTCGTACTTTCACTTGATCGCAGGGGTGTCTCTCTCTTCCTCCCACCTCATGCATGGAACTACGCTTGCCATCGGGCTTTGTTATAAGGATGATGTCTCTGTGTCATTATTTCGAATGCATCTGTGCTGTTTACAGCATCTTTATATATTTCTAAATCCACGCGGTGCTTTACTGACACCCCCTCTCCCCCCCAGTCGCCATTCTTTATAATCTGAACACATCTGAAACTTATTACCCCGTCCCATCTCTATAGTGGGCTGCTCCCGCGATCTATTCGTCAGTGTTGTTATATTTTTAAAATTACACTCATGCAGTATTTAAGTCCCACCTACATCACTCGCAAAGAGTTTGAGCTAGTATGTCATTTTTATGTGATGTCCCTCGGGCATTATTTGGACTTCTGGAGGAATGTGCCATCATCATGCGCCCTTGTGATCTGCGGCTCACGCGGCGGTTGAACCCTCATGCCCTATATAGCGCGGAACCTGTCTGTCCTGTTCATGCAACCCGATCGTCTTTGGCTTACTGTTCTGCTTCAGAAGCAGCTTCACCCTATCAGACCTCGCACTGCGTGTAGCACGCTACCTCTGACTGTTTGACCAGGACTTGAGTGATTCAAGCACTGTGTCTTCTCCAGAAGCCCCGATCAGTGTCCACTACGAAACCTTATATCTGGGGCTCCTCTCCCCCTCCCTTTGTATATATAGCATGTCCGGCCCCCTTGAATCTCCTGTCCATTGGCTTTTCGTGGTCTGTTTTACTGCGTCCACCCCCAGCACACACACCGCACCGCACATTGCTTTCATTAAACATCTCTCTCTCTCTCTCTCTCTCTCTCTCTCTCTCTCTCTCTCTCTCTCTCTCTCGCCTCTTGTCCGGCCCCCTGATCTTTCTGTCCATTGGCTTCTTCGGGTCTGTTTTTCATGTCCAGCCCCTAATGAGTGTCCATTGGTTTTGTTATTTCCACTCCCTCCTCCCACTCCACGGCTCTGCCCTGCCCATGTTCTGTATGTCTGTGTCCATCCATCTCCTGACGTTCAAGTTCGCAGGGACGTCACGTCCGCACTTGAACTTGCAGCTCAGGGGGGCTTTTGCCATTTTTTCATCTCTCTCTCACTCTCTCTCTCTCTCTATCTATATCTCTCTCTCTCTTTTCAAAAAAGCCATGACGGCTATCCCACAATCCATCTTCCCTGCGCCATCTTTGTATTATTTCTAATTTATTTTGGATGTCAAAGGCATTGATGAAGATATTTTCTCTGGAGTCTCCCTTCTAACCCGGCTCTCCCGATGTGAACCGAGCTGAAAGCCACCACCAACCACCATGTCTCGCCGCAAGCAAGGCAAACCCCAGCACTTAAGCAAACGGGATTTTTCGCGTAAGTAAAGACAAATATATTCTCTAACCTTTCCTTTACCTGTTTTTGGGTCCATTCTGTAGTATTGAATTAACAGGAGAAAGCGGCGAAGAGGAGCGTAATTCTCAGAGAAGACACACACTGGACACAGTGCAGATCGTGGTCAAGTGGACTTTAGAGAAGAGAGTTTTCCCATCTATGAAATACCTTTACGCGCACCTTCCTCCGCTGCGATGCCAGAAAAGTTTTCTTTCCATTGCGATACTTTCCATGCAATGTGAAGAAGTTCATGCCAAATCGGTCTTTAGGCGCGTATGTCTTGGCTCTCGTGCCCTCGTCGCTTTGACCACTTAAAAGCAAGCGTTCAGTTACCGGACTGTGGTGGGTCCACGCTTTCATGCTTTAGCTCGGTTATTTAGTCTCTCACGTCGTGGAATGCCCCGTAACGCTGCCTGGCTGTGATTCTGGGCAGGATTTCCCCCCTCTCGCACTATTTTTGGAAGATTTTCAAAGCGTGGAAGTGAATTTTGATTGGGAAAAATCTCGTGTCCGACTGTTTACAAGCGCCGCGTGCGCGTACTACCCACTGCCAGCAAACAGAGAAGGGAAGTCGCCTTCAGTATCAGTAACATTGCACAGAAAACTATCCACATAGACAATGTATTCGATACATTTGAATGTTAAACTCAAGCTTTTCTTGCATTTTAGGCTAAACCTAATTCTGGTCTACACTCGCGTGGGCTTTCGTTTAAGGCAATAGGAGAAGCTTTAAAGCCACACTGTTTACGCTTCGCGCGAATATACCAAAAAAGGATCAAATCTATTTCAGGTAGGCCTGAATGTGTTTTAAATGTCGACGACAAAGGTAAGACAAATTCTAAATTCAATGCAAATATTTCGAGATAACTGTAGACTATCGAAACCAGTCATGTCTGTTCATGGACACAGTGTTTATCTTTTCGAACAATTCCTCGAATATGTAATTCGCGTTATTATTATTATTATATTTATATATATATCTATATATATATTTTTTAACTTTAAATATGTCGTGAATGGTTGTGGTTAGTTGCCTTGTTGTAAATACAAGTCTATTTCGTATATTATGGCTCGAAATGTTTTCAGGAGCAAGATGAAACGAAAACACATACAATAGTCTTAGAGCTAATCACTTTTTGATATCCCAAACTTCAAGCTCTACACATTATTTGGCTACGTTTTATTAGATAAACATGTTTGACACAAATCCCGCGTTGTTGTAACATTGCAACGTATCGTGTAACATTATAGGGTTTCCACACACAGGCTTTGGGTTCTCCGCGCGCGGGTTGCTTCGTGTGTTGCTGCTATAGGTGTCAGAAATCCGCCACTAGGGGGCAGAGTATGATCATAAACTGGACGTGAACACGATCGGTTTCACCGCTATCTTTATCTATATTTGACCATATGTTAACAAGAGAGAAACGTATTGTAGGCGATATGAACTCGTAACTGTTTTTACCTCGTCCTTTTCCGACCTAGCATGAAATGTTGCATTTTTATGCCTTGTAGGCTATATAGTCTAAAAGCTCTTTTTTAGTTCGAGTAAATCCTTGGAAAAGTAGCAAAGGAGGTTCAGGCAATATAAATGGACTAATGTCGAGGGTATTTATTTTGACAATGAGAGAGATATTCGAACGACCTCTTTTTACTTACAGGTCCAACTTTTATCATTTTATTCAAAACCGTCTTCAATTGTTTGCCTTTATACACAAAAATAAACTTTCCAGAGGAGAACAATTAAAACATATAATTTTCATATTTTGGGGGTTTAATCTGCTTTTTATATCAGGCACAGTAGTCGATGTGAAATGCCAAAATATTTTCTAAATAAATGAAAATAAATGTAATATGCTCGTCTCGACATCGCTGAGTGCAGTGGGATTTTTAAAAGGATTGGGAAAACTCTTATGCCCAGTTTGCACTGTTTTTAGTTGTTTGAAACAAGTAATCTGATCCATCTTCATTTTTTTTTTGTTTAATTCCCTGGATTATCAAATATTCTTTTGCGACATAATTATCGGACTTTCTTTTATTTAAACGAGGTCAATTGTATAGTGATTCTTTTATATAATTTTAAAATACGCTTGTATACTGTACGTGTGCGCATATGTTAAGATGTCAGACGGATATTTTAAGATGTCAGACGTGATAAAATATAAATTAATAATTATTATAGCTAACTTCAATCTAGACTATTGTTTTATGTGATGTAAGCTTTTTGATAGTACCAAACATAAAAATCGAAATATCTATTTTGCCAACATTAGAAGTAGCTGCTCGCTTGGTATCATTATTAAATCAAGACTGAAGTCTTTCGTTTATTATCTCTGTGTTTCATCACAATCAAACATAATTGGAAGCTCTTCAGCTGTTATCACTGGGAAACGATCACAACTAGATGCATAGAGAAGTGAAAATCAGAATCACTCTGTTTCTGGGAATCAGATTTAAAATAGTTTGTGTGGACTTTCAATCGGTTAGGCTCTCTTTTATTTATTTGCATGGCGAGCAGTTATTCTCGAATAAATGCAGAAGCAGTGCAAAAGCAGACAAGTGCATGTTCCACACTATACATTTATATGGTATTTCAGGAGCACATCTGCCCCTCAGTATCTGCCCCAGACTGGGCTGAAGCAAATTTAACCATGGTGCTCATGATCCCAACACATTTTTAACAAAATCTGTACCAATCATCACCCACTAAAATTAAAATCTATTTTTTGATTCTCTGTGGTTTTAGGTTAATTAAAGCATGAAATTGGCAGCTTATAAAGAAGGTCAAGATGCCTAACCATCAGGAAGCTGACATAGTAGTGTAAAAGATTTCACTAAACAATCATTAAAAAGAACAAAATATTACACATGTCATTAGAGCAATGTATGTGAACCTTATAGCTAACTTTATCATGAGTGCTATTGTGTGAAGCATTTATTGTTGCAGATTTGAGCAGTAGTTTGTTATCAGGCAAATAACAGTCACTGTGTTGGGTTCACTTGATATCTTGAGACCGGAATCTACATGTGTTGTCCATACAGTCGTTTCATGATCCAGATGTGTGTATGGTCGAGTGAAACAAAGAGGCAGAAACAGACAAATTTAGTTCAGACACAGATGTTAACTTTCCTAAATAAACATATCAAAATTCTGTTAGTTTTACTGAAATTCTACGATATCATAATAATTCAAACACTAATAAGTTATTATGCCACTGCTATTACAATTATGGAAACTTTATGTTGGTATTGTTAACTGAAATGTAACCTGCTCAGAAAGTTATTGATTTGTTAGATATTTATGGATCTGAAATGAAAAAATAAATAAAAATAAAATAAGTATCTCTATGCCAGAAAATGCAAAGATGACAGTTTGATGCGGATCAGCCAATTCACAAGTTAATATAGAGGAACCGTTTTGTCAAATGAAAATAGCAAAAGTATTCCTGTGTGAAGCAATGCATGCTTTTTTCCCTAATATGTGCATCTTGGCTGCATTCATTACAGCACCCAGTCTCTAATATTCCCTCTGCTTTTCATTCCCTCTGTGTCGCATATGGATTCTTTCCGCGTGCAGCCGAGCCCCTGTCAGCCGTGGTCTCAGAGGAGAGCCAGGAACAGCGTGGGGTGGTACAGGTATCTCCAGAGGGAGACCAGGACCTGCTCACCTGTGGCCAATGTCAGATGAACTTCCCTTTGGGAGACATCCTTATTTTCATTGAGCACAAAAGGAAGCAGTGCAATGGCACTTTGTGCATGGACAAAGCAGTGGATAAGCCCCCATCACCGTCGCGCAGTGAGCTAAGGAGAGCCTCCAACCCTGTGGAGGTGGGTGTCCAGGTCACACCGGAGGATGATGACTGCTTATCGACATCTTCTCGAGGAATCTGTCCCAAACAGGAAAACATTACAGGTAACCTCTTCCCAAATGCCATTTGTTTATATAACAATGTTAGCAAGGCTGTATGTGTGCATGCGTGTGTGTAGAACATTTTTGATGCCTTCTTTTAACACTCATCGGAGCTGAGTTTTTTTGTGGGCCACATATCGTAGACACATGTTCATTCATTGTGGTGCGTCTCGTTCGCGGCTCTGGAGACGTATCAGAGTGCTGAATATTTAAAAGCTGTGGGGCAGGAAGGGGGTATATTAAATCAAAACTCGGAGTGAGAAGCCACTATGAAGACCAAAAGAGGATCTGGCATTACTTCATAGCAGGGCTCTGTTAGATTACAAAGATAAAAAAAAAAAAAAAAACATTAAGTATCTGATTTATCATCTAGTGATCATCGCTGTTTGGAATCAGTGACCCTGTGGGATAATTAAGTTCAGATTAGATCACACATTCCCAACACTGGCTTTATGCTTTGGTTTAGCACATTTGCATTAACATCAGGTTAAGCTGGTTGTTATAGGATTCACTCTGGTTTAACAGTGGTCCCGAGTGGTCGATTGAGACCCGGAGTCAAAGTGGTACAGCTGACTTTGACTTTAAGTTGTTATTTAGTTACTGGCCGAAGTAGAGTGCAGAGGGTGTGTCTTTATGGCACAGAGGACTGCTCAGCTGTACAGGGAGAAAGAGAGAATGAGAGGGGGAATTTTTGGCACTGGAGGGGCGGTTTGAGGAGCCCTTGGTGTGACAGGAGAGGCCAGCCCCCTTGGTGTGTGTCCACAGGCTCATGGGAAATGCCTCTCTGTGCTGCACAACCTCTCTCATGTGGTCTCGACAGATGTATCTTGATTTCGTTGTGGGTTTTCACACAGCCACATCTTATCCGTATAAATGCACGCCTGCACATTTTCACTTTCTGTCAAAAAAGGGAAAGGAAATGGAAGTTATTTTGGTTTGTCAAGGAACAATAACACAACACTAATTATTTGTTTTAGTTTTGCGGATGTGCAATTTTATTAGGGTTAGCTTATAGTGGTTGACTTTGTGCACTAAATAAAACATGGGAAATCGATAAAAAAACTAGAACATTCCCACTGTAAAGAACTTCAGAAAAATCTCAGGGATCTGAAAATGGTAAAATGCGAACTGATGTAGTCAGAAGCGTTAAGTGAAATTCACTTTAAGTTCTCAGTGCAGTTATTAGATACGAGCACTCCGGCATGTTCATGTGTGTCTTGGGCTGGTTATATGATTTAGACTGATTTTTTAATGTAGAAAAATGTGAGAGTGAGCCTTTACAGTCTGTTTTTTTTCTGCCCAGCCTTTAGATTTGGCCATTCTCTAGTCTGCCTCAAAGATCAGGTTCCAGGAAGCGTCTGGGTCCGGTTAGCCCCATCAACAGTCCTTTGGACTTGACCCATTGCTCTGGCTAATTATTGACTGCTGAGTTCAAGTATCAAGTTGTTTTCCAAGACTTATAACTTGCATTATGGAGACAGTACAATTTAAGAAAACAAAATATGAATCCTTCTAATTTATGTGCATATGTGCACATTATGTAAATTATATCTAAATGTATTACGTGGTCTGCAGTGGAACGTATTGTTATGGTATTATACATTTAATCAGATATGAAGGCTGAACGAGGTCATTTGCGTCTGCTTACCCTCTTTTTTTTTAGTTTAGCAGTTTCAGTACAAATTATTCTACCTTTATGCAAGCCGGCTACCTCTTGTGTCTGTCAGCCGCTAAACTGGGTTATTAAACTCATTTACATCATAATGGATCAGGGTTCAACTGATAGCGATGGGTCATTGGTATTATGTGTGCTTGTTATTATTATTATTATTTTTAACAATTTTGTGGGAAGGACCATAATAGATTCTCAGCATGTTACTGATCTGCTGCCATGGAAGAGATTTTAATTAGCCATATTATAGATGATTTCAGACATAACATCTTCAAGGATAGTTTTGACTGCAGATTACCATGAATATGTAAACTAAAATACTTTGTGTGTGCATGTGTGTGTTTGGGTTAGAGATGGGCTAGAAAGTCATAAAGCTGCATTTCAAAGGGTGAAGAAAAGTAATAGTTGAACAACAGGTTTTTTTGGAACAACATTTGTTATTTTTGTTATATATATGTTATTTTTAAAGGAATCATTTGGCTGTAGTTCAGAGCACCAAATAAGGAAGTTTCTAAGTGTGATGTAACAAATCAGTTTCCATATAGACTAGCACAGTGTGACGAAAGGCAGAACTTGCCACAGAGGAATGGACTTGCTGTGTGTGCATAGAAAAAGGTAATACAGATGTGTGTGTGTGTGTGTGTGTGTGTGTGTGGCTGTGTACTACTCCGAATAGTATGTATCCTGGTGAGGGGGCCCTGACGGAGAGGATAGAGGTAATTGAGAGCTCCGCTCCTCTCCTCTCCTCTCCTCTCCTCTCCCTTTCATGTTATGTAGATACAGACAGTGATATGATCTGTATCGTGTCCTTTAAAGCACATTGTAAGACATCTGATGAAATGCAAAAATTATGCAAAGTAACATCTCATGATCTTCTGTTTTGCAACGTGTTGTCAAAAAACATGTTGATGGAACAGATTGAATTAGCTTTGGCTCATGATATGGGGCCATTTGGATAACTGAACTTATGAAGCGGTATGAAGACTCTGTCTTTTGCCACAGCAGCCCTTCAGAAGTTATGACTGCTCTCCAATAAATCGGCAGATTAGATCGGACTAACACTGCTGCCATGCAGAATGGGCCTCAATACAGATAATTGTTTTTTAAATGGCCTTTGCTGGGTGGGTTTTAATGTCTCTAACTCTCTAGCGCTCTCTCTCTCGGGCTCTCTCTCTCTCATCCATGTTGTCACTCTCTCTGTTTCTGCTATGCATATGTCTGTTGCAGTCAATGTAAATCAGGGGCATCCAATTAATATTGAATCAATTACACTATGTGCGATTGTCTGGCATGTGAGGTGCCTGCAATTTTCTGTGCCAAAATGTGACCCAAATGAGTAGCTCAACAAAGGCCCCAGCAATTTAAGCTTTTTTTCTTATTGTTTTTTTTCCATCTCCCTTTTAAATCACATATTATCTGGAGCTTGACGATCTGTCATGATCATAATTATCATTAAAAGCGCCTTTATGGAGTTCAGCGGTGAGGGAGAGAGTGCTGACACTGATCGTTTTTTAAGAGGACTTGAAGTCTTTAGTAATGTGAGGAGCAGCATTAACTGACATTTGGTCATCACTGAGGACTGATGGTACTATGATTTCTGTCTTCAGTTGTTTTTATTTTCTGAACCACCCTGTGCTGCATGTGAGTGTGTGTGTTCACATATTATTGTCAGAGTGTGTGCATGCTTTCTTGTGAAGCACATGTGGAGAGAAGCAGCTCAAATCTTTTTATTTGTGCAGTTCAGAGGTGTGTGTTCTCACAGCTTAATATAGTTCCGACACCCATGCATTCTCCAGTTTGTCCTGTTTTTGTTACAATCAGGAAAATGAATTATCAGGAAGTGACAAAGAGACGTGTCTTACCCGAGCAGCGATGGCACCCTGGAAGTGGCTCTTTGTGAATATAAATTATATTGGGGAGGGTTTCACCTCTAATTTTCAAAAGGTTTTTATTTCCTTTCACTGGCAGGATTTCTTCACTCACCGGGGCTTCACAAACAAGACCTGTCCCCTTTTTCAAAGAACACCAAGCTATCACATGCGAGTGTATGCCCATGTGTGTTTATGTAGGCATCTAGTCCCTGCTGTACCTGTGAATGTGTACTAGCCTGTGTCTGATTGTAGAAAAAATAGCAATTCCATGCATGTGTGAGAGGTGTGCAGAGCTTTCCATGGGGATGATGTGTAATAATAGCGCAGAATGATATTTAATTCTCTTGGAGCTGTTTGCTGCATGCAGAGATGTGTCTCGCAGCATCCCTCACAGAAACATTGTGATATTCTGCATCCTCGGGCTTGATTTGCATGATACAGTCGGCTCTGTGCTGTGGGGGTGGACGGCTTCCTTTCATTCGCCATTCTCATCTAATGGGCTATAGCGCACACTTTTGTCGGATTGGGAATTTTGTGTTTCCTGGGAAAAAAATAAATGCCTGTGCTCTATATCCAAAAACAAAATAAATGAGGAAAGCAGACTTGATTCAGGACATATTTTTTTCGGTTGTGCTATAACCTTTTTTTTAAATATTTGATTGAAAAGACATTGAAGGTTATTATTTGGAAAGATGTGTGCATTACAGATATGTGGATTTATTTTAAAGGTATAGTTAACCCAAAAATGAAAATGTTGTCATCATTTACTCCCTTATGTTGTTCCAAACCTGTGTGATGTTCTTTATTCTGTGGATCACAAAAGTTAGGCAGAACGTTAGCCTCATTAATTCATGTTCATTGTATGGAAAGAACATAAAATTAAAGTGAATGGTGACTGAGGCTAACATTTTGCCTAACATCTCCTATTGTGTTCCATGGAAGAATGAAAGTCTTGCAGGTTTGCAAGACTTGAGAATAAGTAGCCTAAATTATGACAGAATTTTCATTTTTGGTGAACTGTCTTCAAAAAATCATGGACAAGTAAACGTTTTTACCTGTTTTTGCAGCAGAGCCAGCTTGCGGGAAACAAAGGTATTTAGCTGCCAGACGGGCACTGCCTGGCTTGGTGCCACCCGCTCCGTCTCAGTTCTCCCACCCCCGCACCCTTTCATACACTCTTAGCACCCAATAACGCTTTCACCCCCCCCATGGCTCTCTCCTGCAGACATCGCCTCCTCCATCACAAGAGGAGAAATATGCCTGTCCTCATCTCCATAATGACACCTGATCACGCATCTTTTTAGGACTACCTCGAGCGATCGCTTCTTTTCATCGGATTTTTAATTAAATAAAATATCTAAGAAATTGTTTAGTTGATGTATAAACCACCGGGAGGAAGAGTTCTTGCTTTCCATAGATACATACGCACTGTCTGTTGTTACGTACATGTAAATGCAGGTGTAAAAGGATGTACTGTTTGAATTTTGGTCTGTGAGTAGTGCGATTATGCCTCTGGAGCCATTAACTGATCTGTGGAGAGATTTCTTATTATTTTACAAATGTCTAAGATCCCCTCTCATCTGATCTGCTTGTTTTATTTGTGCGAACACATGTGTTTGTATGTGGGTGGACTTGCATAGACCCACTGGGTACTGTCATATTGCAGCTCACAAATTATGTCAGATGTTTTAAAAAATGTGTCCATAAAAATGTTTATGTACTACAAAGCATATTTATAAGTCTCAGTGGATTACAGACTGGGCTTCTATAAACATGAGAGGAATGGTGCAGAATTACTGGGCTGTGTGTGAGTGTGTTTGTGTGGCTGAGAGGGGCCCGTGCATTTGTTTTTGGTTTCCATGCATGTAAGGTGTGTGTGTGTACATGAAAGGGTGTGTGAGTTGGCAGTGGTGCTGCAGGACATCCCTCAGTGGTCAATGCCAAAGAGAAGTTGGCACAGTGTAGGGCTGGAGGCATCGGGTGGGCTTCAGGAGGGGTGTCCTCCACTACTCTGTTTATTTTCACCACACACACACACACACACACACACACACACACACACACACACACACACACACACACACACACACACACACACTTTGCAACAGCAGTAGCTGTCTGTCAGATACATGAAATGGCCTCATCGCTGCATGCTAGGCTGGTCTGTTTCCGTCATCCATTTTTTCACCTTTGTCTTCGCTCCATCTCTCCTGGTATTTCCAGGCGGACACAACTCCACTATGAGGTCACCTTGACCAGCAATGCCCCTGCACCAGCCAGGTCGCTCAATACGATCAATTCATCTGGGCTCTAATGGTTACAGATGGCAGGACTTAAGTCTCTGCAGACACATTCAGTGCTCTGTTTTTTTCCTTTCTGTTTTTTTTTTCCTGCTATCATTCTGTCTCTCCTAATCCCAGTGCTCTCAGTGTCACGGATTGGGGCGTTTGAAAGAAGGACTCAAGCGCAGACAGGCAACAATGAGCTTTTATTAAATAAAACAGAAAACATACAAAACCAAAACTCTCACGATGGACAAAACAAAACAAAACAAAACAAAACTAGAATAAACTAACAGGGAAGGTAGACAGCAAACATGGACACATGACGACAGGAGCGAACGAATGAAGTGAAACAATTCAGCACAGGACAGCATGCATGAGAAGCTAATAAAAGGAGATAAATGAAACCAGTTAACAAGGGACAGGTGAAACCAGTGAACTAATAATTAGGAGACAAGGAGTCGGGGTGTGACAGAAGACTGAAAGACACATAGCAATACAAAAAAAAAAAACAAGCTCTCTCACATACACAAACACCCAAATGACACAAGCCCATATCACCAGAGACAAAGGCAACATGCGTTCATGCCAAAATGACACAGGGACATTTGTGTGAGGGCGACAACATGACAATGGATCGTGACCCGGATGCGCAACGCAAAGCGAGTGCAACGCAAATCGTGCCCGGAGTCTCGAGAAACAAACACAAGACAATTGACATGAAAGCGTTCCACAAAGATGACATAAGTCAACAACCAACACTCGTGCCAACAACCAACAAGACAAGAGAATGCATGACAACGCCAAAAGGGAGAGCCATGCATTCTCACATAGACTAGACAAAACTCTAAACAGGGGTGTCAGAGCTTAGCCACAAAGACAACAAAAACACAACCAATATAAGTGGCTGAACACTGATACTCCGATAGAGATCCGCCGATATTGTTTTTTTAATGACGATTACGATACTGGTTATTTTTGCGTTTAAGTTTCCGATAACCGATATGCATAACCAGTTTTTAATTATTGCTTGAATTTAGCTTTTAGGCACAATCACAACTTATTCATTGATCACTAACCTCTGTGGGTGAACAGTCTGCTTAATGAGATTAATATAACGCACAGTCTACAAATAAATAATGTAACACATTTTATTTGTAATATACACTTGCTCAAGTATGTAGTCTTGTGTCAAACTTTATTGGTGAAACCAATATTAAAGAACTGATAACTGATTAAAGGAATCTAATCAGTAATTATACAAGTTAAGCTCAATTTCGAGGGGCAAGTAAAAATAAATATTTGTGGTAATCAATAAAATGCCACAAATTCTGTTGATTGAGCTTAACTTGTATTGAACGCAGAATATTCCTTAAAGTGTAAATATTTGTTATAAATATGAGATGAACCGATTGGTCAATCTCTATGCTCAGATTTTTCACTCTGGTGGAGACAGGTACATGCGTTCACTGATCTGGTTATGTAAAATAAAAACAAAAAAGACACTGCTATGCAAAGAC